>NC_139584.1:5445956-5603456 GCF_946808225.1 Silurus aristotelis
ACACATTCTAATCAGAAGAAAAATGAGCAAAAATAAGATCCAGAAGTTAGTAGTCGGAGTTTCTGTCATCTACAGCTGGAGTCCAGGCCTTCTGCTGTCAAATCCCAGACCAGTCTTAAAAAGAACAAGTCCAAGTTCAAGAGGTTGTGTCTAAAAGAGACAGAGTCTAAACAAGGATGAGTTTTAAAGAGATTGCAAAAAAACAAAAATGAATAGGGAGAAATAAATCAGAAGACAAAAGAAGGGAGTAAACAAGAGGAGAGAAAAGAAAGGAAACAGCCAGGGGAGAGAAACTGAGTAAAGTAATTAGTTAGAAAACATGGATATACAGAGTGTGATTTTATTTGTTCATTAGTAAAAAGCGGAGCTCTGGAACTCTATCTAATTCATATCTCTACCTCTCTCTCTCTCTCTCTCTCTCTCTCTCTCTCCCCATAGGGCCGTGTCATTCTCTCTCTCCTCTGATTGGCTGGCTGAAACCCCAGAGCCGCTATGAAAAGCCATTATAAAGCCTAATAGTGCGGTTTATGAACTTTATTAGCGGCGGTTAATAAAAGCACAGGCTCTGGAGTTCTCAGTGCTGAAGTGATCCAAAGCTGCAGAGCATTTTCACTCATTCTTCAGGATAATAATAATAATAATAATAATAATAATAATAATAATAATAATAATAATAATAATAATAATAATAATAATAAGAGCTTTAACTGCTTCAGTGTCGTCTGCTCAGAGAACAACCCTCTCGGGGGCTCCTTCACACCGTCCAGCATTCATTAGACTGTTTAAAGGCAAAACGCTTCAGGAGAAATGTTTATAGAGGACAAAAAGTAGCGTTTCACATCCAAGTCGCAAAATGCTAGAGTTCACCTCACAAAAGATCAGTTCACGTCACAAACACCAGAGTTCACCAAACAAACAGTCAGTTCACATAAGAAAAGACAGATTTCACCTCCCAAACTAGGATTTTAAAGCAAAAACAATCAATTGATGTCACAGACATTTGCTTCAAGCTAAAAATGTTCAGTTTACATCACAAGCGAACAGTTCACATCACAAATTTTCAGTTTACTTCCCAAATGAACACTTCACTTCAGAAATGATCAGCGCAAATCACAAATTTGAAGTTCACATCAAAAATGTAGAGTTCACATCACAAACACTCAACTCACTTCACAAATGATCAGTTCACTTTACAAATTTCATTTACTTCACAAACGATTAATTCACTTCACAGTCAATTCACATCACAAACAGTTCATGTCACCAATGATCAGTTCACTTAACAATCAGTTCACATCAGAAATGCTTAATTCACTTCACAAACGATCAGTTCATGTCACAAATTCACAGTTCACCTCACTAATGATCCATTCACTCAGGTTTTTCACCTTCTCACACCTTACCTCTGTTTAACCCTTTCATCTAATTCAACTTTTACATCTTACATTCTCTCTCTCTCTCTCTCTCTCTCTCTCTCTCCCCCTCTCTCTCTCTTTCTTCAATATTTCTCTCCCATCTATGTCCCTGTTTTCCTCTCATTTATTCTTTCCTCGTATTTATTTATTTTTTCTTCCTCCTCTCATTTATTGTGTTCCCTTATTTATTCCCCACTTTTCTCTCCACTCGTTTATCCCCACAGCTCAAGGTTTGTTTAGACCCTAATGATATTTCTGTGGCATTCCTCTGTATAAAGGAATAATAGTTGACTGTAATAAAAGTGGCACCGGGGAGCCTGGCATCGGCACACGAGCCTGTTTGCATTTCATTACAGGGAAAAGTTAGTGAGGGAGAAGGGAAAACAGCTGGCCTGCTACAAAACAGTCGCCATCCGTCACCTTTAACACTAAAAAAACACTCACACACACACACACACACACACACACACACACACACACACACACACACACACACACACACACACACACAAGTAAAGACGCGCAGGGCCATAACATACCCTACAATGGAGACGTGCACTGGAACGGATTATTTCTTTGATTCACTAAAAAATGTAGCACAAGTCCAAAAACAGCAAGTGCCACTGCTAAAATGTAAATCAGGAAAAGTTGCGCACACACACACACACACAACCATCTGAAACGATGCATGAGTAATTGGTGTGTGCGTGGTTAGCCATGGCATGCTGGCAATGATGCTGCCAAGACAACAGCAGCTCCATTTTCCATCACAAATGCCAAACATACGCCGAAAAATCGTAAAACAATCACCACAACAAACCGAATCGCATGAAATAACAAATCTTTTCCTACCAGCTTCAATAGTATGAACCTAAACTTCATACAAAAAAAATTCTCATTAAAGATCAGTTCACTTGTTTAAACACTGCTGCTGGAATCTGAAGCTTTGAGATTTTGAAGCTTTGAGTTTTTTCAACAAAAATTGAAAAAAACAACGCCAGAAGGAAAAGAAAAGAAGCTGGAGAGTTTTATGAGCGATTCTCAAGATAAGGTCGGAGCTAAAAATACATTTTTACGACAGCGGTGTATCGGAGCCAGCTCGCTCCATCGGTGCACTTCCTCCGCCGTTCCAGACACGTTTCACTTATTTGAAACAGATCACGAACTTGTTTTGTTTTTAAGTTGAGGTTGTGTTTGCTGAGATTGCTCAGACTATTTCATGATTTTGATGTAAAGTGTCTGGCATCTGTCAGTTTGGCACCAGTCTCTTCACAGATAAGCCCAGTGTAGTATATAAGAAGTTTACTGCAGTGTAGCAGCAAAAAAATCTTAGAAGTACGTGGGGCTTTCAGGTCAAACCGGGACTTTTAATGTTACAGGTATAAAAAGGGATGCTAGCATAGCAGTACTAAATGCAGTAGTAAGTGGCCAGAGTGTCCTATTACTGATAGGTGGCTCACATGTCATGAGACCGTTAATCAAGACAACAGTGTTAGTGCATGCACGGAACAGCACAAGTTTCTTGTGAATGAGGGCGTAAAACCTGCAGATTTCTACAGAAGACTTCAAGCACAGTACGGTGATAAGATGATTAGCCACAGTAAGACATTTGAATGGTGAAAACGCTTCAAAAATGGCCGTGTGTCTGTCAGTGACAATCTCTGTCGTGGTGGTTCTTTGCCCACAGCAGTCACTCCTGTTAACATTTAGGACGTGGAATGCCTGATCCTGGATAATCGACAAGTTCCTTGGAGGTCAGCATTTCAGCACTGGTGATGAAGTGAAGAATGGGTGAGGCGTACTGACTAATCTTTCTATGCTGAATCTTTCCAGGCATTAGTTAAGTATGCTGGGATTAGTGTTGAAATGTTAGTATGTAAGTAAAAAAAATAAATGCAGTTTTCACTCCTTAAAATTTTTTACTTTATTTTATAAACCAAAAGGTTTATAAAAGTCGGTTTGACTTTTGGGTTCATTGAAGTAAAAAAAAAAAACACTGGACAATTCTTGCTCACACATTTTATTTTATTTTGCTTTAAATGCACTAATGTGTTAAAAATTAAGTAATAGACCAAAATGCCAGGTGATTGATTAGCTGGAAGTCTGGCATTAATGCCCAAATGATACTACTGTGATAATCATGGTCACATACACCTTTGCTGAGAGATTGTCCTTGATGTCCAGCTGTTGCTCCAATGCTAAAAGGTTATTCATTTAGAATTATCTACAATATTTTTGCCATTTCTTTAGAATTTTGATATTTAAGGTTGTATCAAAATGTTGCTAGACTAGCTCTGTTTACAAGAAAGTACAACATTTACACACTATCACCTTCAAAAATAGTCCCATTGCACAGCAATACAATGCTCCCAGCATTTCTGCTACTTCTACAGTATGTCCTAGAAGTCCTCTTTTTGAATCGTGTCAAGCAACCTTTGAGCTGGATCTTCATCTTCGGGAAGAGGGCAAAATCCTTAGAAATTATATCTGGTGAGTAGAGTGGGTGTGGAAGTGAGATCATGCTGTTTCCAGCGAGAAACTCGTGTGAGGAGAGGTCAGCAACAATGCGCACGTGGTCCGAATAGCAGACGTGGTAACGCACGTGGTCAGAATAGCACCAGTTGCACAGCTCCTAATGTGCACAGGACGATGTCTTTGGGCAATCTGACTTATGAAGGTCAGTGCTCCATGTGACTGCGCCATATGTTGGCGTGTTACAAAACTTGAACCATTTGGGTACCGCCTCTTATATTTAGAGTGGAATCTGGATTGAGGCAGTCTGTATGTTTTCTTATTAGGAAATTATTACCTAACCCTTCCATCTATTTCTTCTTTTTTATTCCTTTATTCATCATCTTTTCTCCATTCCCACCATTGTCTTTCTTTATTCCTCAGGCTCTTCTCATTTTTCTCTTAAAAAATGTTCTTTTCCATGTTCCCATTTATCTTCCAGTTTTTCTCCTGTTGTTTATTCTCTCTTCCCTGCTTTCACCTCATGTATTACTTCCTTTTTTTTTTACTTTTGTTTATTCGTTCCTTTCTCTCCCTTTAATTAGTCCCCTTAGTCTATCCTCTCTTTTCTCGTTCCCCATTTATTCTGTATTCTTCTTTATTCCCTTTCCTAACACACACCCACACACAGGTTTCTATCCTCTAGTGTATTCCCTACATCCCCCCACACACACTCCCCCACACGCATCCCTTGATTTTCTGCCCTTTTCTTACTTATTCTCCTAATTTTCTCTTCTCATTACAAATACATACATGTTCTTCTGACTGGTTGTTTCTCTCGTGGGTCATCCATCCAGTTCCATTCCAGACATGTGTAGAGACATTTCTGAACAAGATGTTTTCGTAGTTGCTTTATCATCGGGCAGCTCTGAGTTTACCTTCATAAACACTGCTGAGTCAACAGCTGGGAAAAGACCTACAGATGTGCGTATGCTTTGAGTGACTAAACACATTATATTCCTCCCCAATCAGCCAGTTTGTTCTGTGACTGACGCCGCATGGTTTCCTCATTAGAAAAAGACGCTGATCGAGTCCTGCCTTACTCAGCTAAGGAGAAATACCACGACACACTCAGAGTCGGGACTTTGTGAATCAGTGGAACATGCTGTAAACATTTCACAGCACAATTATCCATGCCTTTATGCTGAAGTCAACACAGAAATGAGTGGGCAGAAATGTGTGTGTGTATTTGAGAGAGAGAGATGTAATGAGATGAGAAACAGGGAGTCAGGGGGAACAAGCAACCTTAAAGCTCAAAGTTTAGCCAGGAATGAAATCTACAAAAAAAATAACCTCGTACCCTGGACATAAGTTGGATCAGCCAGCACATGTTTGTCGTCCGAAGTTTGCTATGATAACAATCCCGAAATCCAGATTGCTCAATTCCAAAAACATCGTCCCATTCAGAGCAGTTTAAGAGTGATGCAATAGCTGGCTTACAAAAAGCCAACTCGGTCAGAGGACGGCCTTCGCTATGCCTGTGCACAAAACAAATGCCTGATTCGTATGTAGTGCTGAACACATTTGGAGTGCGGCACAAAACACAAAATCTGTTCAGACAATCTGAATGTGGAAGTGTGGAGGTTGATAAGTGGAGATCTAGACCAGGATTAAAACCAGTCCACTTGTAATGGCCATTCATGAACAATTCAATCATTCTGAACAAACCTTTCACATGACTTGGGACTAATGAGTTGTTTCAAATAGCGATGTGTTCATTTTGTGTTGCCCATCATTTATCTGTTACATGAAAACCACGATAGTCTCCAAACAGAAAACAAAAAAAGATTTGTTCACTTGCTTCTGGTCCAAGTCCTTCATTCTCTCAAAAGACAATGGCATAGTCTCTGTATAGAAAACAAAGATTACTCCAGAGGTAAGAGAAGCATTTCTGTTTCCTGTTCAATAGGGATGTGCATAGCCATAACTGAGGCAGAAGCAATTTGCATCTTGATGCAGAGGCAACAATACTATACATTAAAGATTCATATGAAGCAACTACCGTTGTAATACAATATGATTCACCTCTAATACGATGCAGTGCGATATGATTTCGATTTGATTCAACACACTGCAATACGATGCAATGGGAAATATATGATGCTATGCAATAAATGTGGTACAAATAGTTTGCTTTTATTTCTTTGAATTAGAAAAACAGCAAATCATAAATTAAGTGCCTTCTGACTTCTAAAGCCCTTTCACAAACTTGCCTTTGCAGTACAAAAAATTGTAAATTTGTTAAAAAAATGTTAAAATGTTCATGTTAAAAATGAATGACACATACATGTCCAACTTTAAATTAATCACAAATCACACAGTTTTTGAGTCGTTGAATAAAACATTTCTGTCTTATAATCTGTCCTTGGCTGCATTATCACGGTGCGCAACACATCACCCACAGCGAAGATCATTGTGCCAAAACCGCTTCCCACATACCAGCAAGGAATTAAGAGGTTCAGTAGACTTTTTGCGCTAAATGAATGGCTACAGTCTTGGTATCAAGAACACAAACTGCTCTTTTTTTTATTTTCAGGGAGCATCCTAGGCTCTTTTTCCCTGCACTCCAGAATAATTGGAGCGGTAGTCCTATCAGACAACATCTACAAGATGCTGAGCACCATCTGACTGGTAAGTCACGATAAAAATCTAAATTATCATAGCTGTCCAAAAAATCTAAATGTTACAAGTACACACAGCCCATTATATAGAAAAATCATTATAAGAAATTCAAAGAAAGTCTGTTTAAGTAACTTAAATAACGTAAAATAGAAACAACTAAATGCACAGCCAGCACCTCTTATCTAAAGATAGGACTGGTGAACCAACATAACCTATGTAACTTTCATAAACAAGTCTAGGCAGTCGATTCAATTAATTAGTATTTATATACCCCCAGGGCCCTATTTTGATTTTCTTGTAGAATTTTCAGATTTCATTTCAAATCTATCTACTACTTAAGACATTAATTGTTGGTGACTTTAATATTAAGTTTCATAATCAGGAAGACCCTTTAAGAAGAGCAGTTGTGTCCATTCTAGATTCAGTAAGGATTAATCAGAATGTAATAGGGCCCACTCATAGTGGTTTATGTTATACAAACATTTTGATTAAATATAAAAAATTTAATAATAACTCCATAGTCCCAAGCTATTTCAGATAACTACCTCATCTCCTTTAAAATCTGCCTCAGTCATAGCATTAGTACCTCGCCACGTTTCCGTGATAACTGTATATTCTCGTCAACTACTACTGTACAGTGAGTTTTATCAATACTCTACCAGATTTATTGACATTAATTAGATCACTGTCTGACCTCTCAGAGCTTGACTAGGCTACTGAATGTCTAGAATCAACGTTTCGTTACACCCTAGATGGTGTAGCTCCCCTTATAAAGAAAATTATTAAAGAAAAAAAAATTGCACTGTGGTGTAATGATCATACACGCACCTCAAAACAGACCACTCGGAAACTAGAACTTAAATGGCGTCCAACTAAATTGACAGTATTTCAAATAGCATGGAGGGAGAGACTCCTGGGTTATAGAAAAACTCTTAGTGCTGCTAGATCAGCATATTTCTCCACCCTCATAGAAAATAACAAGCATAATCCAAGATTTTTATTCAGTACTGTATCAAAATTAACTAGGAATAGAAGGCACTGCAATAACATGCACACCATCAATAGACAGATAATGATAAAGTTGAAAACATAGGGCAAAGATTCTGGCTATTAATTCAAATACAAGCGATTCTAACTTTGTAGATAGTAAAATAATTAAAACAAACAAAGTTTTACTCCCATTTAAGTGAATTGATTCATTCATTCACTAAATGGGTGTAAAACTTTGCTTGTTATAATTATTACCACATAAAAATCATTAACTTGTGTTCTAGATCCTTTACCTACATTTCAAACAGGTAATTCCAGAAGTAATTTAAGTAAACCTCTTCCATTAGCACTGGTTATGTACCTAAATATTATAAACTGCCAGTTATCATCCCCCTAATTAAAAAGCTTTCAGCTGTCCAACTATATATGAGGGTTGTGTCTCCTTGTGTTGCTTGATCTTAGTGCAGTTTTGACACCACTGATCATAATATCCTACTTGCTACACCTGAAAATGTTATTGGAATAAATGGAACAGCTCTCTCTTGGCACAGGTCTTACTTGACTAAACGTTATCAGTTTGCTGATGTAAATGATGAGTTCTTTACACTCTCTGAAGTGAAGTTTGGTTTTCCACAAGGATCTGTCTTAGGCCCACTGCTTTTCTCTTTATATATGCTGCCTCTTGGGGAAATTATACGTTAACATGGTATTAGCTTCCAATGCTATGCTGACGATACACAGTGTCTGTATGTTCTAGTAAGTGCATAAACAAGCTTCAGTTAGTCCATAATGCAGCAGCAGAGTCCTGACCATAACCAGGAAATATGACCACATTGCCCCTATTTTAAACAATCTACACTGGCTCCCAATAAAATTTATTACAAAATACTACTACTGACGTTATAAAGCACTGAACGGTCTCATGCCGCAGTATTTGAGCAAACTTTTGAATAATTATGTTCCTGAATGCCTACTTAGATCAAAAGGTGCAGGCTATTTGTTGGTACCTGAAATAATGAAGACTACAGCAGAAGGCAGAGCTTTCTCTTACAAATCCTTATGGAAGCCAGTTATGAAACAGCCTTCCAGTTAGTGTTTGGGACTTAGACAAGGTCTCAGTGTTCAACTCTCTCTCTCTGCCCCTCAGGTGCCAGTAACTAGTTCCTGTCCTTTATCTCTTCTAATCTGCCTGGTTCATCCTAATGTCCTACCTTTGGATGGTGTCCTTCTCAAGTGAGACCACTTTGTGCAGCTGGGGTTGGTTCCACACCTACAGCCTTAAGATCAATGAAGCCACTGAGCAACTCAAGACCAATAAGGACTGATTCGAACTGTAATTAATATCAACAGTCTACTACAGTGGCTCAGGACGGTTCTGCATTTATACACCGATTACTGCACACCTCAACAACGTAACTACAATGAATGGACATTCGGTGATCCCCAGATGAAGATGGGTTCCCTTTTGAGTCTTGTTGCTCTCCTTCTTCCTCATACCATCTTAGGGAGATTTTCCTTGCCACAGTCGCCACTGGCTTTCTCATCAGGAATGAACAATTATAAGGAACTAACTCATATGCAATAAACTTATAGGCAATAAAAGTCTTTTATATAACCTTATTACCGCGTTATCTATGTAAAGCTGCAATGTCCATTGTAAAAAGCGTTATACAAATAAAATTTAATTGAATAATTTTTATTTCTTCTTTAAAATATAATCAAAATAAGATTTGCATGTGTAAACATGCTGTAAAAAATTGACAAAAAAATAAGACTTAATAAAATGACTCGAATGAAGATTTGTACATTCTGCTGAACATAATTCAAAGATCTGTCAGTAAAATGTTTCTATTTTCTCATCAGTATTAAAGACTTCATTTGTAATGTTTAGAGCCCTCTACTGACTGTGATGTGAACTGCAACTGCAATAAGAACATCAACAAGCCTTCCTTATTAAGGATCTTACACCGGGGTTAGTGTGAATACCGAATTGTGATTGGCTGGACGTTCAGGCATGAGTTAAGATTATTGAACACTCAGGGAGTTTGTGGTCATTTTAGATGAATGCGCTGCTCATAAGCAACTAAAACCAGAGCAACTTACAGATACACTTCCATACAGAGTGAGAGAGCTACTCTAAATATTCCTAATGACTTTACTGAGATACATGGAGGATTTTTGCATGTGGTGATTACGATGATTTTGATAGGTTGACGCACAAGATGAAGAGTACAAGTACAAGGCCAATGAAAAGTAGTATAAGGAGTTAACAAGGAGTTAACACCAACTGCTTCATTATTAGTAGAGATGTGGTACAGATGTACATAATCCACACACACACACACACACACAAACGCACACGCCCAAAACTGGTAAGTGACCGTGTTATTAGCACAATAGTAAAATAAGTAAAGAAAGGGAATCGTTATTTTTATTTATTTACTCATTTTTGCACTGCAAACTTCAGTGAGAGATTTAACTTGTCAATGCTGGCAAGTGAACATGGTATAAAGCGATAATCCACTATTACACAATTTTAATGGTTTCTGCTTCACCTCAGCAGAAACTGCTATTTACCTCCATGTAGTAACATCTTGTAACACACACACACACACACACACACACACACACACACACACACACACACACACACACACCTAGCTTTGGATCATCACCATACCTGTATATATAGCAGACAAAATATTAGAAGCTACATCATATTTTTAGAATAGTAATATAATAACACACTATTACTGTATATATTTTCTATGAATAATAGGAAAAGACTCAGGAACTATGTAACAAAAGGAAAGGTTTGTTTATAAATTAACACGCTGCACTGACAACATCATTTCATAGCTGTAAATTCCATCCCCTAAACAAACCCCCAAACAAATCATTCGAAACGTGAGGTGTAATTGCTTCTTCTCCTTGTTATGCTCTTCATGCTGTTTCACAACCGAGACATCGGGCCTTTTCACGTTTTGATAAAAAACAGGTCTGTATTATTCAGGTGCAAAAATTCTGTGCAGAGATTCAGAAACTGTCAAATATCCTGAAATCTGTTTCCTCTCGCACAGGAACACGCCTGCTCGCTGGCCAAATGCACACGTTTTCTCACTTACTGCGTAATTATAGTAACATATGTAGCTGTTATATCCTGGAACCAGAAGCCAACAGATTAAGACACGAGTAACAACCAGACACATGGAGAAACATGGCGGGTAAAACCACCGTGGCTCAACACACGCCCGGATCAAACCAAACACCAGGAGGATAATTACTACCTGATTACAGTACAGACACTTACGTAAAGTAAACTTTGACTTTTATTGTTGAGTGTGGAAAACAAGAACCGGAACGGCTTCGTCAACCCAAAACTCTGGAGTACTTCCACAGGAGCATGCGATATATCAGCGAAAAAAATTTAATTTGAGAGAAAATGCTTTAAAATCAGTACGTTCATGCGTTTATCAATTGAACAATGAATTAATAAATCAATCGATCAATCAGTAAAACAATCTATCACAGGAATGTGTGGAGAAAATGCTTCACATAAAAATGTGTGTAATTAAGTCATTGTTTATATGTTTTTTTGATGTTTATTTATCATCTATGAAAGGAGTCTCCAGTGTTCTGTTCATACACTCATAGAGTTTCTGTAGCAACGGCTCATTTCTAGGGACATGTGCAGCCAAATCGCCACAAAAAAAAGATTCATAATTCAATGATATCAAATTTTTCTATGAGAAAACTTTGATGTAACAGTTATGGAGTCTCCAGCTTTAGAGGATTTGAATTAACATGGTGTAAGAAGCTGCGTTTTTTATTTCGAGAGAGAGGATAAAGAGATGCTGGTAAAGGAGTGAGCATTTATAGCTGCTATAACATAAGCGAGAACAGGAGCTAACCCCTTTCACCAATATATTTAGCGTGAATATAAAAGGATAAAGCGTTAAATGTGTCATTATGTAATAACTTGTCGGGTACAGGAGCCGTGAAACACTTCAGGACGTGCCGTTAGAGGAACGTTACGCGAGTGTCTTGCGGCGTGACGTATTTTGTTTTGCAGCGACTTTTCCGTTCGTTCGGAGCTTCTCTTCGCTCCACTCCACATTAATAGTGGCACTTTTAAATGTGTTAACCTCTCTCTTTTTTTTTCACGCCCGCTAGTCTGCTGCCAGTTTCCAGCCTGGCTGAACGTCTCCGAGCACGAGAGACAATGAGATTATTCATTTTGCCCGCGAAGGGCCCGAGAACGCGGCTGTGGGATCGGAGCTCGTAAATGCCAAGGCGCGTTCGTGCACATGTGGTTTGAGTTTGGCAAGAAAAAAAATGTCCCAATCAAACCTCTGCGAGTCTTTATTGTGCGATGGGACGACTGCGCATAGGAGAGTACTATTAGTGTAATGATAAGTTTGGGAACAGAGGGTAATTACACACAACGCTCCCTTCACTGCAGACACACACACACACACACACACACACACCACCATCATATAAACACAACATCCACTCAGGACACACATCAGCAATACGGCTTTGGGGAAAATATGCCTGGTTTGGTATTAACACTGCCTACACACACACACTCTTATACACTAACACACTCACAGACACACAGAGGGAGAACTTCCTATGGCAAACTGTACAGTTTGTTATTTCACATGAGTAAAATATTCCAGACAATCCACTCAGGATAAAGAGCATTTCCTGATATATAAGTGCTCATCCTCTGGTCGATTCCAAATGAATCGAAAAATTCAAGTGCTGGAGTGATTATGAATGAATAATAGACGTGAACGAATAATGTCTGGTATTGTTGACTGTACAATGATAAACTGATTAAATGATAGATAGATAGATAGATAGATAGATAGATAGATAGATAGATAGATAGATAGATAGATAGATAGATAGATAGATAGATAGATAGATAGATAGATAGATAGATAGTAGTCAGGCTGACTGACTGACAGACAAACAGACAGACAGACAGACAGACAGACAGACAGACAGACAGACAGACAGACAGACAGACAGACAGACAGACAGACAGACAGACAGATCTGTAAATAACTTAAGTCCTCCCAGAAATAAATTTTGCTATACTACTATATATTTACTTTATATTACTATACTAAAAGTAATTTACTTCATATATTAAAGATATCGAAATATATAGATGGGCAGTATATAAAGGAGAAATAGTGCGAGAGTGTGATGTGGTAGTATAGTAGAGTGTTTTTTGTGTAATACAACGGCACTTTAACGACTTAAAGTGAATTGAAGTGGCTGTTTAGTTGTGTAACAGCAGGAGTGTAAATGGGGTTGAAGTTGGAGTGTACATGGTTGTGGATAGTGGATTCTGGTTAATCCTGAGACTGGCTCAGAGTGTATTGTCCCAGGACAGTAATAAATGAGCTTATTTACATCATAATATATAATTATTTACATCATTATTTACATCATAATATAGAATGTGCTTTCTACATCATAATAAAGATTTTTTTGACAGTTTCTATACAGACACAGAAAACTTGTCCCGAATACAATACACAGGTTTGACAGAAAATAAAACCATAAAAATATAGGATATGCATAATAAGGAAGTTTGATGAGGAACAGTTGCACTCTTGTGTATATGTCATCAATGGAGTCATAATTATAATTAGTATAATTGTAGTATCATTTTTTATTACTATTAAGACTTTCCAGAATGAATACTGTTTTATATCTATATATATTAAAGAAAAATTTTAATGTAGTGACAATTTTAAACTTCAAAAGACCTGAAATATCCGCAAACAAAAACACACAAAAAGTTTTGTATCTTTTACCGACGTCCCTAAACCAGGATCCAGGGCTTATTGACGAGAAGAGCCCGAATAAAGGATGCAGTTCTGGATCACTGGAACGTTTGCTTTTTTTGCTTTCTAGTTATTGTGAGCACTTTCAAACATCATTAGAACATCTGTCTTCTGAAGAGCAGTCTGAATAATGTGATTCACATGTGTCCTCCTGAGCAAAGTAAACCAGAGAATCATGTTCATAGGATTAGTTTATAGTTTGGAAAAACATGGCCGAACGTATGCGGTAACGCCGTGAGGAACGACTCCGTGTCGCAATCTGCTCTCGGTCCGAATGAAACCATCAGCATGGAGTTATTTCAGAAAGCGAAAACCTTCTTGGCGGCAGCTGGAGCCAGAGGTCGAAGGTTTTCTGGCGTCTCTCCCTCGTATTAGCGCTTTCCAGAAAGTGACGTGCGCCTTTGGCTGCACAAATAACCCGCTGTATCCAATTAGCACGGATGTTCAGTGATGTACAATAACTAACGCTGGGCTGTCAGCGGAACGTGGTTTATTACTAGATGAAAAGTGATTTAAATCCGCAAATATTTGGAGCGTTCCAGGCGTTTGGCAAGAGCCCTGCGCCTTTCGTAAGGCAGATACTCGCAGAGTCGTCTTCTGTAAACATGCGGCTTAGTGATTTTCCTACTCAGACGGGACGGCTTCGGCTCGCCGGTTCGTGACTAAGGTTTACTGTTTGCGTTCAGTCCGGCTCCACAATGCAGTGCTTGTTTACAGTTATTATATTACTTTGAGACTCTGACAGATCAAAAAAGGCGTCAGTGTCTAAGCGAGCTTTCTGCATATTGCTAGGAGCGATCATCCTGACAAATCCCAGACATTCCAGATGATGAGTGTGCATGTGTGTGTGTGTGTGTGTGTGTGTATAGTTGGAAACAGGCCGGTCTTTAACCACGAATATTGATGATGTAACAACAACGAGTTCCATTCAACCAATCATGGATCAGTTTTTACAAGCACAATGGGGCATCTTAAATAAGAATGATATCAGTACAATTTCAGTACTTTTGTGTCTTTTATATAGAAAACATAAAGGCAAGAAGTAGGTTTGTGGTTTGAGAAATATTAATATAAACATGTATCACTTTAGCATTTACAGCCATGAAACAATGAGCCAATGAGAATCTTCCAGAAAGCTGTAGTAAAGACAAATACATTAATATTGCTTTGTGGGACATTTTTGCCCAAATGTTTCTCAGGAAAAGCAATAAAAAATGTTACATGACACAACACGTTCTCTGCACTTTACTGTACAAGTTCTCTTAGCAGAACAGGCGATTCTCCAATATATACTATGTAAAGCTTGGTTATACATTCTCTCAATTTCACAAATAAGTATCTCTACATAATAACTGAAGACTACCACTAGAGATTATTAATGCTGAAATTATTGCTAAATACTAAGTAATGCTGGATGATATTGGCATAAGCTGTTTTAATGTAAGTAAAGACGACCTAAGCTAAATTTCTCAAAACATTCTCTACTCCTGCTCTCTGCATACAATTCTCTTACAATGTTATTCGAATATTGCTCTCATCTTTTGTACATTATAGTGCAAATAACATCGCTACAACCAGATGCTCAGGCTTACGTCAGATCTCATGTATATTTCCAGGATTTTTGCCCAGGTGAAAGAAAGTGTGAGGTCTGTGTAATGTGCAAACGTTCACAAAAAAATTCATAATGAAGGGATGAAAATAATGTCCTGCGAGCATGACACGAGGATCAGAGGTGGTGGAAGAGTGATATGATGGATGATTATACTGTATAATGTTATATATAATTGTTTTCCTTATAATAATTTTAACCTGATCCCTGGGACTCATGTACAAATTTAAAAAAGTCATGTTACTGTAGGGTTGTGCCATATTGAGAAGCTGTGAACATTGTGAACCTCAGGTATCAAGAGGCATAAGCAAGCTTCAAGTGGAGGATTTTTGGTTAATCTCCTTTCTTTAATAATCATGAACATGCAATGAAATTCCCTGTATACACAGTGCTGGAACAATGAAAAGAGCCAGTGCAGCCAATACACAATGGTGTTTTAGTTCTGATACACACTCCATGATTTCCATTTAGAAAAAAAAGGAAACATGAAAAAAATGGTTTTTTTTTTTTTATGATATTCATTTATATCTAGTTCAGCTTTCAGTAGTGTGACCTGAACATTTTATAATCATATCTAACCATCACTTTTACGCACCATCACTACATTTACCTCGTGCGCAACCAGAAGAGCATCCCTACCTTGTCCTTGTCCCTGTCCTGGCCCTTGTCCTGGAGCCATGCAGAAGCTTGACGTGCGTGATCTACTTGGACGCACCTTCTCCTGAGCTGTTTTTGGAGCACGGAGGAGATCTGCGTCCAATCCGCCCTCGACGCGCTCGTCCGGTTTCCAGCACAGATCCGTGAGCTCGGCGAAGTCCGCAGCGTGCTGGTGTCCGAGCATTCCTAGGAGCGCCGCGCACTTCGAGTGGATGCGCACTTCCGATTTCCCCGTGTGCATGCTCTCGGACTCTCAGCGCATAATAATAATAATAACAGGAATAAATCACCACGGCTTCCTCCTACCTGAAAAAAAGGAGAAATCATGTACGAGGAGCTAATTTCCTCCGAGCAATTCCTTTATTTATTTTTTTCCCCTCTAACATCCCGGGAGCGCAGATTTTGGCAACGAAAACAGAGACAGGATCAAATGTCCGATTCCGCGGATAACTGACAGCACATGTTTCTATACACATAGAAAAAAATCCCCCCCAATGTAGAAATCGAATCATATATGACCCCAGATCACCAAACAGGAACGTGTTCATTAAAAAACCATACACTCACAGCACACATTTTAATGACATTAACACTTCTGCAGTTTCACCCTGAATAAGTCCAACAAAGCTCTACTTAAGAGCTCAAATTCTAATGTCCAGTTCAGCTCTGCCTAACACCTACATGCTCTCTAGTCCAGTACACCTCCACCTAACATCTACATGCTACAGTCCAGTACACCTCCACCTAACATCTACATGCTAAAGTCCAGTACACCTCCACCTAACATCTACATGCTTAAGTCCAGTACACCTCCACCTAACATCTACATGCTACAGTCCAGTACACCTCCACCTAACATCTACATGCTAAAGTCCAGTACACCTCCACCTAACATCTACATGCTTAAGTCCAGTACACCTCCACCTAACATCTACATGCTACAGTCCAGTACACCTCCACCTAACATCTACATGCTAAAGTCCAGTACACCTCCACCTAACATCTACATGCTTAAGTCCAGTACACCTCCACCTAACATCTACATGCTACAGTCCAGTACACCTCCACCTAACATCTACATGCTAAAGTCCAGTACACCTCCACCTAACATCTACATGCTTAAGTCCAGTACACCTCCACCTAACATCTACATGCTACAGTCCAGTACACCTCCACCTAACATCTACATGCTAAAGTCCAGTACACCTCCACCTAACATCTACATGCTAAAGTCCAGTACACCTCCACCTAACATCTACATGCTAAAGTCCAGTACACCTCCACCTAACATCTACATGCTCTACAGTCCAGTACACCTTCACCTAACATCTACATGCTCTACAGTCCAGTACACCTTCACCTAACATGTACATGCTCTCCATTCCAGCACACTTCCAACTAACATTTACATGGTCTCCAGTCCAGTACACCTCCACCTAACATCTACATGCTCTACAGTCCAGTACACCTCCACCTAACATCTACATGCTCTCCATTCCAGCACACCTCCACCAATATCTACCTGCTCTCCATTCCAGCACATCTCTGCCTAGCACCTACATGCTCTCCATTCCAGCACACCTCCACCTAACATCTACCTGCTCTCCATTTCAGCACATCGCTGCCTAACCTCTACTTGCTCTCAAGTCCAGTACATGGACTTGATGTACTGCAGTACATCTCTGCCTAACACCTAGATGCTCTCCAGTCCTGTACATCTCTGCCTAACATTTACATACTCTCCAGTCTAGTACATCTCTGCCTAACACCTAGATGCTCTCCAGTCCAGTACATCTCTGCCTAACATCTACATACTCTCCAGTCCAGTACATCTCTGCCTAACACCTAGATGCTCTCCAGTCTAGTACATCTCTTCCTAACATCTACATGCTCTTCAGTCCAGTACATCTCTGCCTAACACCCAGATGCTCTCCAGTCTAGTACATCTCTACCTAACATCTACATGCTTTCCAGTCCAGTACATCTCAGCTTAACAACTACATGCTGTCCAGAATATCTCTACTTAACCTCCACATGCTCTTCAGTCCAGTACATCTCTACCTTACATCTACATACTGTCCAATCCAATGCAGCTTTACCTAACACCTAAACACTCTCCAGTCCTGTACATCTCTACCTTACACCTACATACTGTCCAGTCCAGTGCAGCTTTACCCAACACCTAAACACTTTCCAGTCCTGTACATCTCTACCTAACACCTACATACTTTATAGCCCAGTACAGCTCTAACTAACATCTACATATTCTCCAGTCCAGTACAGCTCTACCTAACACCTACATACTGAACTTTATAATCCAGTGCATCTCTATCTAACACCTACATACTATATAATCCAGTGCAGCTCTACTAACATCTATATATTCTCCAGTACAGCTTGGTCCAGTACAGCTCTACCTAACACCTAAACACTCTCCAGCTATGTCCAGCTTGACCTAACACCTACAAACTCTTCAGTCCAGTAGCTCTAAACTAGACCTAACACTAGACCTAACACCTAAGTATTTTCCAGTCTAGCACAGCCCTAAATAACACCTACCGTGTTGCATTATAATGTTTATTTAACACCCACAGTGTTCAGCTATACAGTGAATTAGAGTGAAGCCAGAAATTAACACACATTAACTAAATGTGTTCATCACATGTAATCAGCCAAGGCTTGCAATATCAGACATACAGTGTTAATGCTCAATGTGTTTAAGACAAACACATTCATTACTTTCATTGAATGAATACCTTTACTGCTGAGTTAACTGCAAACGAAAGAAATCATCTTTCTTGGTTTCTTGCTCTAGAATTCTCACAACATCTGATAAAATTTAGAATCTTAACACGTTCAGTTCAGTTAATACATTTTGAAGTTTTGGAGTTTACCTTAAAACACAGATTCAATCTGACAGTTCAAATCATTTATCAATTAGCGGTATTTCATTGATGATTGATTCAATAATTTATTTTATTAATGCAAGCAAGGCTTAACACCTGTACTGTTCTGCTGCATTAACACCTTTAATCGGTCATTATTTCATATAAAAAATGTGTGTTCATTCTAATCGGTTCACGTGTTCAAATTCACCTACTTTATTATTATTATTATTATTATTATTATTATTATTATTATTATTATTATTATTATTAGCTTTTTAGTGCAGGCTTTACTTCCTATTAACAGAGTTTAATATTTAGTTAATAATACTTTAGACTTTATTTAACACATGAAGGGTAAATTGGTGGATTTTTGTATTTAACACATGGAAGAATTCCTTTAATTATCATATGAATATTTATTAAACAATCTTGAATTTAATTTCTACAGTATTTAGAGGCACATTATGAGTGTTGAAATCTAGTGTTGTGTTATGTATTAGCACTGGACTGAGAGCTGCAGTGGTCTCTTTATTATGAGGATTTAATGGAGAGCGTCAGTGTTGCGTTAATTACTGTTATTGAACACATGCAGTTTTCAGTTATATATATATCAGTGTTTAATTAAGATTTGTGAAGACTATTAGTGTTGTTTAGAGACACTGTATTCTCTCAATAAACAGTGAACTCTGTTAGATCTTGATCCAAACTGCTGTTGCTGTGGGGTGTAAAGTGTGGGGTGAAGTTTGCTGTGAAGTGTGATGATGTGAAGTGTCCACGTACCTGCAGAAGGTGAGCGTCTCCACACTGTGCAGAGTTGAGAAGCTGATGTTGGGAGATGTCCTCACCATCTTTTCGAATACAAAAACAAAGTTACTTTAGTCGTCCTCATCATCTATCCCCAAACACACAATCTCGCAATCACACACTCTCCACTCACAAACTCAGCATCGGAGCTGCAGAAAGCCCAAAACAGCGCGCTGCTCTCTGACTGACAGATCTATCCACCAATCATATCGCAGTGGTGGAGCCCAATGAACCAATCAGCAAGTGAGCAGGGTGGCGACATAACCAGCATCCTGAACATCGACCGTTATAGCTGTAAACTGCGTTCATAAAAAAAAAATAAAAGAATATATATATTTATATATTATGTTGTTCATTTTTTTATTTAGTTTTATTCATTATTACTTTTTAATATATAATAAATTCTTAAATGTATATCAAATATATACTTTTTTATGCTGTTTTATTAATTGCCCTCATTTTTAATATTTAAATGTAATTTAGGTGTGTTTAAAACATATATTGTTTTTTTGCCAGCTAAATAAAAATAATATATTAATTAAACTTATAAATACATAAAATCAATTCAGAATTATTTTAAATTAAAAGAGTTTGATGAAACCATCTGAACTTTAATTTGGTTTCTAATCTGAAAATAAATAAAGAAATAACAGCATGAGGGTTTTTAATATGGTTTTATTAAACAAATTAAAGAGATCATGCGTGATAGAGTTAGTTGCCTGGACAAATCTCCTAAAAGAAAAAAATTATTGTAGTCTAATACCGATGAACAATATAAATGATAAAAGACAAAGTACAAAGCTATATGGATAATATAGAAAGAGCAGATTCATCTGCTCAACACTATATATATATATATATATATATATATATATACACGAATGTGATAATAATAATAATAATAATAATAATAATAATAATAATAATAATAATAATAATAATATTTCAATATTTCGGTATTAAATATATAATGTATAATATATAACAACCTACAGAAAACCCACTTCCGAAAGAAAGAAAGAAAGAAAGAAAGAAAGAAAGAAAGAAAGAAAGAAAGAAAGAAAGAAAGAAAGAAAGAAAGAAAGAAAGAAAGAAAGAAAGAAAATCATGCGGTATTACGGTGCTTATCAACCTGTTGCTCTCTCCACTTACTCCCCCTGGTGGCCATTATAAATAATTATTTCTATACAGAAATAAGAAAAAAAGGAAAAGCAACCGAAATTAAAATTATCATCATCATTATTATCCATATCTGAACTGTTATGCATTAGGCTTCATTAAATAGAAAAATAGTAAGCTGTAAGCAAATACAATTTACTACACTGATTTATTCCTTGTGTATCGCCAGTTAAATGGCTTTACAGGAAAATAATAACATAAAAAAACAAAAATAAAATAAATAAAATAAAATGCACTTTTTCCACAAATGCTCCACTACCAATTATTTGTTTTGCCTTCAATATAGAATCTGAATAACTTTCTTTCTCTTGGGTGTAAATGAGCGAAAGGTCTCACTGTCATATTTTGTTGCATAACACAAAATCAATTAGATATCAAACATAACTATTTTGGACAAGAGACACCATCCTACCACAATGTCCACTGTAAAATCAATGTTAACACTCTAAAAGTGCAAATGCACCCCTGCATAAAGCCCCAGAGAGAAGCCAATGCACATCAACCCCAGACTCCACCCAGCCTGGGTGGCAAGCAGCATGAAGGGGCAGGCTTGATTGTTGAAACCTTTACAGTATGCCCCAGGCATGTACTGTATGGACACTACTTCAAACTGGACATATTCACTTTGGAATGCCCTGCATCATCAGTGAATCCAGGACACATATGATATTGAGCTGTTTTACATGTAGTTTGATAACCAAGTTCTGAAATTCTTCTCGTTCTGGCAAGCCCAATGGATTATTCCATCGTTTCAATAGACTGAGCACCAGATTTATTCAGATTTATCATTTACCTCCAGTGTCAAGTCAGAGGCACATTAACTTTCCCATATTTTGGGAACAGTTTTGGTTTAGTCCTAGCTGACTAAGTAATATAATATCTAAAAGAGGTACAGTATATATGTATACATGCAAATGCGGCCAAGCAACCATTTACATTTACAGCATTTGGCATTTGCGCTGTCCAGAGCGACATACAATTATCTAATTTATACAACTTGGGCAGTCCCACTTCCCACTTCCCATTTCTATTTTTTACATGAATGAGACAAAAAAAAGTTAAGAAACCTGAGCACAGTGCACTAGTTAAGCCTCATCTCGTCAAAGCTACTCCCTAACTACTGCACCTTCCTCTCTCATCCATCACTATTACATTGTCATCTTTCCTCTATACTTTCTGCTCCATCACAATCACCTCTTCGCACTTTTTTTCATAAATATTACAAATTCCTAAATATGCAGCACATTGGTGTTTTGAGTATTCACCCCATCAAAAAAAATGTCTGAATTTTGGATCTTCTCACCAGAAAAATGAGCATTTTGCATGTTGTTAGATCTTTAAATCACGTAGCTGTACAATCTTAAGAAGAGTAATAAGCATAAGGCTCTATCCAAAACCTTTACCTTTTAGTCAGAAGGTCCAGAACACATGCTGGTTTCTGAGGAGTCCATCATAAACAGCTCAAAACTGTTATTTATAATTTATTTATTTATTAATTATAATAATCATAGGGGGAAAGTCTTAAATATTCATAACTGGTTGTAAAATCTTTTAAACTAGAGATCAAACTAGAAGCAAACTGTATGTGTAAGAAAGGACTAAGGGCTGCACGTGACTTCATCATCCGCATCTCTTTCTTTAGTGTAAAACTCAGCACAACACCACCACCAGCTGGTTTACTGTGTATATGGAATGTGGAAGTTCAGATGTCATCTCATGCACACTATAGTACTATATGTGGATTTTTATATTTTAGCATATTTTTATGGAAATTTATTTCAGTGTAACTTATCAGTGCTGGTAAGCGACCATGTTATAAAGTGGTGATGTGCGAGTCCTTACACCATTTTAATGCTCTCCGCTTCAACCTCAGGACATTCTTCACCTCCACATCATGCAGTAACATCGTGTAACACCCACCAAGCCCTGGATCATCGCCTTACTTAAATACTCTGTTGTTGGCATGTAGGAAGGTTTTCTTACTTTGATGATGTTCAGTGCATGGTGTGAGTGTGTGTGTGTGTGTGTGTGTGTGTGAGTGTGTGTGTGTGTGTCTGTGTGTCTGTGTGTGAGTGTTAAAAACCACCTGCAGTGAGTGGTGAGTTTGAGCTATTCTTCAATACAGTTAAAATTGTAGCTTTGATGAATTTGATCTGCTGCTGTCATTACAGGACAACAACCAGACCATGTTTCTTCTTCAGATAGAAAGATTAACAGCTGGATTATTGCACTAGCAAACTAACTGCCACATTTTGGCCTCATCAGTTATCTATCCAGATAATAAGTTAACACGAAAATCCACTAACTAACAACTGCCTGGACTAGGTTAAACTATATGAAGGGTAGTTCCATGGAGAGGTGGTACTGTAGTTCAGAAGCTTAGCAAGCCCCAGTATCGCCAAGCTGCTGCTCTTGGGTCCTTCAGCAAGGCCCTTAAGCATGTGTGCTCCAGGGGTACTGTATCATGGCATAACCTGTGCTCTGACTGCAGCTTTCTGAAATCACTGGGATATGCAAAGAAAGAATTTCACTGTGCTGTAATGTATATGTGGCAAATAAAGTCTCTTTTTCTATGAAATAAATCATAAAAATGAAATGTTGAAAAATCCTTCCTTCTCACTGTTGCTTAAAAAATAAACACTCCATACACACGCATTTATATATATATTTCATTCTGTAAAATATATTTGAATTATGCTTGAACACACAATGAACACAGCAGTAATGGTGAGACAGTGTGTGCTTCCTGAAACGCAAAAATGATAATCATAATCATAATAAAAGAAAATATAGACTTCCTAGAAAACCAGAAAGCAAACACATACAACATGATAGGCCTCCCAAAAATTCCTCTATCTCTCACTTTCTCCGTAAAAAGAGAGACAGAAAAAACATCCATCAGCATGAAATAACCCTCACGTGCAGCGTCTTTCATTTTGTTTGCTTTAGTTCTATTCCTAATATACAACAAATTCACAAAAAAAAGCAAAAATCTGAAACACAAGACTGCAAGGACGAATAAACACAGACAGGCAATACTAGCAAGTAATATATTACACGGGCACACACACACACACACAAACAAAGACACACAAACACAGACAGGCAAACACAGACACACACAAACACGAGTATATAAATCTAATGCATTAAGCATCTAATTGACATGGAATTCTATTGGAATTAACTAATATTAATCAGAACAATAACTTTATCAATGAAAAAGTGCCATTGATTATATAATATAATATAATATCATATTATTTATTTATATTTAAATAAATTCGACATGTTCGGCGTGTAAGGTGTGACATTCCAAGGCAAAGAAAGTTTACAGGTCTTTAAAATAAACAGAAATTCATTTAAATACTTTATATAAAACCTCATTCTATAAAATCTCCTTCCTGCGACTCGTTGCGCCGCAGGCCAGGTCGCGGTAACCTTTGACCTCCAGTCTCAGACACACACCCGTCTCTCGGACGTGTTGTTGTTGCAGTTGAGCTTCACGGGGAGACTGTGCTGGCGGTGAGGGTAGCGTGACGGACTCTTACGCTGATGTTGAGTCGCGTAGTTGTAATCGGAGCGTTCCGATTGGTCGTCTACATCCGTCTCGTCAATCAGCGGGATCCTGCATCCGACGTCGGAGATGATGAACTCAGGCGGGGCCTGGAACTCGCGCCCGGCTTCAGGAAGGTCGGATTTTTCCATTCCGTCGTACAGAGAGCTGTGCAATGTTCTCACCACTCGGATCTATGGATCGACCAATCAGGTCACAGGAGATAAAAAAAAGATCAGAGGAAAGTATTCTGAGCAACACACTAAAAATATTGCTTTATTAATATGAATTTCATTCAAGCAAAAAAAATTTTTAAATCACTTTTATATCATTTAAAATATATTTTACATCAATTATAAAAAATTTCAATTATTGATTTGTGTAACTTCTTCTAGATTTGACAGTGTGTAAGGCACAAGCAACCAAAATCCACCTCACTTACATTTAAAACAAATACACTGCATAAACAAAAGTATTGGGACACCTGATGTTTCCACCAATATGAAGTTCTTCTCCAAATTGTTACCACAAAATCTATGGATGCAATGGCATGAAATAATCCCTTCACTTGAACCTTGCCATGCCCCTGTGCCCAAAGTCAGCTCCATGAAGATATGCTTTAAGTGGATTTAAATCATCTACATCATTTCCTGACTTTATTAACAACTCTTGTGGCGGAATGAGCACAAATCTCCACACGAACACTCCAAAATCTAGTGGAACATCTTTCCAGAAGAGTGGATGTTATTATAAAAAACAAATGGGGACGAATTGAGGAAAAGGGAGTTAAAAAAAGCACATACTAATCTTATACACAGGTGTCCACAAACATTTGTCCATATAGTATATATTCAAATACACACATATACACACACAACATGTAACATTTAATGCTCATCAAAGAACATAGCGCACGCCCCCACACACACATATACACAAAAACAATCAAATAAATGCATGCACATTATACACACTGAACCCTGTCACACACATCAGACTTCTTCTTCTTCTTCTTTTTCTTTCGGCTGCTCCCATTAGGGGTCGCCACAGCGGATCATCCGTCTCCATACCACCCTGTCCTCTATATCTGCCTCTTTTACACCAACTACCTGCATGTCTTCCCTCACCACATCCATGAACCTCCTCCTTGGCCTTCCTCTTTTCCTCCTACCTGGTGGCTCCATCTTCAGCATTTTTCTACCAATATAATTCATGTCCCTTCTCTGCACATGTCCAAACCATCTCAATCTCGCCTCCCTCACCTTGTCACCACAACATCCTACATGTGCTGTCCCTCTAATAAACTCATTTCTAATCTTGTCCATCCTCGTCACTCCCAACGAAAACCTCAACATCTTCAGCTCTGCTACCTCCAGCTCCACCTCCTGTCTTTTACTCAATGCCACTGTCTCTAATCCATACAACATCGCAGGTCTCACCACAGTCCTATAAACTTTCCCTTTCATTCTTGCAGATACTCTTCTATCACAAATCACTCCTGTCACTCTTCTCCACCCACTCCACCCTGCCTGCACTCTTTTCTTTACTTCCCTAACACACTCTCCATTACTTTGCACTGTTGACCCCAGGTACCTGAACTCCTCCACCTTCTTCACCTTTTCACCCTGCAACCGCATCACTCCACTGCCCTCCCTCTCATTCACACACATGTACTCTGTCTTACTCCTACTGACTTTCATTCCCCTTCTCTCAAGCGCATATCTCCACCTCTCCAGGCTCTTCTCAACCTGCTCTCTACTCTCACCACAAATCACAATATCATCTGCAAACATCATAGTCCAGGGAGACTCCTGTCTGACCTCGTCCGTCAACCTGTCCATCACCACTGCAAACAGGAAAGGGCTCAGGGCCGATCCTTGATGTAGTCCAACCTTCACCCTGAACCAGTCTGTCGTACCTACTGCACACTTTACTGCCGTCACACTGTCCTCATACATGTCCTGCACCACCCTCAAATACTTCTCTGACACACCTGACTTCCTCATACAATACCACAACTCCTCTCTCGGCACCCTGTCGTACGCTTTCTCTAAATCCACAAATACACAATGCAGCTCCTTCTGTCCTTCTCTATACTTCTCCATCAACATCCTCAAAGCAAATAAGGCATCTGTGGTGCTCTTCCTCGGCATGAAACCATACTGTTGCTCACAGATGGTCACCTCTTCTCTCAGCCTGGCTTCCACTACTCTTTCCCATAACTTCATGGTGTGACTGATCAACTTAATTCCCCTGTAGTTACTGCAGGTTTGCACATCTCCCTTATGCTTAAAGATCGGTACCAGCACACTCCTTCTCCATTCCTCAGGCATCCTCTCCCCTTCCAGAATCCTGTTAAACAATCTGGTTAAAAACTCCACTGCCATCTCTCCTAAACATCTCCACGCTTCTACCGGTATGTCATCTGGTCCAACCGACTTTCCATTCTTCATCCTCTTAATCGCTGCTCTCACTTCCTCCTTACTAATCCTATCTACATCCTGCTTCACCAACTCCACATCCTCCAACCTTCTCTCTCTCTGATTTTCCTCATTCATCAGCTGCTCAAAATACTCCCTCCATCTTCTCAACACACTCTCCTCACTAGTCAACACATTTCCCTCTCCATCCTTTATTGCTCTAACTTGCAGTACATCCTTCCCAGCTCGGTCCCTCTGCTTGGCCAATCGGTATAAATCCTTTTCTCCTTCTTTAGTGTCCAACCTCTTATACAGTTCCTCATATGCCTTTTCCTTGGCTTTCGCCACATCCCTTTTAACCTGCTGCCGCATCTCCTTGTACTCCTGCCTACTTTTCTCATCACTCTGTCGATCCCACTTCTGTTTTGCCAATCTCTTTCCCCTAATGCTCTCCTGCACTTCCTCATTCCACCACCACGTCTCCTTGTCTTGCTTTCTATTTCCAGATGTCACACCAAGTACTTTTCTAGCTGCCTCCCTCATCACTCCTGCGGTAGTTGCCCAATCATCCGGCACCTCTTCACCACCACCAAGCCCCTGTCTGACCTCTTCCCTGAACCTCACACTACACTCTTCCTCCTTCAGTTTCCACCATCTTATTCTTCTTTCAAACCTTACTTTCCTCCTCTTCTTCTTCGCCTCCAAAACCATTCACACACATCAGACTGCACTTTATTATTAAGCAGACGGATGAACGTTGAAGTTTATTGGTTTAACATTTACATTCATGCTTTTCTAGACCAGTGACTAAAGAGACAGAGGGTTTACAACATAAACACACCCCACCACAGAATGTTCAACTGTGATGTGATCGTTTTTTTGTTTCCAAAATGATTTTTAATTTAAAGGTATGCAAATGCGTACAATAACTACATTAAAACACTGAAATAGAAATAAAAAAAAAAGAACCGAAAAAAAGGAACCGAGGACAAGAAAAACAAATGGGCATGCAGTAGCTGATAATGATGTGTTTAATTAGTAAGGTTGCATGTTATGGGTTTATACTCCTCCATTTACAGACGTCTCTTTCTTCTCGCTAATTCCTCCTTTTCCAACAATTAGGACATTTTTGAAATAGTCTTTTCTTCACGTGTTTTACAACACAGCAAATAAAAGAAAGAAAGAACAGTAATGGAAAATTGACACGGACAAAAAAGACAGAAGGAGAGAGAATAAAAAAGAAAGAAAGAAAGAAAGAAAGAAAGAAAGAAAGAAAGAAAGAAAGAAAGAAAGAAAGAAAGAAAGAAAGAAAGAAAGAAAGAAAGAAAGAAAGAAAGAAAGAAAGAAAGAAAGAAAGAAAGAAGGAAGGAGTTGAAAGGTTACAGACACATGGATCCAGACAGTGTGACAGGAAGCCTGAAGCGTGAACGTCTCTCTCACACACACTTATCGGCAACAGTGTTCAGGTGTACGAGTCATTTCTCTAGTGTGTGCAGATGTGTGAAAGTCATTGTTCATGTTAGTGTAACATTGTTCATGTTAGTGTTAGTGTTCATGTAGTATGTGTCTTGGCCGTTAGCGGAGGGCTGGAGATCACTCCCCGCTGACAGACCTACGTGTGTGTGTGTGTGTTGGTTACGTCATGTAGCTGGCTGAGGATTGAGGAGCGGCGGCGGACGGCACCCTGAAACGAGCCACTGCGCTTAAACGTGCTGACTACCTCCATCTGCAGTAAACACACACACACAGACACACAGAGTAAGAAATGGATATGGTGGATGTAACAAATAACATTTAACGTATTATAGTAAGGGGCAAAGACAGACAGAGATGCAAACTTGTTACCTGCGTCTGGATGCGGTTTAGTCCCCTGAACCAGAGAATTTGTCCTCGTCTGAGCTCTCGCTCTGCATGATCAATCTCTTCCTCATCCTCTGCCAGATCCTCGTCGGTGATATCATCAGCCGCTGGGCCAAGCCCTGCCTCCTTCAGAAACTTTAGCTGATTCGTTGGTACAGAAGCAATTACCTGTCAGAATACAAATAATATATTTTTTTTATAATATGTCATGATTTTGATCTCACTGCTTTTCATGCCCCGGTTTCTATGTCTCCTGCTCCAGCTTGAAGTTAAGCTGTTGCCCATAGTGCGTTCCCCAGTCCTGCCCCACCTCCTTCCTTAGCTACTGTCTAAACAATCATCACTATTGCCCAAGCTCATCCTAGTATCCTAGTTCCTGTCCCAGCTTCTATTCAAGTTCTTGCCCCACCTCTTATTATAGATGATTTTGCAGATACTGTCCCAGTTTCTGTCCCAGCTTCAAGTTCTGCCCCAGCTATTATATCAACTCCTGCCTCAGCTGGAGTACTACCCACTGCCTATTCAATCTCATGCCCAAGTATCCTGTCTCGGACCCAAACTCAGTCCCTGTTCAACCTCAAATTCCTTGCCCCAAGTCAACACCCAGTTTCTGCCCAGGTTCCTGCCCAGGATATTGTCCCAGCTGCTCTCCTGGATGCTCTTAGTTACATCAGTTACCCTTCTAGCCCTTAGTTACTTAGCCCCTTAGATTACAAACCAGCCCCTACCCCAGTTTCAGTCTTTTTCCTAACACATTCCTAACACATTTTGTCCAAGCAGTCGCAAACACTACCCCGGCTCTAGTCCCAGCTTTTCTCTTAGCCTTTGCCCCTGCCCCCTGGCCTAGCTTTTACCCACAGCTTATGCCCCAGGTTCTGGCCCAGCTTATTTGCTTGCTCTTACCCAAAATATTTGTCTAAAATTCTGTCTCAGCTGCTGTCCTGATCCTAACCTGGGTCCTGCTAAAATGTCAGGTCAATAAATGTTTATTTGTATACTGCTTTTAACAATGGACATCGTCTCAAAGGAGCTTTACACAGATAAAGTGGTAATAAAAAAAGGATAAGTTTGTTCCTTATAATTGCAAGTTATAACTTTCATACAGCTGTGGCAAGGATTAATTAAGATTGTGGCAATTAAAAACTCCCTAAAATGGCATGAGGAAGAAATCTTGAGAAAAAACAGACTCAAAAGGGAACCCATCTTCATCATCATCATCATCACTGAATGTCCATTCATTACAGTTCATCATTGTCAAGGTGTGCAGTGATAGGCGATTAAATGCAACCTGTGGTCCTAAGTTATAGACTGTTGATATTACTACAGTCCAAATCCATCCTCAAAGCTCCCATGCTGCTCAGTTATCTCATGGATCCCCAGGCCGATGATGCAGAACCATCCCCAGCAGCACAGAGTGGGCTCCATTCGAAAAAAAACCTATCCAGAGGCAGGCCGACAGGACGGACCGGGCAGATACAAAGAGAGAAAAGGGATAGGAACACAAGTCTTATCTTGTCCCAGCTCCTGTTTTGGTTGCTGTCCCAGATCCTGTCTTAGTTCCTTACCCAACTTCTGATCTAACTTTTATTCTAGATCTTGCTTGTCCAGGCATTTGACCTAACTTTCGTCAAACTCTTGTCCCAGCTGCTACCTTAGTTCTTGTCCTAATATCTATCTTTACATTTGTTCCACTCTCTGTTCCAGCTCTTGTCCCAGGTTCAGCCTGACCCAGTGCGTGTCCCAGCTTTTGTTCTAGTAATACAGTAATGTAACAGAATGTTCATGCAAGCTAGAATTCCTGAATCCATCTTTTTCTTTAACACACCAGATATTTCAGTCAAAATTGAAGTAAATACAAAAATTATTTGTTTATTTGTTTAAAATGGTTTGTTAAGTTATGAACAGCATTACCTGACCCCAGATCAGTTCTCCCACTCCTATGAACAAACACCAGAGCCACTGCTCCACATTCAGGGGCGAACAGCTAAATGGCTTCCCTCCAAACTGCACAATCACGATCTAAACCACACACACACACACACACACACACACACACACACACATACACACACACACTCAATAGCTGGACCAATATTAATATAAATTCTTTCCAACAGGAGATTTTATGGCCGTAACTGTAACCAATGAAACGTCCATGAACTTCGACCTGTATAGCGAATGTGCCAAGTACGATGGAGCAGAAGATAGGATTAGCAAATATGCCATCGAAGACATTCCTCTCGCCGTGGATTTTGCGGGCATTGATCTCGTTAAAGAGTTGCATGAGGACGAACGTGTTAAAGATGATGGTGTAATGCTCAGATGGAGGAGCGTGGAGAGGAGCATCACGGCCGTTATCGATATCGAATATCTTTTCACCTGAGAAGAAGAAGGAAAGATGATTTATTACAACAGAGATATAAATCCAGTTTTATCATGAATATCCTCTTAATGCTCTTACACACCAACAAAGAGCAGTGTGAAGATAATGACGAGCTGATACACCGCATGTCCAAGGATATTCTTCATCATGGTCCTGGAGATGAGTGGCTTGTTTCGGCCATAAGGTTTACGTAACAAGAGAGACTCTGTGGGAGGCTCGGTGGCCAGAGCTAAAGATGCAAACGTGTCCATGATCAAGTTCACCCACAACATCTGCACGGCTTTCAGAGGAGAGTCCTGCAAACACACACGCACAAACACACACAAACACAAATATTTAATAATCATTTAATAATCCTGGCCTGCTTTTTCACCACCTCAGGCAGTAGTACAGCTGCAAATCGTAGGTTTTTATTAAGACTCTTTTTCTAATACGCTGTTGTTTCTATAGCAACATCTTGTAACAGGGACATCTATGATATACGCTCCACACAAAATGTGTTTACTGGAATAATTGATATTTTCGCTTAATGCTATAACATTAATAAAAACAGGAAATCACTCGTTTTGTAAATGTAATTCGATAAAAAGATGAATGTCATAAACAAACAAAACTAGAATCATTGGTAATTTAATTACAGCAAAACTAGAATCATTGGTTACTATCATTAGTTAAGTTCTATTATTACTGTGTTATTACAATGCTTTTTAATTACTACCTTATGACAAGGTTATTACAATGCCTCATTATTACTGTTTTAACAGTTATTACAATGGCTTATGATGGTATAACTGTATTACCATGTTTTGCTATTACTATGTTAGAACTGTGTTATCACAATGCCTTGTTCTTACTAGGCTAAAAAACAAAGTTATTACTTTGTAATAACAATGTTATTACTGTTCCCATCAATTACTATTTTATATATTTATTGTCTGCTCCCTGGACAATAAATTAGACTACTACATCAGACTCCAGAAAGCTACTCGGCATGAGTACAGACACTACTGTGTCTTTATTTTCATGGAGACGTGGCTGAGCGACAGAGTTCTGAATGCAGCCATTCAGCTAGGACGGGCTAGCTGCGTTTCGTTGCGAAAGAAATGCATCTCTGTGCAGTAAGACTTGCATTGGCGGACCTTGTGTTTACATCAACACAGGATGGTGTAGGAACTCTGTCCACCACTGGTGGAGTTTATGATTGTTAGAAGTAAACCCTTTTATTTACCCTGGGAATTTACCACTGCACTATAGCTGTTATCATAATGACTCGCTACTACTACACTATAGCTGTTATCATAATGACTCGCTACTACTACACTATAGCTGTTATCATAATGACTCGCTACTACTACACTATAGCTGTTATCATAATGCCTTGTTACCACTGCACTATAGCTGTTATCATAATGACTCGCTACTACTACACTATAGCTGTTATCATAATGACTCGCTACTACTACACTATAGCTGTTATCATAATGCCTTGTTACTGCTGCACTATAGCTGTTATCACAATACCTTGTAACTATCACTTTAAAGATGCTATAACTATCCCTCTTTTTTATTTATCTTCTCACACCTAATCTTACCTGATCTTTGAGAACCGCCAAAGATTTTCAGTCATTAGCCCAAGGTGATCAGGTTTAGGTGGGATCAGACAGATTGTTCTTCTAGTGACTGTTATTTTTGTGTGTGTGTGTGTGTGTGTGTGTGTGTGTGTGTGTGTGTGTGTGTGTGTGTGTGTGTGTGTGTGTGTGTGTGTGTGTGTTTATATATACCTGTGTAATACAGGCTCCAGTAAAAGCCACTATAACAGCCACCACGTTAACCGTGAGCTGAAACTGCAGAAATTTGGAGATGCTGTCGTAAACGTTTCGACCCCACATCACCGCCTTTACAATGCTGCTGAAGTTATCATCTGTTAAAATGATGTCCGATGCTTCCTTTGCCACGTCTGTCCCCGCAATTCCCTACACACACACACACACACACACACACAAGCCTTTACAATATGTGCAGCATCTATTTAATGAAAGTGGCATATACTATAATCTAATTTAGTATAAAAAAAAATTCACAACTTGATAGAAATAGTTGCATTATTTATTTATATTATATAATAAAAAAAAGAAATAATGCTTTCTTCACACCATGGCGAAGCCGACATCAGCTTTCTTCAGCGCAGGGCCATCATTCGTACCATCACCGGTCACCGCCACGACCTGCCTCTGTTCTCCTATAGTGCTGTCTATAATACCTACACACACACACACACACACACACACACACACACACACACCACACACACACACAGACACACACACACACACACACACACACACACACACACACACACACACACAAACAAAAAACACAGTTTAAAAGAAATTAAGATTAAATAAGAGACAAATAAATGAATGCAGGACAAAATAAATAGCACCCTATAAAAACAGTCAATGTGAGTCTGTGGTAGCAGAGAAGCAGCAGTGGCTGAGCTGTTTTATTGTAGAAGTCAGCAGCAGTCTTTACATAGCACTTTTTTAACATTTGTTTGTAATTTGTTCTTGCTTTCTGCTTGTTTTTTTGTGTGTGTGTGTGTGTGTGTGTGTGTGTGTGTGTGTGTGTGTGTGTGTGTGTGTGTGTGTGTGTGTTTTTGTCGATGTAGCTTAAATCTAAATGTCTTGATGAGTCAACCTGGAGGGAATATTTAATCTGGTTTGGCTGCTAAAACATTTACAAACAACCTTATTTAAAGACTGCTAATTAACATCCTGGTGCTCCTCAGGATCTAAGTCAGCCAGCTCATTAGTGCATTCGATTAGACTGTTCTGAAATTATTCTGAAATTTGATTGGATATTTCCAGGTAGTGGCATCTCTGAACAAAGACACTTTGTGAATACTGTTCTGGAAAAAATTAGGCACAAAAACAGGAAACTAGGATCAACATCTAATCACTGTGTATCATGTGTATGTGTGTGAGAGAATACCTTTGACAAGTGTATGTTTGTCTGTAGGAGATGAGCGAGCCAGTACTCGGAGTTTGGGCCAGATCTTGTCGATGCGCTCCTGCTCAACCTGGAAAAAAGAAATAATCAGTGTTAATGAGTTACTGTAATTATGGGTTACTGTAAAATAACTATGTATGTATATATTTATAAGCATGTCAATGAGTTACAAGAGTGTTAGGAAATAAAGATGCCTTGTTTGAGCAAAGCGAAGTACAACAATTAAGTAAAATAAAAAATTTAAATTATGCCTTTCAACTTTTGATTTAGCCTTTGCTTCACTTCTAACTAGAGTGTGTGATTTAGTGGCACTTTGGTCTTTTAGGCCTTCATTTGTACCCTCTTCGGTGAGAGATCAGCTTCAAAAACTTCCTAACATCATTTCTTGTAATGTCAGTCAAATAGCCGCATTGCGTCGGTGTCTAGCATTTTACCCAACAACTCCACAATCTCTACTCTATATTTCTCATTATATGACCTTATCAACAAACAGACTTCTAATACAAAAAAAACCCTAAGAAACAAATAAAGCAATCTAATTGGCTGCAAACATCTTAAATGACATTTTCTTTTTGTTAAACAGCTGAAAGAAAATTCTGACATCTGTGAGGTGGAGCTTAAACTCAGAAACATCAGAGAATAGCATCTGATTGGTTATGAGCTTCTAAAACCGCACCTCTCCTTTCTCGTTCCTAATTCGCCGGTTGAAGTCCTTCCCTTCCATGCACAGGAAGTCGTCTCCAACATTAATGATGCCGCATTTAGCAGCGATGGCGCGAGCTGTGTTGATGTTATCGCCTGTAACCATTCTCACTGTAATTCCCGCTCTCTGGCATTTCCTGATAGCATCTGGAACCTGATAGAACAGTGAAAGACAGGCTTTATAGCAAAATTGCCCAACTGGATTAGATTACAATGTGAGAGATTGGATTAAATTATAATGTAATTAGATTAGATTAAATTATAGTGTGATTAGGTTCTAGAGTGATTGGGTGAGATTATAGTGTGATAGATTGGATTAGAGTATATTGTGATTAGATTCTAGAGTGTTTGGATGAGATTATAGTGTGATAAACTGGATTAGATGATAGTGTGAATAGATTAGATTACATTATAGTGTAATTATGTTGTAGAGTAATTGGATTAGATTATAGCATGTATAAATTAGATAACAGTTCAATAGATTATAGTTAGGTTACATTACATTTAAATGTGCAAGATTAGATTGAATTATAGTGTTCAGATGAGATTAAATCACTGTGATAGAATATAGTGTGATTAGATAATGTTATTAGTTCGGATTATATTGAGATTAAAATAGATTTAAATTATACCTGTACATCTGCTATTCTTCATCCTAATTCATGATTTTGCTTACCTCAGGCCGAACTGGATCCTCGATTCCCACCACAGCGATGCAGATGAGGTTGTTGATGATCTCAGCCTCATTGTCCCACTCCGGCAGCGGGTCACTTGGAAGGTCACGATAAGCTACACAGATGGTACGGAGCCCGTCACATGCCATTGGCTCGATCACCTTCTTCACCATTTCATCACGATCTCGAGGTCCGAACGGACGGGCTGAGCCGCCCTGAGACAAAACAAAGGAGCACCTATAGAGTAAGAGAAGGGAAAAGGAAATACAGGGGAATGAATGGATGCAAAAAAACTGAATTAGCACTGCATTATTCTGGCCTATATTAGTCAGAATAAGACTAGTCAGAATTGAAGAATTTTGAAAAGTCTGGGTTTATTTGATGTGGTTTAGTGCTATGACAATACGAGATTGTCTACATAGGATTTATTTTAGTTTTGCAAGAGATACTGTAGCTCAGTCAGGGTTACCTAGGGTACAAGTTAGCTACATTAGGGATATAAATGTATTTAGTTTGGATTAGTACTTACTCACACAGGGATAACTTGATCAGTGTTCCCTATTTAATCAGCACTAAATGATTCCAGGTAAATTTTAGAATTTAATTTAGGATTAAATTAGTCCAGGCTAATAGATTAACCAGTTGATAGATTAATCAGTTGTTTACTTAGGAGCAAATTAGTCTAAAATATTTTGCATTGAATATGAGGTTACCCTCAACACACACATACACACACACTTTTTGAGCAGGATTTCAGATGCCCCTTTGCTGTAGATGCGGAAGTGTCCGTCCGGGAGCTGGATGACAGTGCTCATGGACTTGCGGACTGAGTTGAAGGTGTAGACCTTAAAGAGTTTCTCCTCAGGAACCTGCTCTCTTATGGACTCATAATCACGCTTCAGATCCAACACGAGACCCAGCAGTGCACACTCTGTCTTATTCCCCAACTGCTTAGGCAAACCCCCTTCCTTCTCTGCTGCCTAGACAGACAGACAGAGAGAGAGAGAGAGAGAGAGAGAGAGAGAGAGAGAGAGAGAGAGAGAGAGAGAGAGAGAGAGAGAGAGAACAGAACAGAACAGAACAGACAGATGTTTGATATGTTCCACTCCAAAGAACTGTTTATATGATCACTGTGTTGCCTCAGAATGTGTACTCATCTTTGACTTGGCGAGCAACTTCCAGGAAAGATAAGCTAGTGTTCAACCGCATGACAAAAACATGCTAATAATTGCTTGAGCTAAAGTTACATAGTCTCACATCGACTATGTGCGTCCTCATACTAACAACAAATCTTTTGCTGATCATAGGCAAACCTCAAACCAAACTCATGCTAAATTTACAGCAACTTTATGTCATGCTAATGTAATACTAAAATTCCCTGTGATGCTAAGCTTGCTAGTTGCTAGTTTCTTGCAAGTTTGCTAGTTCTTTACTAATTAATGCTAATTTCTTGAAAGTTTGCTAGTTGTTTGCTAGTTAATGCTACTTTCTTGCACGTTTCATGCATGTCTCATACTAGTCTCTTGCTCGTTTTTTGTTTATCTAATGATAGTTTTAAGTTAGTCTTATTCTAGTCTTATAGGAACCCATGTGTGCACTGTGTTAAAGAAGTGTGTGCAAGTAATAACCGTTTGGATGTAGGCACTGTTATGTTGTTGCTATAGTAACAGTTCTGTAAGGTCCTTCAGCATGTGCGAGATGTGATATGTTCAGAGATAAGCTAGGACAGCGTTTCATGGCCAGGATTTAAGCGTGTATGCACTTGCTGGCCTGTAGGAGCTGCTGACCGTGATCTTGGAGGTGTATGCACTGTTGATGGAGATGGCACTAGTGAGCAGCTCTAGCATGGACGTGTCAACATATTTCGTCTCCAGGATTTCCGTCAGGTGTCGGTCTCCTATGTAGATCTGGACAGCCGTCATGCGGTTGGTGGTCAGCGTTCCTGTTTTGTCCGAGCAGATTGCAGTGGCGTTGCCCATCGTTTCGCATGCGTCCAGATGGCGCACCAGATTGTTGTCCTTCATCATTTTCTGGATAAAAAAAAAAAAAAAAAAACACTATTAATCTCCACATTTTTTTGTACGTTGTGTTGCTTTTGGTTACTAACAAATGTCCCAGTAAAAAGCAAAATATAGAGAGTGTTTAAATTATTATAGAAAAAAGATTCGATGTGGAAAATAGATTAATAATATGATGTCACGGTCAGTATGAATGCTGGATTGTGATTTGCTGGAGGTTCAGTTGTGAGTTCAGAGTGACTGTAAACATTTCTTAATGAAGCTGTTGAGCTACATGGAGGACTTTAAGCTTATATGGTGAATACAGCGATTTTGATAAATGGGTTAAAGTACATGTTGAATTTGGCAAACTGGAGCAGAAAACATTCAGATGAAAAATATAACAAAAAATGGCACAGGAAGTTAACACTAAGAGCTTTATTATTAGTATGGATGCAGCAAGTGCGCATGTAATTCACCGACACATAAGCACACACACCCACACACACTCACACAGACTTTATACATTAACACAGACGTTATAAATTAAATAATGTAATTAAGTGATATTTTTTTATCCATTCAGTCAGTTTTGCTCTGCAAACAACAATGAGAACTTTAACTTGTCAACACTGGTATGTGACTATGGTATAAGGTGATAATCCACAGCTAGGTGTAAGGAGTTACACCATTTTATGCTCTCCACTTTACCTTGGACCATTTCTTTACCTCCACATCATACAGTTACATCTTGTAACACACACCTACATTTGGATCATCATCATCCTACTTTAACACTGACATACCTTTACAGAGTAAGCCAGTGAGATGGTAACGGCAAGCGGCAAACCTTCAGGCACAGCTACAACCAACACGGTCACCCCAATGATAAAAAACTTCACAAAGTACTGGACATATATAGGGGTGCAGTCGGGGAGCCACGAGTGGCCTTGAATGATGAACGTCTTTATCACAAAATACAGCATCAGGATGATCACAGTGATCGCTGACATCACCAAACCTGCAGAGAACACAAGGGCAATTTGTTTTGATTTTATTTTATTCTGATCTCAGTTTGTATTGCTTGTTTTTCCTCCACACACACACAATTCTTACCCGCTTTCCCGATTTGCACAGCTAGTTTGGTGAGTTTTCCCTGAAGCACCGATTTCTCTTTTTTGGTAACACTTGATTTTTTTTTCTCTTTTTCCTCCATCTCGCCACCCTCTGCACTCTTCAGAGGCTGCATTTCCATGGCAACGGCATCGTCCTGTTTGTTTCCTGTTAACACGCATGATCGGAATGACATATTTTGACAAAAAAAAAATTTGAATCAGGAAATTCTGAAAGTTGGAGGATCAGAAATGACAGAAACTGAATTAGTTTTTAAAAAAGAGAAAAACAAAAATTTTGTTCTGGGGTTAAAAAATCAGGAAATCTGAAATTCTGAGATCTGCAGAAACAGCTAGATGTTATAAATATATAAGAGAAAGAATTAAATAAAATCATCATCATAAAATAGAAAAAAAAACATTAAAAAAGAAGTGGAGGGGATAAAAACTCAGGAAATTGCTATTTTGAATCAAGGTCTGAAAATGAAAACATAAACTATTAGTAATTAAAATAAAAAAATCTGAAAGTTAGAACTATAATTTTAATCTCATAATGTCCAAGAATTTCAAAAGATTAAAAAATGAGAAACAAAAAATATCAGAAAGCCATAAAGTCTTGAAAATAATTCCAGGAAAAAAAATAAAAAAGCTAACACAAAAAAATCACAGAATATTACACAGGTTTAAAAAATATATTTAATTCCTTGCACATTCCAAAGAAACTATTACATTATCATTAAATTAGTTTACATTATTGTGATCACTAACAGATTAATAAAATACACTTCTCTGTGCACATCAAACAAACATCAAATGAATGTTCCTGGTTTTCAAAGCTTTACATGAACATTTCAATCAAAACCACTCGTGCTTTATAATGATAATGATGTCTGTGGTGGTTTGTTCTCTCACCTTTGTTCTGATTGTTCTCCAGGGCGCCATCTTGTTTTCCTACAGGGATTAAAAAAAAAACTGAAAATGAACGCAGATTCGACAAGTAAGATACTAAGAATTGGTTTTATTTCACCAGTTATCAAAATAATGAGTCTGTCCCACACATTAACTCTTTCAACAACCCTAACCCTGTTTTCTAAACACACACACTAATGAACAGGTTTAAGAGGCATTTGCAGCATCTGAATTTATTAAAGATCATGGGAAGAGGAGGATAAGATTCTCTCACAAATTGAGAAATTTATTTGAAGTTTAGAATGTTGTACATTGCAGCTAACGACTGTTTTCTAGTAGATTCTAGTATGTCATCAACTACATCTGTATATTATTATCTCTGTGACCTTAAACTCTCACTGGGATTCGTTTCCAGTTCGGTACGATAGAAAAAAGTGACTGATTCCTGGAGTGTCTTAACACTGATTTTATGGAATAAAACACAATTTTTTTCTGCATCTCAATTCAGACAGGATGCAGGATGTATGATACATTAACAGGAGTCAAATCAGTCTTAAATTTATAGAGTCATTATATTTTGCAGACGTTTGAGCAGTTTGTAATGTGTAAAAAATTTTATGACAGATTGTAATCCCAGATGGAATAACAATGATCCTATCACACCTTTTGAAACAAATCCAGTCCAAACAGGACTATAGTTAGCTAGAAAGTGTAAAACACATCTCCGATTCTGTTAGGTAACTTATTCAGCCATTCTACCAAGAGCTGTTTTTAGTTTGGTTTCTTATTATTAACTTTCCTTGCATATTGTCTTTCTACGACTGTTATATCTTCATGATTGATGCCAATGTTTGTACTAAGAACAGTATGATCTTCAACAGTTTTTTCGTTTGTACTGCTGTGCAATAGAATGGTCTCACAGTCATCAATGAGGTCTATATATGCATTCTCTCTGTTATTAAACTTGTCTGTGTGACTGATATTCCCTGATCCATATTGAAAAAACAAACCGATTCCATATATATAAGCTTCATCCCTATTCTTGTAATTATATGTCTATTAGCTGTAGAGGCTGTTGGGTTTTTGTACAAAGAGTTTGCTCCAATGCTTTAAAATAGTAAAACAATATACACAGTGCCACAATAAAATGCTAACATTTAAACATAGTTGACTAGGTTAAAAACTATAATAGAGAAACAACTATTAAAAATATAAATGTCTATCTATATGTCCCGTGTGTCTAAATACATATGAGCAATTCAACACTTAACAAATTGGCAAATTCTATTTTTGACCTTTGGTAAAAACTAGCAATAGCTAGCATAAAGTAGCTTTAACTAGCTTAATATTTAGCTAATAATAATTAGCTAATAGGACTTCAATACTGCAATAATAGTTGTTTATAAAAAGGATTAGTTTACTGTGTACCCAAAGACTTTATTGGCTGAAGCTAGATGTTTTGAGACTTAAATACTGTAGCATGAGACTCATTTTGCATAATTTTTTTGATAACTGATGAACACATTCATCACATGTGCACAGTTTTCAACTAAGATGTCTCTCACCTACCATTAACAACGTTGCACGTTTTGGTAGAAATGCCAGAAAACCGGATGGATGAGCTACTACTGACCTCTGCTGCGGTTAGCAAACATGGATGAGGGTGCCATGCAAAACAAAGAATGAGAAAAAAGTAATGTTAAATAGAAATAAAAAAAGAAACCAAAATGGATGAGTAATTGTTTCTCTGGATCCTTTGTTTATTCTCAGCGATGATCTGCAAAAACAATTTTAGTGGAAATGGAGTCACGGAGTTCTTTTTTCTCCACACATAGTAGTATGTGTGTGTTCATGTGTGGGTGAAAATAAGACATAGAGATGCAGCTACTGAACAACACCTCGGTCAGGCAAACATGCGATCTGTTAATAACGGCTCGTTTTTTGCTGAGGAACCTGAGTGTTGAGGTATTGTTTGTTTATTTCACTTTTACACCACAGTGCCTGATTGGTTTTTGAAAAATTCTGTATAGCTGCAGCTCTAAGTGTAAAACAGACTTATATTAACAACCTCATTCTGATATGATATAGTAGCCTCTTGTTTATATGGGATGATTATTTAGCTTTGGTGGAAGGAGCCTTAAGTGTTAACAATAAATTGTGAACTTTACGCTTTTTGTGTTTTCTCAGTAACATTTTAAGCTCTACAATAGAGAAAATAAAAAGAGGCTGATGATGGAATTTTAAAGTTTTAATAATGTAAGCAAGAGCCTACATTAGAAACAAATGGATAAAATGTACACACTTTGTACACTATAGTAAATGTACACTATGAGGTTGGTCATTGTTGTTGGTCAAGTGGCTGTGGTGTAAGAGGAATGAAGCACATTCCAGGACACACTGTTTCAAAAATAAAAATAAAAATTCCCTTCACAATGTTGTGATGCATTTTTTTAATCACAGAAAAAAATAGCATCGTTCTGTCTATAAACCTCTGATTTTTAAACTTTTCATTTTACAGATAATATTACAGAGGCTGCCCTTGAAAACAGAAAACATCCCTACCTTTTTTGATCTCTCTCTTTTCCTCTTCAACCTCTCCGGCTCCAAGCAGGGTGAAGATGATTCCAGTTTGGGAGTTGATCCCAACCGCGGTCACCAGCATTTTCCCTGATCCCTCCATCACATGTGTGCCTGAAATACGCAACAGAATCTCTCTCATATTATGGGGTTATTAGAGGCTGGCGGGGGGTATAATTAATAAGACAGCTGAAGACTGAAAAAAGACCAGATGATTTATCCCACCCGATCTTCTGCTGTTCAGTGTGCGTGAGCCCATGTGCCCATGAAAGTTTCAGATTTCTTGTTTTTTTGATAACTGGTGTGGAACCCAAACAAGTCTTCTCCTGTTGTAGTTTATCCACCTTAAGGTGTGATGCTTTGTGCATATTGAGAAGACTACATTCTTCCTGTAAACTTGAACAACTCATTTTCCTCTGATCACTCTTAACAACAAGGCATTTCCATACACAGAACTGTCCCTCACTCAATGTTTTTTGTTTTGTGCACCATTCTGTGTAAAGCTTTTAACCAGAACATCTGGTTAAAGTCACAACAATGATCAGATTTGGTGTGAACAGGTACTGAACCTCTTGACCAGTATCTGCATGATTTTCTGCTTTGTGCTGCCGTGGTTGCATGACTGAACAGGACTGTATCTGAATAAAACAAGCATTTCTTTGATTGCTTTGATAAACGATCTTATTTACTTCACGATTAACATTCCACAGTAATATCTCTGACACTTGTCCATTACACGAGCTAAAATGAAGTGTTTATTGAGAAACGTCTGCTGTTCGTGATCAAGAAGAAGCTGTAAAATCAGGAGGAAACTGTGGATGCTGCTGCATGTAGTGATGATTAAACAAACAGAGCATAGCCTGTGATAATGCTAATGTGCTTTACGCAGATTTTCCAGGAAACAGAAAGCAGGCAGAAATCTGATTAGGTTTGTGTTAGTTTCACAAAACAGATCAAGGAAGAGATAGAAAGAGACAGAGGGACAGACAAAGAAAGAGATAAAGAGGGGGTGTAGTTTAATCATTAATGAACTCCATCTTTCGTATTTTAGTTTTTTCTTTTATTTTGTTTTTAATCCTCAGCGAGCTCATTCTGTTCCCCTAGTGGTGCTGTGTGGGATCTCAGGAGTGGGCTGGAGAATCTCCACTCCACTCTCGAGCAGGAGAAGTGTATGCCGTCGCCCACGCTAGGGCACCATGTAGTGAAGAGGCCTGGGCGGATCCTATTTAAAGGTCTTGTGATGCAGAGATGAGCTTATATAAGGAAAACTTTTAACCAGCAGCCATTAAAGGAAAAATCCAAATCTTTATTACTAACATCTGATCCTTATTAATTCATAATCAGATTCTGAGTTCCCTGAACAAAAGCAATGTGGCACCACTTTAGCCTTTTGGTCTGTCCATTTTTTTGTACACTCAACAGAACAGCTTCCAAATCTTCAACTTTTGTGTAAATACCACTGCCATTATGATAATTAATGTCGATGCAAACATCCACAATCCGTCATTCCGTTCAGTGCAGGCTAGGTGAGCTGAGCCTTTTCCTTAACTCAATACGTTTCGTATAGCTGCAATGCAATCTGGAACTAAGAGAACAATGTCTACACCAAGGTCTACACTACTTCTGCACTGGAGACATTTCCTGTAAAAGGTTAAAGTTTGAATGCTAAAGTTTAACCATTGCTGAATAATGGTGAGCGTATAAAAAGGCATGGAGGAATCACTTTTGTATTATACCCATTTTTTCCACCTCCATAAACATTATTTGTGTATATCACTACATACAGTACTTCACAGTATTACAGAACTTTAAACCAGTCTGGATATTTTCCACTTGCTCTCTCTTAACAAAGATTTCCTTTTAAACAGTGTTTTTTGTTTTTCGCACCATCCTATAAACTCTATATGCTGTTGCATCTGAAAAAGTCCCAGGAGATTCACAGTTTATTGGAAAAATAAATAAATAAAATAAAACGTTGGCACGAATATTTCAACATCTTTAGCATTCAGTACACAATTTCAGCACACAGATTGCGCACGGCACTACACACCTGACAGCAGCATTGGATCTCGATCCACAGCTTTCCGGACATGATCTGACTCTCCTGTGAGGGAGCTCTCATCAATCTTCAGGTCGTTTCCCTGAATCAGAACTCCATCTGCAGGAAGAAGATCGCCTGCACACACATACACACACACACACACACACACGCGCGCTATTCCAAACTCAGAATTTCAACCTTTAACATAAATTTAAAACTAATTCACAATTACCACAATTTAATTAATACAATTTTACCTTTTTTATTTGATACAATATTCTAAATGCATAACGATGCCTTTGCGTGAATTTAACGTGATTCTACTGTGACTCTACACTACACAATTTTAGAATTGAATGATTGTCAAACAATGAAGAGAATCTAAATAAGGATGTCTAGATGAGGATGGGTTCCACTCAAGGTTCTTTCCACATGTCATCTCAGAAAGTTTTTCCTCACCACAATTTCACTCATTAGAGATAAATGTATTTATTGATAATCCATATTTTTGTGTTTATTTATTTATACATAAATGTATGTTAAAAAAGCCTGATATAAATACAACTAAATTTAATTTAGGGTCAGTACTAGATCCCTACAAAATTGTATCCTGGTTTATCAATGTTAAATCCAGATTAAACATATCCAGAAAAAACGAAAGGACCATTCCCTTCATTACGGACCGTATTTGACTTGGGCCACGTCCCCAACCACCATCTCGGCAACGGGAATTTGGACGACAACGCCGTTTCGGACGACGCTGAAACGCTGCTCCTGCTCGATGCGGCTCTGAAGGCCGCGAAATTGCTTCTCTTTACTCCAGTCATTGAAGGCGGTGACCAAAACCACACAGAGCACGGACAGGAGGATCGCAGCACCCTCTATCCATCCGGCTTCGGCCTCGCCCTCATCCTCCACTCCGCCCAACACACTCACGCAAGCTGTGGATACAGGGAGAAAGCAAGAGAAAATTGTTCAGTTACAAATCACTATTTATAACTAGTTATAAATAAGGGGGTCTGCCAAATGCCACAATTGTAAATGTCATTCAAAATGCATCAGCTAGATTTAAGTTCAAAGGTCCTATATAGTGAGTATTTACAATACTCACTGAATATTGCCATTGATTTGCTTTGGATCTGCTTTGATTTGCTTTGAACTGTTGCTCAAATATTGTTTAGGTTGTTAAGCTAAGGTTTTTCACAAAATCATCACTCTACAGTCATCACTCTGAGTTCTGGGATAAAACTCATCCCAGGCATATAAAATGTGGTAACTCTGGTCATATCACCTTCGCTATCTCCATCCGGCGGTCGATAGAAGGACAGGCCGAGTGAGATGATGGCTGCAATCTCCAGGATGATGAGTGTGACATCCTGCAGAGCCTCCCACACTAACTGAAGAAACGTCTTTGGCTTCTTCGGAGGGATGAAGTTTTGTCCGAAAACCTGCCATCGCCTCTCCAGGTCAGCGGGAATGTCCCGTAAACCTGGTGTGGGTTGTGGAGGAGAATGGCAGGGTGAAGATGAGACTGACTGATATTTGACTGATATTTAAAACAGATGGATGCCATGTTTTGGTTACTGTCATACATTCACAAGCAAAACTGCCTGAGAGAGAGAGAGAGAGAGAGAGAGAGAGAGAGAGAGAGAGAGAGAGGAAGAGAGAGAGAGAGAGAGAGAGAGAGAGAGAGAGAGAGAGAGAGAGGGAAAGGGGAGATAGAGGCAGAGCTAGAGCGGGGGGGGGGGGGTAGAGCGAGAGAGAGAAAGAGAGAGAGAGAGAGAGAGAGAGAGAGAGAGAGAGAGAGAGAGAGAGAGAGAGAGAGAGAGGGAATGCAGATGGTTGTCAGTGTGAGTTCCTTTCACCAAAGCAGACCTCCTGCCCTCAGCAGCCTCTCATCCTCTTTTCATTAATTCATCCCTCCTTTCTTTGGTTACTCCTCTTTCATCCCTCACTCCCCTTTCATCCTTTCTCTCACTCATCGCCTTCTCATCTCTTGTTTTCCCTTTCCCTCTATCTCTTTTTTTAATAACTCTAACCTTCTCTTCCTCGTGTTTTTCTCTGTGTTGAAGGGAAATAAATCACCACAATCCGAGAGCCGTTTCTTTTCGCTATCACCCCTATGATACAATGACTTTTGTATAATATATATACTATTGTGTTTTATTGCATTATATGTATGTGCATGCACGCTATATATGCATTGAATTTATAATATGAAATTTCCAATTTTAGGTTTATTAAAAAAAAGAAATACATTTAACAAATAAATGCTTAAACACATTTTTTTACACAGCTTTCTAATCCAACTGAGTCAAATACTACTTTTACATTTAAATTAGAAATAAGCACAAGCTTTTAGAAATTCAAAATATCTAAAACAATGAGCTTAATTGTTCCAACATCTCATTTTTTTTATGTAAATGTAGATGTGAGATACCTATCATGGTAACTAGTGATGAAAAGTTTGAGCTAAAAGAGGCTTTGAGTAAATGTTAAAGCAAAAATAAAAAAAAAACACAGAAAACTATTCTCATATATATTTCATTTTTTACTTGAGATGTTCAATATCAATATCATTGTATGTAATAAAACCTAAATTGGTACAAACTGTTTTACACTCTGTTTCACATTGTTGTTTTTTTTTATTAATGAGAGATGTAAGTGTATCCCTTTGGAGTCTCGTTTCTCACAAAGTTTCTTGCTCGTGTAGCCTTAGGAAAGTTTTCCCCTCACAACTTTCAATTTGTATATTTAGAATTAATATCTAAATTTCTGTAAAACTCTCCATTATAGAACTTAAATTTATAGAATTCAATATTAATGATATTTGCAATAAAACGATTCTTCTGCCATGCCATTATGTCTTAAAAGCAATTTATCGTTGCTAAGCAACATGGGCTCTATTGAATGGAGAATAACATCCTATGTGTAAGGGTTCTGTCTAAATACCGTATGGATTACACTGATAAATAAGCTTTAGCTAATTGTGCAGAAAGGTTAGTTAGCACCCAAAAGTGAAATGTGGTCCTCACTTTGCAATGAGATATGTGAAATCATATCAGTCGAATATTCAGCTACGTTTAGATGCTTCAACCTCGGTTCAAGGTACATTTTCCTTTAAAGTGGCTGTCTGCCCACCTGCGCATGCGTCACCCCAATGAGATGAGCTCATCAGCAGGAGAAGTGAGAGGCGGTGAGGTAGCGAAGCTGCGCCGTTTTTAGCTCTTCTGATGTTGATCAATCTGGATTTCCTGGATATCAACTCTTCCTCCAACAAATCACCCTGATTCACACGATCATCTTCATCATTTCAGTCAAGCCACTGTAAAAATCAATGATGCCTTTCTCTTTTTTTACCCCATCACTTCAAAGCCAGCATTAGATCACAGATTTCTCTCTGTGAAGATTCTCAGAAAACTTTGCAGTGAAGATCAGCAACATGTCAGTTGTAATGGGAGCTTTATTTTATATATATATTTCATTTATATGAGTCCCAAACCACCCAAGAGGTCACACAGCATGTGAGCTCATTGGTGGCATGTGATTGGCTGGAGCTTGTGAACAGTCTGAACAAAAGCAGTGCGGATCCTGTATGAACTAAAGAAACTAGATCATAAACGAAATGAACAATTAAGTCATACTGAATCTGTTTATATTGAAACATATTTTAAACGTTTTGAAACATGTGAATCTTGCTGGTTTCAAGCAAGAGGAGTAGGGGGGTGGAGCCAGGCTATTGAGAAAATATGGAGAAGTTTTATATCTCTGGACAAAGCATAATCCCAGATCATGAATATGCACTGATGACGTTATGTGACAAAAATGTCATGAAAGATGCAAATACAAGCTGTGCTTTTTTGTTTTTTTCACACCCAGCAGGTGACAAAATATCTGACAATTTAATCACTCTGCTTTTGTCATTCAAGTCAAAAATAGTTATTACCACAATCTCTATGTTTGTAAAAAAAATAAGACAAGCAAAATGGGGTGAATCACTGATTGTGGCTTGTCTAAAAGATTCATGCGGTTTATTCAGTTTTAAATCCTTTCAACAAAAAGAAAAAGGTACATTTAAAATGTATGTAGCACCAACACAAGCGTTTTTTTGTTGTACCACTAAACGAATAGTAGTGAGCAGCAAACCTGTCCCTTTCTTCTTTTCAGATTTGTCTGATTTATCCTGACATTCATCCTGATCTCTTCAATTGGAATCCATTCTGTGTAACTGAGGATGGTTTCTCATGAACAGCCTGAAGATCCATGAAGTTACTAAGCAAGAAGAATAAGGATGTATGCTTAATGGACTGTAAAATAATATAAATTCTACAATTTACATTTACATTTGCAGCATTTAGCAGACGCCCTTATCCAGAGCGACGTACAAAAGTGCTTTGAGTCTCTAGCAATTAATAAATCTACACTGGTACGCAAGATTACGAACTTAATATAAATATAACTCTTGAATTTCAATAGCTTAGGGGTGCAATTTGCATGAACAGTCCTCCATTTAAGCGCCCCTCACTGAACAGTACACCTCAACAATGACGTCCTTTACCTCTTCTGATCTGCCTGGTTCATCCTGATGTCCTACCTCTGAATGGTGTCCTTCTCAATTGAGACCACTTTGTGCAGCTGGGAATGGTTCCACATCTATATCCTAAAGATCTATATAGCCGCTGAGCAACTGAATTGACTCAAATGAATTGATATTCAGTGCTACCCAGATGAGGATAAGTTCCCTTTTGAGTCTTGTTCCTCTCGGGGTTTCTTCCTCATACCATCTCAGGGAGTTTTTCCTTGCCACACTTGCCACTGGCTTGTTTATTAGGGATAAAAATATAAGGCTTAATCTTATAGGCATTAACATAAAAATCCATATTTTATATCCTTATATCATTTATATCCATTCTTTATCTCTGTAAATCTGTTTTGGGACAATGTCCACTGTTGAAAGCACTATACAAATAAAATCGAATTGAATTAAAATAATTAGTGCACAGATCTGTATGATCTCTTTTTTTAAACAGATTTAAGTGTATCGTGTCACTGAAATGAATGAAAAAAGCCAAGTAGCCATTAGAGTAGAGATAAGAATGTCATCATGTGACAATTATTACTGTTGGTCATTTTAATAACTAGCATCTTGAACTGATCATGATTTCCTTTATTACTATAAACCAAATAGAAAAACTCTTTTGCTAAATTTTTTCGGTCATTTATTTGTCTTAGAACAAAAAAGGGAAAATGGAATTTCACACGCTATTTCAAGGCAAATCCTCCATCACCTGCCAAGTTAGCTAAGTATGCTAGCAAAGTAAACATACTAGCAAAGTCAATACTGAGAACGCAGCATCCATTTGTTTTTATTTATATTTATCAGGATTTTTTTTTAGCTAGTAGGTTTATACAGCTATTAAATCTTTAAAATGCTAATTACTTAGCTAATGTTTTAGCACTGGATACATATAGTTTAAGTTTAAGTAGTGAGAGTTCTTATTTCCATGCAGTATGCCTATTAGTTCTGCAATAACATTTTAGCAAGCACTGTGTGAGTGCGTTTTTCTACAGCAGAGCTACTGTACAATAGGTGACTGAAAGGTAGATCATTTACCTGCAGTTTCCATGGTAATAATAGGCTGTGCCCCAAATTATCCTCTGATTCCCTACTCAGGTGCTTATAAATGAGTTTTTAAATATGTTTATCTCCAAAAAACAACTGGATTTAGTAGCGTTCCTGTTTAATGCACTATAAGGTGCTCAGCAGAGCATAAAGAGTAAATAAGCAGAATATTAATTCAAAAGTAACATAGAGGGAGATCTAGTGGGTGTGAAAAGGGACTGGACCCACACAAACACACACATAGCAAAAGAGAGAAAATTGTGGAGCTGTATCCTGCTAAAATTAATGTGATAAAAACCCTTGGCCTGTTGTGTCACTGTATGAAAATCTAAAGAACACAGACAGATAGAAAGAGTTTGTGTGTGAGAGAAAGAGAGAGAGAACGAGAGAGAGAGAGAGAGAGAGAGAGAGAGAGAGAGAGAGAGAGAGAGAGAGAGAGAGAGAGAGAGAGAGAGAGAGAGTAAACATGCATGGTGACCAGAAGCACATTCCGCATAACACTAGTTCACCAGATTGTGAAGGAGCCAAAGGACAGTCATCCTTCATTAATGTCAGTCTAGTACATTACAGTACATTGCTTTCTGATTGGCTGAGAGCAATGGGGAAATTAACCCGTACCACATAGCAGCACACAAGTGCAACTCCTGATTGCGGCCAGTTGCACACAATCTAGTTTCAGCTGAAGCCCAGTAAGTGCCAGACACAGATACCCTAAAGGCAGAGAGACATCCCCTAGAGGCCCATCAGTTCCTGCCATAACTCCACAGACATAAATCCAGAGCACTTCTAATTCCAGAAAGCACCTCTACTTCCATAGTTTTAGAGAGGGTTAATGTAAAGCTTCCTACATCCAGTCAGAGAACCCACTTGTTACAGCCATAACCAATTATTTCAAGCCTGTGCTCACCTAGTTCCAACTATAAGCCCCTTGGTTCAAGATAGAGTATTTCAGTTTCAGACAGAGTTTAGTTGGCTCTAATCATAGCCTAAAAAGTGTCAACTAGAGTCTCCCAATAACAAGAAATGCCCCAATTTCAGCCTAAATACGCTTTGTTCCAGGCATAACCCTCTTAGTGCCATCCAAACCACCCCTAGATTCAGCTAAATAAAAATAAATAATAATTCCCCAAAGAACCTCTAGTTCCAGTTATAAGGCTCCAAGTTCCCGATAAATTAACCTCTTCTGTTGTTCGAGCCATAAGTCTTAATGTTTCCATTCAGAGTCAGCATAATTTCTAAAGAAGCCAACATTTTTCTTAGCAAACTTCCATGTACCAATACAAGTTTAAAATTGTGCTCATCTAGGTGTCAGCCAGACTCTCTAGTTCCCACCAGAGAACCTCTACTTCCAGCCAAAAACCCCTAATTTCAATGATAATTTATTTAATTATATGGTTATTATTGGGAATATTTATTTCTATAAAATAAGCTTCTATCTATAAACTTCTTATTCCCAGCTAACCCCCCAGCCAGATTCCGATTGAGTGTCAAAGACTGATTATAGTGTAAACTCACCATCAGCTGGCGAAGTTTTTAGTCTGTGACAGAGTCCTTCAGTGTTCCCATAGTTTTCCTGTATTTTATGGAGTGCCTCTGCTCCTCTAAACTCCATCAAGTTCCTCAGTTCCTCCAAAGAAACTCCAAAATCACCCTCATGCCCTCCGCTGTCAGTCCTCTGCTTCTTGGGGTGAAACGCCACGGTGCTATTTACAGATTCCCCCATGATGCTTTCTGATCTGAGGACTCCGCTGTGTAGCCGTCTAGAGTGATCTTCTGCTGACCCAGATCTCCAGAGTTCTGGCGGTGGGTCTACATACTGAAGAAAGAGCAGTCCATTCGTCCTGGCCTGATAATTTTAAGGTACAATATACTGTAGCTCCATTCAAAATGAAATTCTATTCACAGAAAAGGTCAGCATGAGATGCGGTAGTCATTGTTCCCATCCATTTCCCTGCAGGTCACTGATGAGAAGTGAAGAGACTGGGGCATTCGTGGACAAACACACAACAGCAGAGTGAAGCAGAAAGCCTGAAGCAAGAGAACAAATAAATAAAGTCGAAAGATGATCCTGTGATGAACAACAGCCTGGATGGCATACAATTTCATGCTGGTCGTGTTTTGTTTAAATAAATAGGTCAACAATAAGACATAGGTAGCAGAAAAACCCTGATATTATAAAAAGCCCTTATCCAGCAATTTATGCTATTTTGATTTTTAAACTGAATTATTTTTTATAGACAGCCTGAAAATATACACCGATGAAAAATGTAAAAAGAAAATGTGATATATTTTAGAATTATATACGTACATGTTATTGTCTATATACAGTACCAGTCAAAATGTTGGAAACACCTTCCACTTCAGTGTTTTTTTTCTTTATTTTTCACATTTTCAACATTGTACAATAATACTGGAGACATCCAAACTATGAAAGAAAATGTATGAAAATATGTAATAAACAAACTTCTTAAAAAACCCAGAATGTTTTTTTATTCTCGATTCTTCAAAGTAGCCACCTTTTGCTTTGTTGATAGTTTTGTACACTCTTGGTATTCACTCAGCCAGCCTCATGAGGTAGTCATCTGGAATGGTTTTCCAACAATCTTGAGGAGTTCCCAGAGCTGTTGAGTGCTTGTTGGCTGCTTTTCCTCGGAGACCAGGTCATCTGATGCAGCAATTCCTTCACTCTCCTTCTAAAAACAAATAGCTCTGTTTCTGGTTCATTGTTCAACAAATTATTATCCCACAAAGTGCAAACCAGATGAGAAAGCACGTCACTGCAAAATACTGTGGTAGCCACACATTCAGGAACTCTCAATTTACCCGCTCATCTTCTAACAGACACAAGGAGGTTAGAACCAAAACTCTCAGATTTGGACTCATGAGACCAAAGGACAGTTTTCCACTGATCTAATGTACATTACTTGTGTTTCTTACCCGAAGCAAGTCTCTTCTGCTTGTTGTTCTTTTAAAGTAATAGTTATTTTCTGAAATTCGATTATGGAGGCCTGACTAACACAATCACCTCTGAACAGTGAATGTTGAAATATCTTTGCTCCGAGAAGCCTTTATGTATATCGGCAGGTTCTTAAGCTGATCATTTTATTAAACTTGTCCTCTGCAGCAGAGGTAGCTGTTGGTCTTCCTTTCCTGGGATGGTCCTCATGAAAGCCAGGTTCGTTAGAGCATGTAATGGTTTTGGCGACTGCACTTAAGGTTTTTGGGATTTTTCAGTTTGACTGTCCGTCATTTTGTAAAGTATTGATGAGCTGTCTTTTCTGTTAACTTAACTGAGTGTGTTTTTTCTGCCATAATATGGATTAGGTACAGTAGGAGCTTTTTTAATAGTGGGATTGTAGTAGAACTAATAGGGCTTTTGGCTCTGTACCCACCTTTCAACTGCACAAGACAACAATTGGTCTTAAGCACATAAAGAAGAAATGTCACAAATTAAGTCTTGACTTATGAACTGAAACCCATATTTCATTTGACTACTTTGTTTATCTCATGAAAGAGTGCTATGAGTTTGCCAAACTGTCCTCAAAGCTAAATGTAATTACTTAGGATCTTTACATTATATGTCAAATATGAAACATATTCTGAGTTGTTTAACACTTTTTTGTTTGCTACATAATTCCATGCGTGTTCTTTCATAGTTTGGATGTTCTCAGTATTAAGGTACAATGTTAAAAATAATAAAAAGAAATACAGAAAAAAACACAGAAAAATAAGTGTATCTAATAAGTGTGACTGGTACTACACATACTGGATGCATTTTGCATGTTTTTCTAAAAAAACAAATCAACACCAAGGTGATGTGACCAGGATGGAATTAGATTAGATTAGAAAAATATTTCCCTTTAATTGCACACCCTGAAGTGTTTCCTTACTCTCACACCTAGACAATTTAAAATTAAACCCAAACTATCACACAGCATTGACACTGGAGACTCTTTCCATTAATTTATCAATTAAAACATATTCTGGCCAATCGAATTGCAGATTTCAACAGTGCTCTTTTAATAAGTCTGTATAAAATATTCTTTACAGATAACAGTGTAAAAACAGATCGGAGATTCGGTGTGTGTGTGAGTGCATGGTGCGTACGCGCGCGCGCGCGCTTGTGCGTGTTTTTCTCATCCCTGCGCCAACCCGCATGCCCTTCCCTGCGCATGCGTTGAGATCCCGCGCATGCGCGGTGTCGGTCAGGCAGGACGGGAGGGAGCGCAGTGCCAAAATGAAGCTGAACATTCACTTAACTCCTCGGCTTTTTCTCGGTAACCTTCAGAAACGCGCCAGTTCACCTTGATGTCAGTGCACGCACACAGAAAGAAGAAAAAAAAGCAAAAGCGTCGTTTTGCATATTATTCTGGTCTCATTCTAACCATGAATGCCATTAGAGAGTGGATTTAATATCATTTCTGACGTTTCATTGAAACCAACATGACGTCTGATCCTTTTATTCTGATTATTATTATAATTAGTATTACAATTATTAGCATTAGTATAGCAATTTTTTATTACTGCTTTTGTTATTTATAGTATGATCATGATTATTATTATTAAACTTGATCCAATTAAGTATGATCAGACTAATGCATTCGAATTCAAAACACGACAATCTTAAATCACTTAACACACCACCGTCACGTGCTCATGTGTATTATTATTGGTCATTTACAATAATAATAATAATAATAATAATAATAATAATAACAATAATTTATTATTGAAAATTTATTATTACGCGCACTTGTTGACTACCTTTGTGGAATTCCTCCTTTTCTTTCTACACACTTACTTAGAAGATTTGCACACTTTCACTTGCGCTTCTCAAATGCACAGCAAAAACAAATCATAAATCCGCACAAGCGGCGTTAAAGTGAATTTATACGCGCGCGCATTTGCGTGTGTGTGTGTGTGGTACTCACCGGACAGGCCATTCGCTCCAAGGACATTTTACACACCTTATCATACAAATGCAATGCTAATAATAATAGTAATAATAATAATAATAAAAGAAGGATCTAAAAGAGAAAATGGCAAAAAATAAATAAATAAAAAAAAACTACCGCAGCCCTTTTGCCGATAGGACGCGCACGCGCGACCTCCGAGCGGTATTCCGGCAGCCTCACGCGCGCGGAACGGAACCGGCTGGTGGGGGGGGGGAGTGGGGGATAGGCGGAAACGGAGCGCGAGGAGGCTGGTGGTTGTGCGTGTGGACGTGCCCCCTCGCTTTTTGGGTTTTATGGGGAAGAGCGTGGAGATTCTGCAGCTGAGCATCACGGGAAGGAGAGAGAGAGAGAGAGAGAGAGAGAGAGAGAGAGAGAGAGAGAGAGAGAGAGAGAGAGAATGACACCAATCAGGATGATGATGATGGTGGTGGTGGTGATGGTTGTGACTGCACCACTCAAGTCCTAAGAAGATAGGGAAGATGAGCTGATTTCTCTTTCTCTCCTTAAGGCACCTTCAGGATCCATATCTAATGGAGACCGTACAGGTTATAAGCAGAACCTGTTTTTGAGTTCCACCTACCCAAGAACTCTTGAGGGGCTATTTGTTCCTACTGCCAGGTTTCTCTCATCCAGCAATCTCCATGCTTTTACCCATTAAAAGTAAGAAGGTTAGTGGTGGTGCATGTGGACGTGCCCCCACGCTTGTTGGGTTTTATGGGTAAAAGTGTGGAGATTTAACAAATGAGCAAAACATAAAGGAGATGAAGAGAGAGAGCAAGAGAGAGAGAGAGAGAGAGAGAGAGAGAGAGAGAGAGAGAGAGAGAGAGAGAGAGAGAGAGAGAGAGACCAATCAGGATGATGATGGTGGTGGTGGTGGTGACGGCTGCATCGTTCAAGCCCCAAGGAACACTTTTTTCCATTTGTTCCTAATGCCAGCTTTCTCTTATCTAGCAATACAACAGGAACAGCATCAGGACCAGCTGCTGAGCCGATTCTGTTCTTCACCTCAGAAGCTCCAAGCTCATGATGCAATGTTGGTGTTATGTGATAAAGAGAACATGCTGAAGCTAAAGGTTCGGCATAATGGAGATCTGATGTTCCTAATAGAGATCTTTTTTTGGTGATGATAGTTACCTCTTAATGAACTTTAAGAACGCTGTCACCTTATTTTTGATCCATTGTTTCCCATTACACTGTCCATCAAGAGTCCATACAGAGTTTATCCCAGGAACACTAGGGTGTGCAGCAGGAATTAACCATGAATGAACCATTGGACACACTTATTCAAAGCTGAAGAACCTGGAGGAAACTGGAGAACCCAGAGGAAACACGTGCAGACACAAGAACCTACAAAGCTCTGGTTCCACTAAGGAACTCAAGAGCTGTGAGGCAGGACTGACTCCTTTTTGTAATATACCTTAGTTTAGAAGCTAGAAAGTGTGTGTGTGTGTGTGTGTGTGTGTGTGTGTGTGTGTGTGTGTGTGTGTGTGTGTGTGTGTGTGTGTGATGATCTACGACAAGTGAATCAGCTGACTGACAACCATGACTGAGACTAATAAACACTGCATTTTATTATAAGGATGAATATTTTATTTAGTATTCCCTTTATGAATTTTTCTCACACACACGCACACACACACACACACACACACACACACACAACACACACACACACATCTGAGCATTAATTATGCACCATGGAGTCATAGTGTGTGCTCCAGGCTTCTTCTGTCATTAATAAAGCATCATGTACTGTAAAGGAGCAAGTCAGTGTGTGTGTGTGTGTGTGTGTGTGTGTGTGTGTGTGTGTGTGTGTGTGTGTGTGTGTGTGTTTGGACGTGAACTTTAACCTAATTAAACCCTAATTATAACTGGTAAAGTGTACCGGAGACATCAATTGATCTTGGTTCTCTACCACAGTTGCCTCAGACACACACTGACTCAGCTGTGCTTATTATCACACTCATCAACAGGTCGAAATCGGAGTGTGTATCAGAGTGTCTATTAGAGTGTGTAAGAGTGTGTATCAGGGTGTGTATTGAAGTGTGTATTATAGTGTATATTAAATGCGTAATTAGAGTATGTATAAAACTGTGTATTGGACTGTGTGTTGGAGTGTGTAATGCAGTGTGTAATACAGTGTATAATAGAGTGTGTATCAGGGAAATAGTGTGTCATGTTTCTTATGATTTGATTAACTCCAGAGTTCCCAATGAACTTGTGCTGCCCCCTTGTGGACAGACAGAATTTAAGTCGGATATTTTCGACTTAAATTTTTTTTAATTCGTTTAAAAAAAAAAACATGTGCATCAGTTAAAAGTTTACATTTGTATCGCGATGCATCGTTTTTAACATATTTGCATCAGTAAAAAACGATGTATTTATATATAATTATTAGTAGATGCGCAATACGTTTATTATTTAGAAAGTGACCAATAATTTGTGACCAATGTTTTATATTTGAATTGATTTCTCGTCGCTAAACTGTTTCTCAAACGCGTTCTCTCAGCACCACTGCTGCTACGTGAATATCACGCATCACAACACTACAGAGAATACAGATTAACATGGCAGAGGCAGAGCTGCATCTTCCTGCAGACAGAACAGGAAAAATACGTCTGGTTTAATTTAATCTTTTTTCTTTTTTTTTGTTTTCACTAAAAAGGCCTGTTTGTGAAAGTGCTATGTGTTAGAGTTTAGAAGGCACTTAAGTACATTCATTCATTCATTCATTCATTCATTCATTCATTCATTTATTTATTTATTTATTTATTTATTTATTTATTTATTTATTTATTTATTTATGTCAGAACAAAAAAAAAAAGCTATCTCTAGTATATTGAATTGCAAAGCATTATAATTTTTCAATTGCATAGTATTGCATTGAATCACTTTGTGATGATTCAAATCGAAATTGCATAATAGAGGTGAATCGAATTGCATCGCATCAGTAGCTTAATCATATGTAACGTTAATGTATCATATGCATCGAGATGTGAATCGCATCGGCCTCAGTTATATACATGCACATCCTTTCTGCATACACAGTGCTTCAGGATTCTGCAATCTGATTGCAATCTGACAATAGTGCAGGTTTTTATTCATATTATATTAATTTATATTCAAATATGTTGTATATAAAGTAACAGCTTGTACACAGGGACTTGCATAGCCCTGTGCAGTATAATTACATCTACATTTACATTTATAGCAATTGGCAGATGCACGTATCCAGAGCGACTTATGTTAGGCGGCAAATGCAATTTGATAAACTGGGGGCATGAGATTCGACCTGCAGTAAAGCGGGGGATTACTGTAATGGACAATGTGAACATAATAAGAGAGGCAAAAATTGACATGACACAGGCTGTGGAATGCCTGTTTGCAGTCTATTTCAATGTGCAACAACCGGTTGTCACTAAGCACACAATGACTTTTATTCAAAAATATATGCTTAAACTTAGATGACACAAGAACACCAATACCTGTAATTGAAATGTAGTCACCTTGTGTAAATTGTAGCGCTATTTGGAACGTTGTAATTGCTCATGAATTGTTTTAATCTGCATTGCGATTTGTTTTACCTCAATTCAGAGATATATTTTAAAGTGAAGTACTGTATATGTACATACAGTCCATAAACAAGCTTATGTACGTTTATGTAAAACCAGAAATAAATGTAAAATTATTTGAATAACTTTAAAGTTTTTACATTTTCTGGATTGGTTATATTTTTTTATTCAGTAATAAATTCTGTATCTCTTTTATTAATAAAGACCCATCTAACTTGGATTCAAAGAACCATTTGGGGTTTCATATATAAAGCAAGCAATTGAACCATTACTTTTAAGAGTGCATTTAATTATATAACACATACACACTCACAAAAAAATAAAAGTGCTTAGTAGGCCACATAAGCAATAAAAAAGGGTAAAATTTCAGTCTTTACTTTTCAAACACACATGTGCACAGATTCAAACACTCGTCAGAACAGTCTTTATAGACACACAGGTAGGTTCTACTTACCAGGATTCAATTGTAAATTGTTAATAGAAATTGGAAAACTAAGTGAACATCTTTTTAATATTAACTTTTTTCTTAGTTTCAAACCAGTGAGTGCATTCCCAAAACTATTTTTACCAACAGCACAACACATTGGATTTCTTGCGAAAGCCTGTACTTCCCTTAGTTCATCTTTCAAAACTGAGTATTTGTGTCAATGAACATCTCATTACCATCAGAATGACAAGTACTTTTGTCATTGTTCACAAACAAGAGAGTCAAAATGTTTAGTCACGTTGTCAGTCATGTTGTAGTCATGGTGCACAGTTTCAGTATTCCTTGATATAAACTACGGTTTGGATTACAATGATTGAATATGCATAAAGCTGAATTTCTTCTGTATGGCAAATATGAATTTCATCATAAATGTATTTATTTGATTGCATATTTGATTTATATTGATTGCAAGAGACGGGGATTGTATGAAGCCCCCTTCCTTGGTGCCATTCAAGAATCATCTGCACAATTCATCAATTTAAGATACATTTACAAAAAAAAATGTTTAATAGAAATTTAAGCTTGACAGATTTTGACAACAGGTTTAAACATTTTGCATTCAATGACTTATGCAATGAACTGATGCTGAGATGTTCTGGGGTTAACCACAGATTTTGGGATTTACAGCTGAAATGCCCTACCTAAATTTAAATGTTAACAGTTACTGATAAAAGTGGGCTGCATACACATTTTAAATATCTTTAAAAAGAAGACACTTTGAGCTTTACTGTCTAATATTCAAAGTTGATTTTGCTCAGAAAGATAATAAGTTATTGATGATGAAGTACTGCAAAATACAGAATTACAATTTCTAAAAATGGATGAACAAATGGATGGATGGATGGATGGATGGATGGATGGATGGATGGATGGATGGATGGATGGATGGATGTTCTTTCCTGTATTCTTACTGAACACTAAAATGTATCTGTTTCTTTTTCAGATGATGGACCTGAGCTCCACTTTGCTCATCTGTACCATCTTGTGGAGTCAAACTTCACTTTCCAGTTGAGGAAACATCCTTGTGTATCCAATGGATGGCAGCCACTGGGTTAACATGGACATTGTTTTGCATGAGCTCCATCAACGAGGTCACGAGCTGACAGTTGTACGCTCTTCCACAAGCTGGTACATTCCTGAAAATGCTTTTTACTACAAATCCGTGACCATTCAGGTCACTGAGGCACACTTTTTGTAGAAACCTAACATCATAGCAGAGTTCTTGCAGAGGAACATTGACATACAAAGAGATAAAGGATCGCTTCTGTCGCTTGTTGCTGTACAACAAGAGATGTTTAACTTGTTGAAGGAAGGTCACAGAACAAGTGCAGAGATGGTGAGGCTCATTTTGGAGGATAAAACACTGGTAAAAAAGCTTCGGGATACCAAATATGACTTGATCCTGACCGATCCTGGCTATGGAGGTGGAGTCGTGTTGGGGCCGTACCTTGGCCTTCCGATAGTGTTTAATGTTCGCTGGATAACACACACAGAAGGGCACTTTGCAATTGCACCCTCTCCTCTTTCATACATCCCGGTAGCTGGATCCCATGTCATAGATCGAATGAGCTTTGTGGAGAGACTGAAGAACCTTCTGCAATATGGTATTTCAATTTACATGGACCATGTACTTACTAGACCTTATTATCAGCATATCATCAGTGAGTTTATAGATCCAGGAGAAAACATCTACTCTCTCATTCAAGGTGCCGATCTCTGGCTCATGCGAATTGATTTTGTGTTTGAGTATCCTCGGCCAACGATGCCAAACATCATCTACATCGGCGGATTTCAATGCAAGCCCCCCAAACCTTTACCCGATCACCTAGAGATATTCATGCAGAGTTCAGGAGAACACGGAGTCATAATCATGTCTTTGGGAACGCTGATTGGGAGCATGGGTCCTGAAATATCGGAGATCTTCGCTTCTGCTTTTTCTCGTCTCCCACAGAAGGTCGTTTGGAGACACCTTGGCCCAAAACCATTCACTGTGGGCAACAACACGCTAGTTTTAGACTGGTTCCCCCAAAATGACCTTCTTGGACATCTGAAAACGAAGGTTTTCATAACGCACGGAGGAACGAACGGTATCTACGAGGCCATCTATCACGGTGTACCAATGCTGGGAATACCACTGATTTTCGATCAATTTGAAAACATACTCAGAATAAAAGTGAGTAGCTGAAGCACTGTCGGTAACAGCTCTGGATGTGGATACACTAACTCTTTCTCTGAAGAACATCTTGGACGATAAGCAGCCGTACAGAAAGAACATGCACAGAATGTCAGAAATACATCGAGACACACCAATAAAACCAATGGACACTGCCATCTTCTGGTTGTAGTATGTCATGAGGCACAAAGGTGCAGCACATTTGCGAACCGAGTCCTACAAGATGCCATGGCACTTTTGCCACAGTGTCGATGTTTTAGCAGTATTGTTTGCCGTTTTTGCGGTTGTGCTACTGCTCTTTGCCCTGACCTGTAGGCTTCTGGTCAAGACAGTAAAAACTAAAAGGAAACTCAAACAGCACTAAGAGAAACATACCATTTTTTAAATTCCCAAATTGATCTAATTTTAAATTAGAAATTCAATCATATTGGGCTTACGGTTAGATATGATTACGATTAGATCAGGCAGGTTCTTCAGATTCACCCTGAAACTGTTAATGATTTATTGTATTGCTCTTTCTTCATAATAATTTTATGCATTGCTGTAGACACATTGGAACCCAAACCTCAATGTGCTCTCACTGCTTAGCCACTGTTGCTCCAGAATTATGCATTTATTTTGTAAGATGATGATCCAGGGCTAGTTGAGACTTACAGGGTTTTACTGGATGTTGTGTGGGTGAATTACACCCCAAAGTAAAGTGGAGAGAATTACAATGGTCTGTGCCTCAAACCTACTGTAGCTATGGCCACTTATATTTATAAAGCTTTAGTTTGTGTTACATATTTTATATACGGCTCATTAGAGCTAAAATTCTGCTGCTCTAATTAACACACAGAGATAAAATAGTGCCAAAAGATTACATTTATTTGAATGAGTTTTGATGAATAGTTTTTTAAGGAGAGAGCATGTGTAACCCGTCTACTAATAATTAAGCTGTTGTTGGTTTTTTTTTTTAACATAGTCACCATATAAGTAAACACCAAGCAAAAATCCTTCATGTAGCTTAGCAAGGTAAATAAAAATATTTTGCTGTCTCACTCTGTATGGAGCTGTAACTGTATGCTGATATGGTTACAGGTGCCTATAACAGCACATTCATTTAAAATGCTGATTACACTGACCACAAACTCTCTCTGTGTTCAACTCTCTAAACTCACACCTGAACCTCCAGCCAATCACAACCAAGTATTCACAGTGACCATGAAATAAATAAAAATGAAACCAGAGCCATGTTTAGAGGTGCAACAGTGGAAAAACAGACGATGGAAATTATTTAAAAAGCCCACACAGATCACCAGAGTGAAGAGGTTGTTTGTTTATACCACATGAATTCACAAAACCAATTGCTAAGAATGTTTAGGTGAATATGTATAGAAATATCTGAGTTATTAAAAACAGTTTAAAAATGATCCTAGAATGGACTTTTAATAAATAGTGTACAATGTTCTGGAGATTTCATCCATTTCAATTTGAGCTAGCATTATATTCGATGATTTTCAAATTTCAGCTTGTACATAGAATGAACTCACTGTTGGGATGAAATATTTTATAGGCATATACCATGACACAGAGAAACAGCTAAAGAAAGTGTGTCAGTGTCCAAGCTCTGCTACGAAGCTCCTCTAAATGGTAACACTAAGAGTACTCAAAGACATCAAAGATACGGGACCCCTCTAGATCAGGGGTCACCAACATGGTGCACCGGGCTACCTGGACCACATGAGTAGCCCGCAGGCCTTTTCTAAAAAATAGCTGTTTCCTATATTGTTGATACTTATTATGAGAAATCATTATTATTAGAGATCAACATGATCAGTGTCTTCACATATATGAAAACTGTGTGTATCAAACTGGTAAATTAGACATTTTAAGGGGTTTAAAACTCCTGCAGTTCATTGTACCCCACCTGTCATGTCTTTATTCCCTACTAGAGGGCAACGCCCCACACTTTGAGAGACAGTGTTTTAAAAACATTGATGAAACATAAAAACTAAACCTGCTAATGGAAAGTAAAAAAAAAAACTCTTTATGTCAAGCTCATCTCAAGCTTCTTTAACTGCGTTTAGAGACTCAGATGCTTAGACAGTTATAAAAACATACATTAACACACCACCTACAACCTTTAAAGAAGTTGTTTGTGGTGTGCAAGATGAATTTTCAGCCAGTTCAAACAAAAGAAGTTGAGACATTCAAATACATTATTTTAACAATCTGTTTTATTGATTTGTACACTTAATTTATCAGTCAGCTACTACGAATGTAGACGCATCACTGAACACAATTGTCGCCATGGGAACCAGAAATAGATCATCAACAAAAAGAAAATTGTCAAATTGCAGCACTTTATTCGGATTGATGGTCCATTGATTGATGTGAACCATGATATTTATATATATAAAAAAACAAAACAAAATAAAGGTCACAAACGATGCCAATTTTGGAGGAGTTCTGGGCAGGGTTCAGTTCTTGGCCCCTTACTATTTATCCTTTATATATTGGCACTTGGATCTATTTTTTGGAAACATGATATTCAATTTCATTGATATGACACCCAGCTCTATTTGTGCCATCAATCTTCACTGTTGAAGTCCTGGAGCTAACCTTTAGCCACTTCTGGGTCCTTGTTTGATTTAATACTAAGCTTTCTGTGTTTTGCTACTCCAAATCCTTCAATAACTCTACCTAGCTTACTTGACAGCGAGGTCAAGGTTATTATTTTGACGTAAACAGTATAATTGGTGCCGCTGAAAAAGTTTTGATGACATCTGGGTACCGACACAGTCAATGCCACAGCTTACCGGTGACGGTGGTTTTCAAAAGATGTAGAAAAGAACCTTTTTAGGTAGTTTCGAAGTCTACCGAACGCAGCATGTTTATCTTATATAGACATGTGCCGATATTACAGGAATGTTTGTATTGTTTTTTTTAAATAATAATCATCATCCCTGGTTTCAATGTCAATACTGTATTTTTTAATACCAAAATGGCTTAATAAAAGGAATTATGGGATTGCATACTCGGAGAAGGACGTACACCCGAATACGTCGCAACGGGCTCTGATACGACGCTGTTACTGCACGTCGGCGTGGCACTCTGTAATCGGCTCATTACCGGCACATGCTTAGCTCACTGTGACGTTAGCCAAGTCGCTGACATGCAGGTTTAATAGACGAGCACTCAAAACATCACCAGAACGTACAGCCTATATAATAGATACCAGGATTTTCCATAACTTTGTTTAATTCCGATAGGAAAATTGTACAAAATCTTTTTTTTTTTCCTTCCCAACATAATTAGCATTGGGGTCTTCCGGAAAACACTCACTAACGAGTATCTTCAGAGAAAGCATGTTTCTTTACTTTTTTCAAGGGGTTTAACAGAGAGAGAAAAAGAGAGAGATGAGAAAACTGGAGGTGTCTGGGATTTGAAAGCCCCATTTGTGAACAGGCTTTCCACAAGGGGATGCTCTCATTAAGGAATCATTTAGCAAAATAAAAATAAAAAACACCTTCTTGCTGCAATGACTATTAAACCAAAACATGTCCAATCAAACAAACGTGTGTAGGGTTTCTCCATATTGAACATGGAGCTACAAGGCTATTGTACAAAAAAGATCTATCAAAACATCTGCTTTAAACCCACATCCAGTTATTTAATTCTGTCACACAAACATGTTTACGGTGTAACTTTCGGTAACAGCACCACTTAACATGACTTTGGAGCATTATAAAAGGCAGCCATCTTGAATGTTTAGAATCATATTTGTTTGCAAAAAATATTCTGGATGAGATAAACTATAACAACTCATTAACATTGTAACTAATATTGGCTGATGGACTACAATTACGATTCATATTTGGAAGAACTAAAGACTTTCAAATTTGTTTGGAAAGATTTTAGTGGCACATTAAAGAAATCTAAATGCCATGAAGCCAGGATCTCTGTATATAAAATTGCCTATCGTTATTATTTTTATTGTCATACTTTAGAAAACAAAAAGCATTTCAATCCTTTTCTTTCAGACGTTCTTGTTCAGACTCTCTTCTTCAACGCAGTCCCTTCTCAGGAATCTGTTCCCCAAGCTTATAGTCACAATTCCACTTTGCCATTATAAAGTTCCCGGCCCCTGGCCAGCTGAACCTGAGCCTGGCCCCAGCCCTGGCCCCACCCCTCCCCCCATCATCAGGTTCCTAAGGAGCTTTCTCCTGCCTGCCTGGTAGTCCTCCTCGTCGACGTTGACGAGTAGTTTGATGGCCTCGTGCCCGACGGCCTGCTTGAGTGAGTCTGTGATGAACACGCCTTTCAGCGCTTCTAACAGCGAGCCGTTGATGTAGTCGCGCCAGAACGCGTCCAGGTAGGTGAGCTCAGAGAATTTGATGTCGCAGATGATGGATCCGAGATCGCGCGATTTTAAGATGGTGTTAGCCTGGTTGAAGCGTTCAAACTGGCGCTCCAGCGCCTCCTGCTTGTTGGAGAAGACGTTGCCTTGAAGGGCAGAGTCGTGCTGGCAGTACTCAGCGCGGACACGTAGTCGTATATCTGAAAGAGGACGCGGACGTCAGTAAAAAGTAATAATCGCAATCTTCAGGCTTACACGCTGTGTGTGTGTGTGTGTGTGTGTGTGTGTGTGTGTGTGTGTGTGTGTGTGTGTGTGTGTATATACCGCAGGTCTGTTTCTCCCGACAGTCCGCCACACTGTGAGCTCTTTTCCTCTTTCTGTTCGGCGTGGGTGTGGCCGGTTTGGGGCGTGGCTGACACACTTCAGGAGAAGGGCAACGAATCACAGGCTGTTGACCTGCACAGAAAAACACAGCAATTTTTGTAGTCACCTGGCTCCATGAAAACATACACATGCATGCCAAAACACACACACACACACACACACACACACACACACACACACACACACACACACACACACACACACACACCGGCGCATCTGTTAGGTGGGATCTGTGGACTCTCTGTTCTGCTTCCTCTGGGAAAAATGTAGCGCACAGATGTCTCCTCTAAATACTGATCAACCGGGTCTGGACACACTGCAGAACACACACACACAGGTCAGAATTATGAATCGGAATCTCATTCCTAACAGACCAATCAGTGTGGTCACATGGTCACCTGTCTGTCTCTTGCGCAGTGTGACGTAAGGCAGTAGGTCATGTCGGGTAATGATGCGCAGCAGCTGAAGAATGTGCCGGAAGTTGGTCTCATCGCAGCGTCCCTGTCTCTCCAGCGCGAGCAGAAAGTCTCGCCCATCCCGTATTCCACCCCGCTCGTACTCATCGATGACGTCCACAAACAAGAAGGAGAGGACGCGCACGTCGCGGTGCGTAAGGTGAGTGCCGACAATGTCAAACATGCGGTGCAGCGAGTACAGACCGTACGCGTCGTCCACCGCCTCCTCCGGCCACGTGTGAAGTGAGCGAGAGGAAAGCAGCGTGCCCTGCACGCTACCACGTGATGTCGAAGGTCCCGAGCGTGAGCTCGAGCTCCTCGAGGAGGAGTTCTGTGGAGCGGGAAGCGTACGGCTGGCATGCCTTTGCCGCTGTGATGTCATCACTCTGCGCCACGAGGACGGAGACGCAGGATGATGGGAAATCAGGGCTGGATGCTGCACACGCAGTGCCCGACTCTCGCCTCCAGCTTCACTCTGTCAGCATGAGCACAACTCTTTACAGAAAGCATTGACTTAATTTTATTGACGACTGCTGTGAGCAATGAAAAAAAAACAGTACACTATTTATGTAAGTCATGAAAAAACTATTAACAATAAGAATACATTTTAATTATAGGCGCCTTACATGACACTCAAGGACACCTTACATACAATAAAAACAAAACAATTAACAATAACAGTTTAAAATAATGGAACTCTAAACAACCAAAAAGACACACAAATAATATGGAAAGAGGTGTTTTTAAACGAGATTTGAAAACAGAGACAGAGTAGCTGTTGCAGATATCAAGTAGAAGTCAAATCCACAGGTATGGGGCGGCATAGCTAATAGCTCAAAACCCCATAGATATGAGGAGGAAATAGTGTTGTCAAGGATAACACCCAAGTTCTTAGATGAAGGAGCAATTGTAGAACCGTCAATACACATAGAGAAACTACTGGTCTGAGATAGATTCTTTTTCGTGCCCACGAGGAGTAATTCAGTTTTACTACAGTTAAGTTTATGAAAATTATTTTAGACCTATGTTTTAACTTCAGACAAACATGTTGGAGGCAGGTTAGAAGTAGGTTTTGAGGACAGATAGAGCTGGGTGTCTTTAGCATAACAATGGAATTGAATTTCATTTTTCCAAAAGATACTTCCAAGCGGCAATAAATAAAGTATAAATAGAAAGAGGCCCAGAACTAAACTTAGAATTTTAACTTGCCTAACTGAACAAATTAAGAGCGACCAGAAAGATAAGATGAAAAACCAAGACAGGGAAATATCTGCAATTTCAATGGCTGCAATCTATCTAATAAAATATCATAGAAGGTAGTATCAAACACTAAGGTTTAGTCGAGAAGAATTAAAATAGACAAAAGTCCTGAGTCAGAAGATCATTAGAAGATCATTAGAAGTGTTGACAAGGGCGGTCTCGGTACTATGGTGAGCGCAGAAACCTGATTGTAATTGTTCATATAAGTTAATTAACGATAGTTGATTGTGCACCTGAGCTAAAACCACCTTTTTAGAATTTTGGATAAAAATGGACGGGATTGGGATCATCACCTGGTTTCTTGAGTATATGAGTTATTAATGCAGTTTTAAAGAAGTTGGGAACAATGCCAGAGGTGAGAGAAGAACGGATGATCTCAGTGATAAAAGGCAATAGAACTGACAGACAGACTTTGACTAATTGAGTCTAACTAGCAGGTTGTTGATTTAGTTTGAGGAATGACTGGACCGATCTCATCTGCTAATAGATAAATAAACATAAATAGACCCAACAAACAAATAATATTTTGATATAACAGTTACTACACAGTACATTTGGAAAATGAGTCCAGGTGAAGCTTACATTTATAAATCATATCACAAAAATAACCATCATCTGTGTTGTAATGTTAGCTAGTTATCTTGTAAAAGTAACGTTACTAACTGGTGTAACATCACAACGACGGTGAAAAAGACAGAAAACTAGATAACTAGCTCACCTCAATAGTTTTCTCCTATTCCGTAGAGAGAGTAGACATTATTTCATCTTTTTTGATCCCATAGCAACGCAGTAAGCTATGTGCCTATCTGGCTAGTTTTTTACAATTTAGCATGGCAACCTAAGCTAGCATCGCGGATATAATAACGCTCTTTGGTTGACAATATAAATATATGATATTTTTCAGTCACTAATCATTCGAGCGATGAATAAACAACTCGAGCGTGCTATAAAAATCATCTTTGCACGCTAAATGACAAAACCCCAGCTAAGCCATGCTAAGCTATGTTATGCTACGCTACAATCAACCTGCTGGCGTTGAGCTCTGCACTGCGCTTGCGCGCTCCGCGGCACCGAGCGCCGGGTGGTTTTTGCAGCACGCATGCGCAAAAGTCCAGCCCGTGACACTTTGGCGTTCAGTGCAAAAGCTAGGCATGGCTTTCCCCAGTCATGCCCTGGCAGCTAGAACATAACTAAAGGAACACTTTTCCATTCTTACCTGATCATTAACCAGCCCAGAGTGTTGAAAGTGAGCTCCGTGTAAGCGACAAATAAACGGAATGAAATGTGATGTGAATTCACGGCTTTTGTGAACTCCAAAGCACGTCCATGTTTTGTTTCTCCGTTAACCAACCGGGATATCCCTCCCCTCCACAGCCGGCAACATCCGGGATATTTCTGATGGGGTTCTTGAAAATGGCGGAATCTTAATGTCTGATTTTTGAAGCTACAAACAAAAATAAAGATTCAGGAACTAATAACGTCAATACCTTTTAATATTATCATTATAATGGCACGTCTATAGTAACCATCAGTATTATACAGAAAAGTTGTATAACAGCGATGCCCGTATACAGGTGAATCTCAATAAATTAGAATATCATTAAAAAGTTGATTTCTTCTAGTAATTAAGTACAAAAAGTGAAAGTCGTATATTATATAGATTCATCACACACAGACTGATATATTTCAATTGTTTATTTTTATTTTTTTATTTTGATGATTATGGCTTACAGCTAATGAAAAACCAAAATTCTCAGAAAATTTGAATATTGTGAAAAAGTTCAATATTGGAGACAAAAAATTTTTGACCAAAAATCAGACCACAGGTTAAGTTGCCCATCTTTTCTTCCCTCCCTGAAGGTTAGCTGGGTGATGCCTAGCCACTGCTGCCACAAAAGAGGCCTTGCCTCTGGGCTGGGTTTTTTTGGTGAGCCTCCACCTGCCTAGGAGGGCCTAGGGGACCTGAACCCTGGCTGTCCCCTTCTGGAAGTAGAGGCAAAACTTGGACGCATGGGTTGGGGGGCAAGCAGTAGGCTTCCTGGGGGGGCATTCTTCAAATGCTTCCCCATCCTTTTTGCGTAGGTTGTACTGCTGGCACATATTTGACACCGCAACCCCGAAAAGGGCTTTTGACTCTATTGGGGCGTCGAGAAACTCCACCTTTTCCCTGGGCTTCCATAACACGTCAGCAGCATCAAGGACCGATACATTGTATGGAAAAGAAAGCACAACTGTGTAAATGGTTCTTTAAAAAGCTTAACAACTGTATGTGCGACCAAATTAATTTCTTCTCCTCTGTCACCCAATGTGAAATCTATTCTCTATTTATAATCTATTTAAATATATTTAAGCTTTTGCAGTTTGGTACAGATGCGGTTTGTGAGCTCTGAGAAGTGCGCTTTCTGACCATTCAGTCAGCGTGAAAATGACAATTCGAGATCTAAATGGCCACAACAAATGTTAATTTTCTGCTGAGCTTCTGCCCATTTCCTGGTACTTTATTAGGTGGAGGAAACAACACAGTAGTTTAAATATTCAAGTTACAGACAAGGTTTCATATATGCCTTTTCAGTATACGTCACTCTGTCAGCATCTATACGGTACCAGCAAATGTAGGTGCAGATAAACTGATTAAATCGGCTTAGGACATATACAAGATATACACTATCCCCCAAACTATTTCCACACAACTGTGTAGAATGCCCTTTGTATGCTGTAGCGTTGCAATTTCCCATTGCTACAACCAAAAGACCCGAGCCTGTTCCTCTTCCATCATGATGATGCCCCTGTGCATAGACATGGTGGTTGGTGTTAAGATCGGACTGCACAGAGCCCTGACCTCCTCAACAACTAAGCACCTTCGGGATGACAGTGTCACCGTTAGCCCAACATCACTGATCTCACTAATGATCTTGCATGTGAATAAAAACTAATCCACACCCCAAAATTGATTGGAAAGCCTTCTCAGGAAAGCGGACCAACTTTATATTACTGCAATTAATTAGAAGTTCAGCAAGCAATACGAGAGGCATGTCAGTTTTCCATATAGTAAAGGAAAATCAGCTGCTAAAATAATTATACACCTTTTCACAGACATACAAAAAAAAAAGGAACACATCTATCATGACATTCAAAAGCAATGAGGAGCAGGAAAGATCATTGTGAACAGTAATTAACAACATACAGTTAGAAAATGTTGATTGACTGACTGACCAGTAAAAGTCAGATTTTTAAAAGCTGAAGCACGTTTGCTTTTGCTTTTGCTTCAATTCATATTCTACATTATCCTTTTACCATAAATAAAAAAAATAATAATTCACTATATAACATGTTTGTTATGCTAACTAGCAGTTACTTTTAAAAACAAAAAAGAGAAAGAAGTGTGGGAGAAAGAAGTAGAAGTAGAAGAAAAAAACATACGAGTGTTCAATATCTATTTTTCTGTAGTTTAATCTGTTATAATTACTCATTAAATACACTAATGTTATCATTGTTATTATTAAAATAACACTTTGACCAATCAGTGATTATTTTTTTATTATTATAAACATACCCACACACATATAAATAAATTGTAATAATTGAGAAACCAAAACAATACATATATAGCCTTAGAAATATGTACTTTTACCCTCTCATCCCTTCTAGCATACAGTCTGGCAGGTATTAATTCAGGTGATTTAATGAGTGATGGAGGTGCAGTGGGTGTGTTAATGCAGAAAACACATGTTAACAGCAGGTGTATTGTTCTGGTTAAATATTTTCCATGACTGTCACAGGTCATGAAGTCTCTCTCCAAACGATATCTGCAAACACTTTGGTCGCTTCCTCACATTCCTTGTTTTTTGCTTTTCCTGGAATCTAGATGAAACAAACAGAGTTTGAAATGTCTAGAACTAAAAGCAATATACGTTTACTAGGAATTAATTATAATGTTTATTTTATTCACTATCAAAAACGCATTCATATAGTTAAAAATAATGTGATCGGCGTCTGATGTGATTGGCGTTTGATTTCACTATCCAAACTCACCTGGTTGCACACAGCTTTTCCGTAGCGTACAAAGGTGGCGAAGTGTTCACAGTTCTGAGTGAACAGTTTGTAAGGAAATTTTTTGTCCAGCAGTGAGTCACTCCGTCGCTTCATATCCCATGGCTCTGAGGGTGTGAATGTATGCTCAGAGTTGCTCACCATTACGCGTGCTCCTTTAGGAACATTGACTTCCGAGATACGTTGGCGGCGGATCCGTGTCTCTCCTAGCAGTAGATCACCGCAGACTGGGAATATGGTCTGCAGGTAACCACGGAACGTGTTCATTATCTGTGTCTCATCTAGGAAAGCAAATACACACTTGTTAAACACACCTAAACCAGGTAGTCAGGATCACTGAATATTCATATAACACCTAAATCAGGTCATCAAAATGACCAAATAATAAACACACACCTCACTCATTCACTCACTTTCAGTAATTAAGGTCATGAATACACTGAACACTCCTAACAACCCTGAACCAGGTGATCAGGAACACCAACATTCCTGAAACACTTACAGTAAACTGGGTCATCAGGAACACCTAGACAGGTGTGTTTTGTGTGGGAATCCTTTCTCCCCCACTTTGGGAAACACTATTTCAGGTTTTCCTACCTGCCACTGCAAAGTGAATGACGTATCCATCTCCATCGCAGACGCCCCAGTGAGAGTAGCCAATCGGATAGACAAATTGAATTAGATCTCCAAAGTGGGCGGAGGCTTCAACTTCAGCAGCCTGAATAGCACATGCAGGTTTTGGAACAAGTTTGACCACATTAACTAAATGTTTAGATTTCATTTAAAGAACATTAAAAAAAAAAAGTACTAAGACTGAACAAATTCTTAGACTTTTTACAATATTTTTTTTCTATTTAATAATAAAATTGTTTAAATGATACAATAATTACAGTTGTAGCTACTTTGTCCATTTTGAACGACAGAGCAGGATGTTATACTTTTAAAGAGAAAAGTGTGTAAATATATTATTTGAGTTGCCAATTATGCACCTTGAAAGAAATGGATACATTTACCATAGCAATATGTACTGGTTATTCTTTTTAGTTAATATTTTAATCACATTTAATCTTTGACGGCATATCTACCAGAAAGAGATCAGGTCCTTGTCAAGTTACACTTTTGCATAGAAATTTGCTAAAAACTGCAGGAAATTAGTGTAATAATTTTTTGCAATATAAGCAAATGATCTTTCTTCCAAATATAAGGACAAACAGTAAAACCTAACATTCTGAATATCAGTGCAGTAAGAAGAATTTTTAAGAAGTCTTATACCAAACTGTGAGTGGCCAGTGTTCATTTAACACACCTAATTTAATTCGCAATTTAAAAACGGCAACTTTCCTGAGCTACAGATATTGCTGTAATCCTCCAGGAGGACTTTTAACACACCAATCCAAACCATAAATGTATATAAATATATTACATAAAAAAAAAACTTACCTGAGTTTTGTAGTCCATCGCTCCTGTTGCTGTTGTTGTTTTTTCCTTAAGTCATGAGAATGAATTAAAAAATCTTGACCCAAGCCTGATGAGCAGGTTGAACCAGAGAAATCACAGCTACAGAGCATGTAGTTAAGTGTGTGAAGTAGGCGTGACATTTTTCTACACAGATGGGCAGGTCTTCAGGTACACAGGTATGCCAGTGTGCAATGTGTGCAGATGTACAGGCAAAGAGGTGTGCAGGTCTACAGGTATACAGGAATACAGGTGTGCAGATGCACAGATATACATGTCTGCAGGTATACAGATGTGCAGGTGAATAGGTACCCAGGTCTACAGATTTACATGTGTATGTGTAAACCGGTGTATAGGTCATGTATAAGTAAAAAGGTGCACAGGTAAGTTGACAGGTATAGAGCTGACCAGGTGTAAACCTGTACCAGTGTGTTACAAACTCAACTCAAGTATAGAGAATTTATTCAGAAAGTTTATTTAAATGATTGTTTCCTTTTCTCTACAGCTGATCCATAGGTTTTAAAAATAATGATTTTCTCTAACTTTTGTGACATCAGTTTATACTTGACACTGTTTTTGAACACTTCATATTCTATTAAACACATTGCTTTAATCATATATGCAACGTTGATCTTAATTATTCATTTATTCATTCTCTCCCGCTTATCCGTATTTCGGGTCGCAGGGGCAGCAGTCTAAGCAGGCCGCTGCCTTCGACTGCTGCCCAATCCTCACAGCACCGTCCCTTACGGTCCCTCCTGCAGGTGGTGAGCCCACGGGAGGCGGCCCCACGTCACTCCGACATCACGGACCTTGATATTTCCCTCGTAAGGGACCCCCGGAGCATAGAGGGTTAAGGGCCTTGCTCAAGGGCCCAAGAGTGGCAGCTTGGCGATACCGGGGCTTGAACCCCAGACCTTCCGATCGGCAACCCAGCGCCTTAACCGCTGGAGCCACCACTCCCCCTGATCTTAATTAAAAAGGACAAAATACATGTCCTGCAGGTTAAGATGAGTCCGATAAGGTTCATATCCTTGCCAAATTTGGCTTGGAAACAAAGTGTATGCTCAATCTACTAACATTATTCCATAAGAGAAAGATAGTAAAAAAAAATTACACATAACCAAATTTCAATAATTACAGTAGTTAAGAAGTTTAGTTCCACTACAAAATGTCAATGAGGTGAATAGGCACCGTTTTATTCAAGACTTCAAGGTGTGTAAAAAATTGTTTATTGGTAATGAATTGCACTTTGTTCATCCATATACTTCTTAGTTTTAAAAGCGCTGCAGGAGGTGATTTTGAAAGCAGTCTTTCATGTGAGATGTGATTAATCAGATCACATCAGTCACTGTTTGTTACAAAATCAGGGTAATTTATTGACATTATTAAAGCGCTCTGGGATCTAAATTAATGTGTAAGATATAGCAAAGCTGTAGTGTGTAAAGCACACTAATTCTGAAACAGACCGGCGATAACAAATTCTTCTCAAGCAGGATGGACAGGAGACATGCAGGATGCAGTATGCAGGACAACCGGCTGAACTAAATGGAAATAAAATTGTTAATTAAAAACACCAGAACACCAATCAAAATAAAATGTTATAATGATGTAATAAAACATGGAAATAATGTTACGCTAAAATAGTCTCGGTTATTTCTGTTTTTTGCATTTGTGCGTGCAAATTTTTTTTTTCTGTGTGTGTGTTTGTATGAGTGTGTGTGTGGGTGTGTGTGTGCGTGTGTGTGTGTGTGTGTGTGTGTGTGTGTGTGTGTGTGTGTGTGTGTGTGTGTGGGTGGCTGTGTGTGTGTGTTTGTGTGTGTGTGGCTGTGTGTGTGTGGGGGGGGGGGGGGGGGGGATCCTGGGTATTTATTTCTTATGGTTTCCGAGCTGCACAGCCATGCTGTCAGTGACGCAGCGGAATGTAGCAGGCTGGATTTCCCAAAATTCAATGGGGTTCCCGAACAGACTGATGCCGTTGTAGAAGACCTTCTTGACCCCGAAACCCGTTGGACAAAAATCATTCACCTTCACTGAGGTAATGTTATTGGAATGAAGATAGATCACCTGCACAAGGGCAAGAGAGAGAAAGAGAACTAATCACTTTACTTGAAAATTCTTTATTTGAATACAATGATGTATTTAAAGAGGGATCATCTAATTCACATTATAACTAGTTGCAGCCTGGAAAATTTGGATTTTCACTATTGGGGTCTGGGGGGCCTGTAGAGGTTCTGTAAAGTGTAGTCCGGGGTTTTCTTTGCTTTTATTACACTTGTGGAAATATCTCAGTATCTCATCAAATCTTAAATAACAATAGCAAATAAGAAATGTCACACTGATAGCTCACTTGGTTTAGTTCATGCTCAATTCTGGGTGCTAGATTTTGGCCAGGACTCAGCCTTGCTCAAACCAGATTTTTACAACTTGGTCACTGCTGGCTTCAAATTGAAATACCACACATGCATTTGGTGCATTTGCAAAAGCTGTTAGAATCATTAAATATGGCTGCATGGGACGGTACCACATAAACTTGCCATTGCCTTCGCCAAAAATAAACACAATCTGCATATTTTTCCGACTCTCTTAGCTGAGATGAATTCCAAAAAGTTTTTCTCAATCCGAAGCTGCCTTGTTCAGTAGTCAGGGCACTCTTCAGGGATTCGACCATGGGCTGTCTTAATTGCACCAGGGAATGTTCAGTCCCTAAAATAAATGACCACAATCTACTGCAAAAATTAAGAAGCATCAATGCTTTATATGTTCCTGTACTGTAAATGATGTCATATTTTCTGATGCCTCTCAGCTTAAAAAAAAAACTCTACATTGATTTACAAATGTAAGTCGCTTGTCGTTGATGTCTTAGTTCTCAAATAATGACATACATACATTTGCAATTTTTAACTGTATTTGACATTTGAAATACAGTTAAACATTTCACATGCTTGGGTTTTGACTGATTAAAATTAGAAGTTAGCAATACCATCAGAATCCAAGTCATTAGTATCCCAATGTGTAATTAGCCAGGGTTCTTGTCCGTGCCAGAACTTGTGTACTTCTGATTGACTTCCTAGAGAGCTGATCGAGACACACCGTAAATCTGTCCACAACTGATAACCAAGTATTTAGAAATATGTAGACTGTATGCGGGGCTGTTATACATAACACAAGAAGCGGTTTGAAAATGGTTGGGTGGTTTCAGGTGAATTTTAAAACTGCAGATTTAGGACAAGGGCACAGAAGAACACATATTAAAGCTTGGTTGCTGAGGTGTGCTCTATTTATTAGATAAGTAAGGTTCAGCTATGACTTCTGGCAATGACACTATGCTCATACCTGCAGGTATTTCATGTTGGCCAGGCCACTGGGTATGTTAGAGAGTCGGTTGTGGTCCAGATGAAGCTCCCTGAGGTTGTTAAGGTAAGAAAGCGCACCACGTTCAATATGCAGGATATGATTCGACCCAAGTCCAAGCCTAATTGGAGATAAAAAAAAAATAATTATGAATGAGAAAGACAGGTCAAAATGTGGTGTTTAACCACTAGAGGGCATCCTGTTTTTAGTATTATATACTGTATTTGGAATTTGGATTTATAAGTATCAAATTGTACATTCTGCTATTTTCAGCATTTTCTTAAAAATGTCTGTTTTACTTTTACAATTAACTGGACTGTGCCATTGATACATTTGGGGGAATTAAATTATGTAATAAATCTTTCTTTTTAGTCACAGCAGAATGCAATTATTAAAAATCTTTCCAACACTGCAACAACCATTAATCTGTAATAATTTTAACATTTATTTTTGTGTATTTTTTCTTTCTACCTGTTTACAACAGGTCGGTCCATTAACATTTAAATGAGATACTAATCTGTATCAGTTTTCTTTGCTGAGCGTCGTGAGGGGAGAAGGCGCATGTTATAGTAATTGAGAGTTTTTTATATTAAGTATGCATTTTGTTTCGAAACTGTCCTTATAATGTGAACTACTTTTGTGTAGAGTAAATAATTATAATTTTGTAGCACATTCTAGTGTTTGGTTAAAATGTTTTTCTCATAGTGAGTATGGTAATGAGGTAAGTATGCTAATCGTGTTATGCTAGCTAGATCTTATACATCATATCGATTTTTTCATTAATGGAGTGTAGTTATAGTTATTGTGGTGGTGTATATGTTATGTACATTATATTGGCAAAAGTACATGTACCCCTGGCCATCACATCCATATGTGCCTCTACTGTAAACAGCTTCCATAAAGTTAGAAGTAGACAGTTGTATAGAGCATATCTGTACGCTGTAGCATTACAATTTTCCTTAAAAAGGCTCAAACCCTTTTTAGGCAGGATAATGCTCCTGTGTGAGCTCCAAGGCAAGCTCCTTAAAGACATAGTTGTTGGTGTTGAAGTTGAAGTGGACAAACTCGAGTGTCCTGCATAGAGCCCTGACCAGTTTAACCCCACTGAACACCTTTGGGATAAACTGGATCTGAAGCCCATTTGACATCCCAAAGTCATGTCTGAATTGACTAATTATCTTGTAGCAGAATGAACATTAATCTATACAGACACAGACCAAAATCTAGAGTAAAGTCTATCTTATAAAACAAAAAGAAAATATATATTTTAATATTGCACCACGTGTCATATTGGCATAAATCAGTCTGACCTCTGCAGCTGCTTGTATCGGCTTAGGTCCTCCAGCTCAATTGCCTGAATCTCATTATGGTCCAAATGGAGCTCGTGGAGACTTCCTGGCAAATCTGACCGACACACAGAAACAAAATAGTGTATTTCAGTCCAACCAAAGATAATTACTAGTTCATATAAGTTCATTTGGACGAGGACACAATTCCAAACGTGCTGCGTTTGGACTGCGACTTTATAGCTTCTACAGCACTTTCAGTCTTCATCTCCAAAAATAAAATGTGAATGAACTGAAACACACATTTCAGTAGTTATATTTTAATTACTATCATGCTATATTAAAGCAATTTTTAATAATACTTGTGGATGCCCTTGTGTGACCCATGTTACCTTTTGGTACACCACTGAGTTTTGCTTCGGAGATTCGGAGATAGTTCAGTTTGAGACCTTTGAATGCTCCTGGCTCAAATCCACTGTTGTGGATTGGATTACGGCCCATTTCTGCATACAATACAAATAAATTTCACATAATAAATAATTGCTATACATATTACCACATTCGATCCACAGTGCTGCACAATTGTTCTATATCCCCTCACTGTGAAATTAATATAACATAAATACAAAATGATACATTTCAAGACAGAGAAAACTGTTTGAGTCATCACTGCAAGACATTTCTTAAACAACTATCGATATAAAAGTTGTATTTCTATATGCCAGATCATATGAGAGCCGGGGAGGTTAGCATACAATCTCAATGTGTGCAGTACTAGCGATGGCCACTGGGGGATCGGTGGCTTACAAGATCCTACTCATCTAGAGGAACACACCATATAGCTAAAGGAGTAATATAGCTCACCAATCACATGCATGTTCCCCAGAGCACTGAAGGTCCCTGCTGCTACTTTGCGGATGCGGTTGTCATGGATACGGAGCTCAACAAGGGATGCTGGTAGGTTGCGAGGAATGGATGTGAGAAGGTTATGGGAAATGTAGAGCTTCTGCAAGCGCTTCAAGGGCAGGAAGGCACGTGGGTGAACTCGAGAGATCAGATTACTCCTCAAAATTAGTGCCTGGTACAAACACACACAAAAATTAGCACACATTTTTTTAAATACTTTTACAGCATGCTTAGGGAACAGTTAGGTCTTATTACTTATTACTTGTTCTGGATCTTATTACCCAAAGTCCTGGTATAGGTCTTGTTAATCTGATTTTAGTTACCAGTTACCTGATTTTAGTTACCAGTATCAGTATTAGACACTGGGTTTTGACCTCTGGGTCAGTATTCAAAATCTGGCTTTTGCTCTCGGTTTTAGTACTCAGATTTTGGTCTTGGCCTGGGTCTCCTTACACAGAATCTGGGTTTTGGCCTGGGTCTCAATACTCAGACATTGAGTATTTGCCTGGGTCACAGTATTTATACTGGTTGCCTAACAATCTTAGTGTTGGTCTAATTAGACAGTCTTGTTATGCTTGGCCTGGGTCTCATTACTCAGAATCCGTGTCCTGGTCTGGGTCTCAGGACTCAGACATTGGGTCTAGACTGTGTCCCAGTTTTCTGAGTCAAACTCTGGGTCATGGTCTGTGTATCAGTAACTACATTTTTAGTCTTGGAATTTGTACCATTATTTTGACTTTGGGACAAGGTCTGGATCCTAGAACTCTGTATTTATTGGTAGGCAGAAAAAGAGCTCCTCTGGCTAGTTTTTTTTGATAAGGTTTACTAATCACCCATGCTCATCCTGTTTCAGCTTGCCAGTTCTTTTTGAAATGTTACAGTAGAACAATGTGAAATTGGCTCCTGAAATCAATGCAATGCTGAGTCTTACATAGAGGTTACTGAGGCCTTTGAAATCTCCCTCTCTGATCTCTGTGATGCCGTTGCACTGCAGGTCCAACAGCAGCGTATCAGATGGGATGTTGGACGGCACATAAATCAAACCTGCAAAGCAAACCAGAAACAAAAGCTAATTATTCTTCCATTCATTTACTTGCTTACTTTTAAATTGATTACACTATTATGATGTGTCCCAGTGCAGATAGATTGTAAAAAGCTGGAAGCTACTGATTGATTGATTATTTTTTTAAAAGCTAGCTAAAAATCAACCTCGTCAGTTGGTGCTAGAAATGCATAGAGCCAACACACTAAAACCTTTTAACCTCCTAAAACCTTTGTGTGTGTATGTGTGTGGGGTGGGAGGGAGTGAGGGAAGATGTGGATTATTCCTGATGTATTTATTTTAATATAAAAATGTAATCGAGTAAAAATTAAGCAAAGCTCAGATAAAATCCTCAGAAAACTACAAACTATTTAAGGTAATTGCGCACAACTGCTGTAAAATTGTATGTGGATTGTGCTGACCTGCAGTCTGTAAATAAACTCTAATAAAGCGGGTCGGGTAGACTGGGTTTCAAAAGCATCATTCTAACTGCTTTATTTTCACTTGTAAACTTTTCAGAAAGCAGTAATTTGGGAAATGTTGGGAATTGTTTGGCCTGTGTGTGTGTGTGTGTCTGTGTGTGTGTGTGTGTGTGTGTGTGTGTGTGTGTGTGTGTGTGTGTGTGTGTGTGTGTGTGTGTGTGTGTGTGTGTGTGTGTGTGTGTCTGTGTGTGTGCCTCCATATAATTCTGACGGACCAAGACTATCGGAGCTCCACGTAGCACAGCATGATGGCAGATGCAAAACGAAAAAAAGAGGTGGAGAAAGAGAAAACAACAGAAAGAAGCCTATGAGAGATAGAACCATGGAAAGAAATATGAATGGATGCATGGACAGACAAAGAGACAGACAGATTTAAATAGAGTGAAAAGAGACAAGCATTTTTTGTGCACATACTGTGCACATCTGTGAATCGGAACCTGTCATGTGGTTCTGATGTTACGATGGTAACGAGCGGCTTATTTTCAAATTGCTACTTTTGGACTTCTTGGGTGATGTCGAGACGGGCGTCGGTGTTTATGGCACATTCGCTGCCATGTAATAACACCATAAACAGTAACATCTGTAATAAAATACCATGTGCACAGGTGTCTCTCGCACACGCGCATACACACACTCACACACACACACTCACACACACACTCACACACACACACAGGGGTTAGGTTAATGTCTATCGTCCAGACAGTAAAGTAACTCCTCTCTCCCCACATGTCTTTTCATGTGGCTCGCCAGAATTCTTTAATGCTGTTCCATCACATTCCCACAAGCATTTGAATTTCCTTTCCTCATTTTAAAGCACTGCTTTTTTCGTGCCACTTTCATTAACAGCTGCCAGAAAGTTTTTAAGAGGAAATGATGGGGATAAAGTGGTACCTTACGAGGAAAATAAAGAGGATATTGCTGATTTAAACACTTCCGTTCATGCACATCCCTCAGTCAAGTCAGCCATCTTGAAGTAAACCTGAAACCAAAACTGACCTTTTTTAAAAAAGAAACGTCTTGTCATTTACCTTGACTGTTGCCCAATTCTAAACAGCTTGTGACTTCTAATTATATGTACAAGAGTTTAAAATATATAATCAATCAAAACATACCATGTTTCCTCTCCCACTATTTGATATCTACGTATGATTAAACAAAAATGCTTAGTCAGCTTATGCTCCAGTCTACTAGAGAGAGCAGGACTATTAGGATTGAATTGATTGATTAGAATAATATGACATATTTGAATATTTCATATTATTAAAGAAAAATGTGTCTATATTTCCAGTTTATGTTTTTCTCAAAGATTTTACTTGATTGTTCACTTGATCAGTTCAAGGCAAGTAGGCAGCACACGGTGCCTTTTCTCAAATCCATGGTGTAGAGCAGTACCATTGCCACACCTCCATGATTGCTGGTTCAAGCATGAACATGGGCGTGATACAGTCTGTGTGGACTGTCTGTTTAGTATGTTGCCCCCATTATCTGTATAAGTTTATATATATTTCTCCCACCTCCCAAAAGTGTGCTGGTAGGTGGCTATGCTTAAGCAGCTGTGTATGTGAATGTGTGTGTGTGGCCCACATATTACAAGACTGGTTTTGGAAACGTGTTTAAGTCTTCCTGTGATTCCTTTAGTCAAATTACATTGGCCATCTAAAAAGGCTTTTTAAACACTTTTTCTCAATAGTTGTTCTTTGAATTGTTTTATTTTTTTGAGTCTGATTATCTTAAACCCATTTAGTTAAAGGCAAGATCAGGTAAAGATTTGAGCTGACAAAATTGTGACCTTTTTATGAACACTTTTACTTACCCAGAAGACATTGCTCTTTAAACACATTTGCTAGTGGAAGATTTCTCTTTTTTCTGGCTTGACAAATGATTTGTAGCAAGTTAACTAATGTGAATAGGGATGGAACTGAACACTTGATGGCAGGGAATGTTTATGTCTGCAGTAATACTAACCAAGATCAGAGCACTGCACCACCTTCAGGTGACACACACACCCAAATGGACACGTTGGAATCTCAGGCAGATGGACGTCCTCAAACCCTGAGCCTTCCTCCTGGTCCTTCATCATTGTCATCAAATCTCTGATGTCAATATCTTCCCCAAAATCCCAGAATGCTCTCTGCTGAAAAGGAAGCGCGGAGGACAGAAGGAGGCATGCGGACAGCAGCATCAACATCACGACGTGCATCGTCATGGCTGCTGGAAGAGAAAGATCGGAAGTGTACGGCTGCAAAAGAAGTGAAAGAACTGGTAGCAGAGATTATGTACAGATTCCTTTCTTCCCTTGTTCTTCTGTCTCATTTCATTTTTTCTCCATTGTTTTCGAATTCATTTTCTCCAGTGGTTTCTTCTACTTTCTATCTTTTTTCCTCTTTCTTCCTTTTTACCTCGTTCCATATTTTTCCTCAGTTTTTCTTATTTTCTTATTATTCTGAGAGTAAAGGATTCATTCCTTTTTAATTTGGCCTCATTGTTATAAATGATTATAGGGTAAAAGGGTATTATTATTAATTAAACCTCATTTCCCATCATTCCCTCATTCCCTCCCTTTGCTTTCCTTTTAAGATTTTCCACCTTTATCTTCACTTGTTTCTCTCATTCTCTCATCCTCTGTTTCTTATTTGCTTTTTTTAAACAGAAAGCAACATTTTATTTTCCTATTAGACACTTCACGCTTGTCTGTAATGCGTGCGCTCTAGTGATTCTCTCCAAACTGACGCTCGTGGAATCAGCCGCTCTGTGATTACACAACTACAGTCCTGAAATAAAAATCTGTTTTGGAAAAGGCAAAGCTGAAAGCATGCGGTTCGTTCAGGACGCGGAGGCGCACCCAAACACACCCTGCACCCAACCCTCACACTGTTTCAGGTGTTCCGCCCCATAATAAACACAACACTTTAAACACAGGCACAGACAGAAACACAAAGGTGGCTTTAACGCACCACAAATTAGAGACTTCATTCAGACTAATAATTATCTAGTCTACAAAGAAATCAAACCCATGTGCAACGAATGCTACATGCAGAAAAGAAACAGCAAAACTATCTTAGAATACAAACCCACATGAAATATCCATCACTGGTGTTTTGACCAACATTGCAGACTAAATAAACACTATTCAAAATTTTACAGCTATGCAAGATACACAATGGGATGAAATTGACAACAATATTGGAAAGAGTTTCTGTAAATAATTAGTCTCTTTACCTCTGAAAAGTGTGCAGATGTGAGAAATCTTTCCTCTGTGTGTATAAGCTTCAGTCGTTCCTCATTGTGTTGAGCCCCTGCAACCCAACACCAGGAGATGAGGGCATTTTTACACAGAGCCTAAACGGACCAGTCCCACTTACACTAACTTCCCTCCCACTGGGTGTAAAAGAGAAAGGACAGGGGGTAAGGGAGTGTATGTGGATAGATGGATGAAGGTGGAGGAACAGGCATGTTTTTTTCATGAATTAATTTTATAGTTCAGCACCCATACAGCCCTGTGTCATTTTGCCAGATTAAAGGTCTATCTATCTATCTATCTATCTATCTATCTATCTATCTATCTATCTATCTATCTATCTATCTATCTATCTATCTATCTATCTATCTATCTATCTATCTAATCTGTATGCCTGTCTTCTTTGTTGACCACAGAGCACATCTTGTGGCTAAAGCCATATAGGTATAGATACACTCTTGTCATGATGGTTTCTCAACCTGAAGGCAATGCTCACAACAAAGATAATTGCTAACTGCTTATTCCTTGGTGCTGCTGTTCTGCCAGGATTCCACAAGGTTTTGTCGGCACCCCACTCATAAAAATGGATGTGTGTATGCTTCTGCAGACAGGTTGGTTTACCACCTACAAACTGGTAGTCTTGTCAAGCCTTCCTCTGAAATTCTCATGAAAGGTCGGTGCTTCTTCATGTGGAGATTAAAGATGCATGCGGATTTGGATCTCTTGTCTATGTGTAGTTTGCTATCTATGAGATTGCACAAGCCTTCATAGGTCTGTGAATCTTTAAAGTTATTATTTGACATATATAATAAGATTTTATATACTGGTAAAGTCAGCAAAGGGTGCACGACAACAAAAACACCTTATTTCTACCCGCAACCAACCTCGTCAATAATACCAAGGACCCACCATAATCTCTGACCTGCTTTCATTAACACTAACAGTACAGTAATGTAAACCCACACTGTTTATTTGATATGTGTTACATTAACACAATCAACAAATACCACTAAACTGCAACCCTGGACTTATGCAGAAAGATTATAATTTGCCCTGCCTCACTTTTATACCCTGCACAAACTGTATAGTAATGTCTATATTTTTATTTACAACTTTATATTTCTAGGATTTTTTCATATTTTTATTTCATGACGAGATACTTGTAAATGCAATCCATGGTACTTGGCGATAAAGATGATTCTGATTCTAATTCTGATTGGGGAGCAGGGTGTTAAACCTGGCCGTTAAAAAATACACCTATTACATGAGGCAACATGTAGTGTTGCCATTTTACAGCTATTGGGTTCTTTGCAAGGCTTAGCTAAGTTTGCCTGTTTCCTGTTTCCCATGATCATTCCATTGTTTAAACACAGGCTGAAAGATGGACAGACAACTTTAAATTGCCCCTAGGTAGTATGTGTGATATCTTTCAATATTGTCTTGCAGGCAGGATACACAGGATGACCCCCCAAATTAACCACCACCCTGAACAGGATAAAGCATTTACTAATAGTAAATTATCGAATAATGTCCATTGGTCATATGTGTATGCAAGCTCTGAGCCCTGATCATTTGCTCACCACATTAAGAATAGTATCAGTCTTCTGTAATGAGTATCAGTACAGAAGTATCAGGCTTAGTAATGACCATAATTTTGACACCCTATGCCCGAGATTGTAAAAAATCTGAATATTTCACCCTAAACATTTTTTATTAGATGCAAGATTCATAAGTGTTTATTTGCATGTTCGAATAATTCAATTTAATTGAGTTAAAGTTACTTTTTATAGCACTTTTTTGCAATGGAAATTTTTTTAAAGCAGCTTTACAGAATGTAAGAATTTAACAACAAAATTCACTTAATGTTTACTTTCATATTCAAATGTATGTGTATTTATCCTGAGAAGCCTGGGGCAACTGTGGCAAGGAAAAACTGCCTTAGATTGTATGAGGAAGAAACTTTGAGAGGAACCGGATTCAAAAGAGAAACTATTCTCATTTGGGTGACACCAAGAATTTGATTATAAATCATTAAAACATTACACTGGGGAGTGAGAAATATCATGAGCACCGGAGGGTGTGATCATGAGTAATATCCTTTCTACAATCTTATACAGTCTTAAATGATCTGATGTTCAATAATGGAGAAAGTTTTTTGAGTATTGATTAAGAATTTGTTTTTCCTTGAAGTCCAATGTCTGAAAACTTCATGAAGTGGAATGCAACTGGCCTTAGTAGATCTCCAGATGGCTTGGAATCCTCACCTCTTCTTTTTGAAGGAATAATGTTGCACTTCTGACAGATGCTATACTGTAGTCTAACTGCTCAAAGCAGTCTTGTAGATTAAACAAACTAGAAGGAATCACAGTCTCCATGCTCCCCTTTTTACTTCCTCTCCCACATAAATTTACTAAACATACTATACCTCTAGGCTTTCTGACTTCATGCAACACTGGATGATAATGCATCATTTAAGTAAATCAGGAATCACGCCACTGGGTTTGGAGAAGCTTGTTTTTGGCTTGGCTTCTTGCACATAGTGTAATTGCCAGTATTCACATTCTAAAACCTTTTTCTGTACCCAACCTAGAATAAGTAAAACTTTTTCTGGTTGTATTTCAAAAGTTGCACATAGTTGTTGCAGAACTCCACAGAGAATGATCACTTGGCATGGCAGGTAGCATTCTCTCTTTCAAAGTTTGGCTCAATGTGCATACAATGGGGCAACCATTTGCAATCACATTTTGTGATGCATATATTTTGTTAGACAAAGAGATTAACAAACTACTGGCCTGGCACTTAAAGCATCAAAACACATCTGGAATCAAATCAACAAGCTTTCATATGGAAATACACACACAAATACAAATCTTTCTATCAATTTACTTTAGTAAGGAATCAAGTATATTAAACTTGTCTGTATCCAATATGCAGTATGTAAAGTTTGCATTCCTGCTATAGCATCGTTCCAGAAATCTGTCCACCCGTCGGCAGGGAGTTGATGAAAGACAAAGTGAGCGAGCAGAGGCTGCCGGGAAGAGTGTAAAATAAGCGTTAGTGCTGTGGCAGCGCATTACCACTTAAAGAGCAGGACAGGAATAGCTCAGCGGCGCACTGTCATGAGGAGAATAAAACTCTGAAACTCTCCCTCTGTAATCACGCACTGCACTGCGGCCCGCATCCACATCCAGATCCGCCTGTCTCCGCTTAACCCTTCAACCTCAACATAAGCCGGGTTAAAGTGGAACCATACCAGACATAATAACCCAATCTCTTCGTTCTGATCAACACCATTATACAATACAAAGTTTAGAATGAACACAATTAAACTTTGGACACAATGTAACTAAGTAGTGCACAATTTAAGGGGGTTAAACTGAATGGCAATTCCTCATAAAATAAAACTTACGGACAAGATTAGATACGTCCTAAACCATGCACTCTATTCACTATATAAATCTTTAAATACCACTGTGAGTTTTGGATATTCTGCATAGCTCATCTTAAGTCAATCCTGTCGCACTGTATTGTGGGGTTTCGGTGCAGTTAAGTACGTCCGCATGATTGCAAAACAAAACTAAAATAGTGAACGATGTAGTGAAGAGGTGGTGGTTAAGTGAAAGCGCAGATTGAGATAATAAATCCACTCAGCTTGGAGGCACGAATAGCTGTATAGTTGAGGCGTGTTTAATGAACAAAATCAACCTATTCGTTATGTAGGGAATAACACACAACAGTTTATGCTGTTACAATAATAACGCACTTTTTGGGGTCTTGTTGTTTATTTATTCAGAGTAACTTAAATTTCTTCTGATTCACACAACTGAGCAGCAATGGGGTTAAAAGCCTGGCTCAGGGGCAGCAGCTTGTTGTGGATGGGATTTGAACTCACAACCTTGAAAGCCAAAGTTTAATGCCTTAACCACTAAGCTACCACCTTCCCAAAGGGTTAAGGGCCTTGCTCAATGGTGGTGGTGAAATGGTGGTGCTTTGGGATTTGGACCCACTGATGCAAAATGAAAAACCTTAGCCACTGAGTTACCATTATTTCCCCCAACTGGATATAAGGATTTGGACTCACTGATCCAAAGTGAAAAACCTTAGCCACTGAGTTACCACTATTCCACCCAACTGGTGTCAACCCTTGAGCAAGGCCCTTAACCCTTTAGGGAGGTGGTAGTTTAGTGGTTAAGGCATTAAACTTTGGCTCTGAAGGTTGTGAGTTCAAAATCCCATCCACAGCAAGCTGCCACTCCTGAGCCCCTGAGCAAGGCTTTTAACCCCAATGTTGTATGAATCAGAAGAAATTTAAGTTGCTCTGGATAAGGTGCCTGCCAAATTCACTAAAAGTAATCTAGTTAGACGTAAATTAAATAAAGTCAAATCTCCTTAACTAATGACAGTGATTCCAGTAAAAAATTCACAAATTAGTGGCTTTATCACTTCTGATTAATTTGTAATCCATGCAAACTACAACACCTACTTAAAAATTCATGCATGATTTACAGATAGATGGGCTCTGCCTGCTAAAATGTGGTTCTTCTGAAGGTTTCTTCTCTGGATCTCAGGGAGTTTTCCATTACAGCATGTAACCAATCCAGAGAGACTTTATAAATGTGCTTTACAAACTCCATCAAAAAAGGTACAGGAATACTATCAAGCTTAATCTATTTAAAAGAGAATCTAGTTACAGGTTGTTAGGAAAAGCCTCCTCACCACTTCCCTTCAAAAGTTAAAAGTTTTATATCATGCATCATATTAAGCATTTTCTAATTTTCAACAGTTCCTGTCTGACCTTTCTGTCTTGCTGCAAGTGATATGATTTTCCTTACACCATATAACAATATACCACAAATATTTAATATTTCTTTCAAAAGAAATTCCAACTCTGTGACTCCCAACTGTTGGATTAATTAAACCAACATAATCATGCTCTGCTCATGCACCTCATGCCCTGTTCCTTTAACGGATTTACCTTTGTTGTAGTATTACTGTGTTACATAATACTTGATGTCTAATATACTTTTTTAGGTTGTTAATCAAAGTAATCATTCAGTGCACTCATTCATTTTCTTCAGAACAAAGGTCTATGATTTTCATTGCATAATCTGTAAATTCTCACACTATCATACAGTGTGTTATAGAATTCCTGTTGTAAATTTGAAGACAAACTCTTATTATCTTTAAACTTTTTCTGTTTTTACATCTTACTTTAGTGCAATATGGACATTTTTCTTTCTCACTATACAGTATATTGTATATGTTTTGTTTGTATTCTTATATTCATTCTTCTGCACCACAAATTAGACTGTAATATTCTGAAAAACAGAAGGGTATATGAACTTGCGTGTGTGTGTGTGTGTGTGTGTGTGTGTGTGTGTGTGTGTGTGTTTGTTAGACTGTATTCGACTAACTGGAAAACACAGCATGGGTTGAACTCTCTGATACTTTATTTAGTAAATCGTAACAACAGACTGTAGTACACAAACACATAATCAAGGCCATGAACTGTGTGTATATGAACTTAGGATGTGCATGCATTAAATGGTTAAACATAAAATAAAATAATAACAAAAAATACTGAAGAAAATAGCTTTTATTGGATTTTAAAAAAGTCTCTCTGACATTAATAAAGCTATGCAAAATATGCATTTGTCATCCATGTCGTTTTAATTTGAACGTTATGTAATTACAATATTTGTTATTATTATACATTGTTATTGTTTGTGTGTGTGTATATATATATATATATATATATATATATATATATATATATATATATACTGTGAAAGTATTAGGTGTGTTTTCACAACATTTATCACTATTAAAAATACTATACGGTATATGTTATAGTCAGATTAACATGTTTACTTATCTACGGTCTCACTGGTATAACACAATACATTCTGGAATAAAAAATTATAATTCAGATACAAACTTGCACTTTAAACTAGTAAAATAAAAATGAGCTTCATTAGTATAAAAAATGACACATTGTAATTGCATTATTATTCTTATGTCAGGAACATGAGATATACTTTCACCATAATGTTGAAATAACCCTGCCCCAAAGGTTCTACTGTCACCTGGCTTGTTGGTTCTATATGTGAGTATACTGTGTGTAATCGAGTGTGTTTAAGAGTGTGTTCACTCGTAGATCTGTTCGTGTCTCTGAGGGTGCAGGATCACACTGCTGTACTGTTTAATACAGGTGAGTGCTGTAGGCGGGACTAAACGCCGATCGATAAGGTTATTCTGCAGGTGAACGGAGAGCAGTGGAGAGTCGTCACGGGCGGTGATGTCACACAGGGTGTTCATGGGTACCGAGCTGCACACACACACACACACACACACACACACACACACACACAAACACACACACACACACACACACACACACACAAACACACACACACACACACACACACACACACACACACATATACATATAAATAGACATATTTTAGCCTGATATAGTTGTGGGTGAGTGTTGTGTGAGGAGTGCCCACTAAATTAAAGTGAGTGAGTGTGTGTTAGGAGTATGCAGTAACCGAATGTAGTTGTGGGTGAGTGTGTGTGAGGAGTGGGCACTAACCCAATGTAGCTGTGGGTCAGTGTGGGATAGAGGGTGTGTGAATAGAACACACTAAGCTGGTGTGTGTGAAGAGTGGCCACTAACCTGATGTAGTTGTGGGTGAGTGTAGGTCAGTGTGTGAGAAGTGTGCACTAACCGAATGTAGTTGTGGGTGGGTGTGTGTGAGGAGTGTGCACTAACCTAATGTAGCTGTGGGTCAGTGTGGAATAGAGTGTGTGTGAGTAGTACACATGAAGCTGGTGTGTGTGAGGTGTGGGGACTAACCTGATGTAGTTGTGGGTGAGAGTGTGTGAGTGAGGATTGCGTACAAACCTGATGTAGTTGTGGTTGAGGCGGAGGACGTGAAGGGCACGGAGTTGCACAATCCCACGTGGAATCTCTCTGAGCTGGTTATGGTCCAGCAGCAGCTCATTCAGTGAGTGTCTTAGACCAAGGAAGGACACTTCATTGATGCCGTCCTCCCTTAGCCGGTTGTATGAGAGGTGTAATGAGCTGAGACCGGGCTGCATGTGAGCAAACACATATCCTGGGATTCTCTCAATCTTATTGTGGTGCAGTGTTAGCTGGACAAGACCGACAGGCAGGAAGGAGGGGACGTGGACCAATTTATTGTGGGACAGATCCAATGTCTCCAACTTACTGAAAAGACAAGAACATTTTGAAGATTTGTCTCTTTTAGACACCAAATAACCAAGTGATTTGCAAACACACTACCACAGACCTCTGACTCATCTAATAACGATGTGGCGCCCTCTAAAGGCTGCCTTGTTGCCTTACTTGTGTTTTTGTTCAAACATCATAGTTTGTGTTATTTCTGACAGGAAGAAGTACATATTTGAAATTTATATTCTATATTTTGTATTTATCTTGCCTCTTTTTTTGTCAGGAAGCCATGTTTCTCTGTGTATTACCAGTACAAAGTTGGTTAAAGTCCAGATATTGGTAAAACTGGAGGTGCATGAAGTTTAATAACTAACATAAGTTACAACTGAATGATAATAATTGTCTAATTACCCACTGACCATTAACCTTTTATTATAATTTAGGTTATTTAAAGTTTCCAACCATTGTTGGGTGACTGACCGTAGATGAAACCATGCTCTCGGAGCAATTCGGTCCTCTCTGATTTTATTATGGCTCAGATTTAGGATCCGCAGGTTCACCGTCTTATTGAGGAGTCCGGCATGAACTACTTCGATCCGGTTATCTGACAAATGCAACTCCTACATGAGGTCACACATATACACACACATACACATACACATACACATACGCACACAAACACACACACACACACACACACACACACACACACACACACACACACACACACACACACACACACAGATTCCAAATGCTGCTGTGATTGAAGTGTCCTTAATTAAAAATATATATATTGAAAGTATTTTACAGATCTGTTTGAAAACCACAATAAAAAAAAAAAATCAATATTATAAAAATATTAATAAGTCCTAACATTTTGCTTTGTTTAACAGACTACACAAAGGTTAGCATATTAGTTTGCACTTTGTATAGTAAATCAGCATACTTAGATAAAGTCTGACAAGGGACACGGGGAAGCCAAACATGTCTTAACATTTAAGACACGTTTAAAACACCCTGCTTTAGACACTGAGACTGGCACCTCAAATACTCTTGTTTGAGGGATATTTTGAGGGTTTTCTAGCATTTGGGATGCTATGGGACCTTATATGTATACGTGATGTTTTGACGCCTGACATTAGAAAGAATTGACCAAATTACAAAATCCACAGGCAAACAAGTTTTTCTGAAATTTTCCACAGGTGTGTGGAACCTCAGAATAAGTCTTTTGGACTAATGACACTAATCATTAGTGATGATGTTGATGTTGATGATGATGTAATGACCTTCAGTGATGCAGGCAGGCCAGAGGGAATGGCTCTAAAGTCATTATCGTCCAGTCGCAGGTAAATTAGTTTCTTGAGGGGCCTGAATGCCACCGGAGACACATTCCCATCGTGGAAATGATTGTCCTCCATCTCCAGAGTCAGCAGCTGGGACAAACCTGCATGACAAAAAACCATCCAAAACACATTCCTGTCTCGCTGAGGAGAAGTGAAAGTTTATCATTCTCAGGGCCAAGAATAAAACTGACGCCAAGTTTGTCCTTTTAACCTCACACTGTTGAACTTGCGTGCAAACATGTGTGTGTGTGTGTGAACCTTTAAAGCTGTGAGGTGTGAGTCCACTCAGTTTGTTGTCATTGATCTTCAGCTCCAGCAGTGATGGCGGCAGCAGAGGGATTTTGGTCAGATTATTCCCATCCAGATTCAGACGACGCAGTTTGGTCAGATTCTAAAAAAGACACAAACACACACACATATATACACACACACACACACACACACACACACACACACACACTGTGAGCATCATGCTTCTCAGTCTGGATGGAGCCAGAATTCGTAACACGTGTATGAGAAAAAGGAACTTGACATCTTGGTGTCTGCCTGTGGTGTGCTGAATATTTTTCCATTTGCGTCAACAATAAAGTGAGAATTCAGTTCGAACTGAAGCATGTCTATGTAAATACATATTGCATTGACTCGCTATTCATACAGTAGTTTGTGTTTATTACACATTGTATTTTGACACATGAGCCATAGACATGAATCTGAAGGTCAATAGATAGAAATGTTACATTCTGGTCTCTGTTCAGTCAGAGGCTAATTGATTTTTTATAACAGCAATAGTGCAGGTTCATATATATCAAATACTTTACATTGTCACTATACATAATTTCAAATACACTATTATTTTCTAAATAAGATTGTTCCCAGGGACATTTACTATATTAATAAGAAACAGAAAAAGAAAATACATGTGTACGGATCACCATGGTGTAGGAGATATTCATTTATGGAATATTTATGGAGTCTTTTTAAGGCCAGAATTTTCAAACATTGCAATCAAGTAAAACATATCAGGTTTTTATTAATGTAAAAATTGTACTCATGGGCAAATTGTTGTGCTATATTAGGAATTAAAGAGTTGTGGTGCCAGGGTTGTGCTGCTGTAGAAAACTAATCGACAAAATGTCTATTTTGTGTGATTTCTAAGAACGCTGAAATATTCTTTCTCTCTGTCTCTTCCAAACTACTGAAAGTGTATAGCTGTTACAAGTGTGTGTCTGTTCTCACCCGGAATACATTCAGCCCCAGTGATGTGTCATCCAGTTTATTCTTGCTCAGGTCGAGCCACTGTAGATTGGGTAAGCCGTGCAGCGCTCGCACCGGGATCTTACTGATCTTATTATCTGACAGACAGAAAGACAGACAGATATGTTTGTGTTACAGAGAAAATATTAGAATTGAAAAGAAAGTAACAATTAGAAAGGTTTTACTAACTTTATTACATGTCTATCCACCTGTTTGTGCCTGCTCACCTGACAGGTAAAGTGTTTTGACCTCAGCGTCTTTAATGAAAGGCATGCTGGTCAATCCAGTGTTGCCACATGCAATCAGGGTGTCAGACAGCAGGCATCCCGCTGGGAGAGATGCCATATAATTGGAGGAACGGATAATGGGACGACCTACTACATTGGCTCCACCCCCTCTGCCTTTAACCACACCTACTCTAGCTCTAACACCTCCATTAGGTGGCAAAACTCTGGATGGCCTTGTAGGAAGAGGGAGTGGCCTTTGTAATACAGGCATTTTCAGCTTCTGGGTAAGAGACACCACAGTTCTACTGAACGGTAAACTTTTGGTGTGAGTGTTATGTAAAACTGGGATATCATCGTCATCCTCAACAGATTCGCTATCATCTTCCAGGTAGTCGTCATCATCATGGTCATCATAGGTGTATGAATCTGGGAACATGTCAGGAGTGGCCATAGGTGAATTCCCAATTCCTATCTCAGTTGCTTGCTTTTTCATATTTGGTAGTGATGGTGGTGCATGTTTCTTCTGTGCAGGTGGAAGCTGTGTGAAGAACACGAAAAAATCATATAAAGTGATTTTAGAGAGTCATTATTTATTACTCTTATTATTTACACATCGCACATTTACGGTTTTAGCAGGCCTCTGCATTGTCTTTGGCTTGACCTCTACATCGACCTTTCCCTGTGATGCTTTCTTCTTCTCATTCTGTAGATGGACTTTCTTTTTTTCACTCGATTTCTTCAGCTTCTCTCTATGGGCTGGTTTCTGATGGCCACCCTGAAGCCTTGAGGAAGGTATAGCTGATACCAGATGCAGACATCATGAGAATCACAGGGAACATTTAGAGAAACAAAATTAGAAAATGAACCAGATAAATAAAGAACAACATAGACATTACAAACCAAACTAAATTGCCTATGAAATCTTTCATAGAGTTTCAGAGTGTTTTGTATCTTCTAACAAATGTAAAAAAAAAATGTTTAGACACTCTTTCACTATATATATATATATATATATACTCCTTGGGGTGTGTCTTTCTATACAACAGTGGCCATGGTTTTGTTGGAGTGTTTAGTTATTTGTTTTGTCACCCTACATAATTCTCCAGTCTCGGCTTGGTGGAGAATAAATTATTGGATGTTTGGACAAAGGTGGAGTTTGTGTGAGAAAAGCTTAAAGTGACTCGCAATGACAAAGCGACCAAATATCATATGTTTCCAGCGACAAGGGGAGCAGCAAGTGTCAGCGACTAGATGTAGGTGTGTCCAGGAAAGTGTCCCTGCTGAGAAGCAAAAACTAAGCAACTTGGTGTAGCAACTTCCGATTCTGATCAAAGACACTAGGACACACACAATCGTCTCCAGATTTGCTGTTGATAGTTAAATGCTATTTGCATCACCCACTGATTAAAGTTACTATGGCAACCAGTAGTAGGAGTGCCTCCAGGTGACTGGAGACTCACAGCTACATAATTGGGTAATAAATGTGTGAAAGTAAAAAGTATACATAATCACCTTGGGGCATTGTGTGTGCGTATTTGTGTGTGTGTGTACGTGTGCATGTGCATGTGTGTATACCTATATTCTGGCAGGGCACTCCATGGCACTGAACCACACCGCTTCTACAATGGCACATGTTACATGCATCTGGAGACCAAACAGCTCCCTCATGGAGAAAGATCCCATTTACCAGGCACTGAGAGCTGGTCACTGAAACACACACACACACACACACACACACACACACACACACACACACACACACATTTATTATTGCACAGTTCAAGTTTCTGGAACTTTCAACTTCTTTCAGAACCACACATTTTTTAAATTAGGACTATTACTACACATATTTAAATATTTAAGCATGTGGAACAAAACACCTTGGACATTATAATAACTAAACATGTATGTACTAATTTAAGCAACAGATAAAGTCATATTCAGCATTTATACATGCTTTGTGTCTTGCTGGCAAAATATTTTTTTTGTTTGCATAATAAATATAACAAAGAGGGATGGGACAAAGTGCAATTTCTGTAAAACTGCAATCTGAGGTGTGTTTGTTTATGAATTATGAATTAATGTTACATAATGTTGAATATTTGCTTCATATCAACATTTATAAGCAAATTGTTTTGCACAGCAAAACAATAACAATAACGTTTTCTTTTCTAATCTAAACAATAATTTTACATACATTTATACCATCTCTGTTTTAAAGAAAAAAAAACAGTTCCTTTGATGTCCTTTCGAACACATTCCTATTAAAAGTGTGTGATTTGAGACACAGTTACATGGATAAAATGCGAAATAATAAGCAAGAGCCTTGAGAACTTACCTGGATGTGCAGGTGTGTTAAATCTAGATGTTCTTGCCACTGCATGGCTCTGCTGTCTCTCATCCCTCCGATTTGTTCGTAGACCGTATGTGAGGCTCACACACATAGACAGACAAACACATGTGCAAAGTAAACGCAAGTACATGATTTGTGTATGTATGTGAGATTTTCTTAATCACTAAGTAGTGTGGGTGTATGAGCCTCTTATACTCTCAGGCTGTGGAGAGAGAGAGAGAGAGAGAGAGAGAGAGAGAGAGAGAGAGAGAGAGAGAGAGAGAGAGAGAGAGAGAGAGGAAGATATAAAGAGAGTTGAAGAGAGAGAGAGACACACACAGACAGAGAGCAAGGGGGCGTAAAAAGAAAACATGTTTCACAAAACCCCTCTTTCATTCCCTGTTAACAGTCCACCACTCCAATCCACCCACAAACACACACACTTTGCTTAGTCTGAAAGAGAGGGTGTACCTGTGGCCAAAGTGATTACTTTTGGAAACACACTTCTCCTACCGTACATTCCCTTTTGAATTCTGAATTCTGATTGGTCGGAAAGTAACAATCTATTTTCTGGAACAGCTGCTATAACATAAGGGAGAACAGGAACACACTTACACTTCATTCAATAAAACTATAAGCAGATACGAATTGTTATTTGCTTATTTTAAAAAAGGTTTAAGGGGAATAAAACACTAATGCTGTTTATGTTGTTCTTTTATTGTGCATATTCTAGCATATTGCCAATAAATGCTAGCTGTAGAATGTTAAGATACCATTTAAACAAACCACAAATAACTACCTAGCTAATCAAGCCATAAAATACATTTTATATTCAATTAAATTTAATTCCATTTTATTTGTATACCACGTTTAACAATGGATATTGTCCCAAAGCAGTTTTACAGCAATAAAGAAGTTTGAAAATCTTTATATGTTTAGTGCCTATAAGTTTATCCCTTGTATATGGCTATATAAAATTTTGTATGACCAGCTGGCTAGTAATCACAGTGATTGTTGGTGTTGTAGTAGCTAGTTGTGTTGCTGGGTAATTAATATTTATGAAAACAAGTAGATATATACTAATGTAATGTATGAAGTATTCAATCAGAGTTACAGCTGAGGCAATGCTACAGCAGCTACCCAGAATGTAGCACCCAAGCTAATGTTTTTGTTCTTTCTCTAACAGTAACCATTACACAAAGTCTTAGACAATTTAGGCAAATATAATTAACATTGATGTTCATAAATATAAATATAAGTGGGATAAAAATGGCTGACCACCTTGTTATTTAGCTAACGTCAGAGTCACTATCCTGTATCCTGGAGTATCCACATTAGTGCTTTAAGCATTTTCTTTTTAAGGGTAAAGTCAGTTGAGGTAAACCTCCTTTGAAGTCTCTGAGTGACCTGACAGACCAATCAGAAGTCAGCATTCCACAGACCCACAGTGTGATGGAGACAGATAGCGGATAACGGTTAGAGTGAAGTTGCATTGAAAAACACACACACACACACACACACACACACACACACACACACACACACACACACACACACACACACACACATGGCAGTGAAAGGGCAGCTTTGTGTGTGTGTGTGTGTGTGTGTGTGTGTGTGTGTGTGTGTGTGTGTGTGTGTGTGTGTGTGTGTGTGTGTGTGTGTGTGTGTGTGAAATTCCTGTATGAAAACAGTGTTTCTCTGAGTAAACCACAGTTTGATTTACATAAATATGACAGGAGAAAGTAAAGACACTTCCTGCTACAGCACTTAGACATTTGGGCCTAATTGTACTTCAGTGTGTATAAGTGTGTATGAATGTGTATAATGTATAGCAGGGGTGCACACACTTTTTTCAGCATGCGAGCTACTTTTAAAATGACCAAGTCAAAATAATCTACCTACTATAAAAATGCATAAATAAATATCTATTTTTTTAATATCATGCGATCTACCCACACTACCTTTGCGGTATATATTGTATGTATAAGTATATGAATATATAGTCTTTATGATTGTAAAGTCTTTATGTGTGTGTGTGTATATGTATATATATATATATATATATATATATATATATATATATATATATATATATATATATATATATATATATATATATATACATACATATATATTATACACTCATATTCACACTATATATATATATATATATATATATATATATATATATATATATATATATATATATATATATATATATATATATATATATATATAGTGTGTATAAGTGTGTGATTGTGTATACAATAAGTGTTGTGTATTGTATGAGTGTGCTTCTTGTGTATAAATGTATGTGATTGTGTATGAGTGTTGTGTATTGTATGAGTGTGCATAGTGTGTGTAAGTGTATATGATTGTGTATGAGTGTTGTGTTTAATTAGAGAATGTGTCTCATTCATATATCTCTGTATTTTCGTTTTTAAACTGTCTCTTGGTTTTTTATCTTGCATGATAATTCATTTGCCTGCATAATAAGATGACAAATGCAGTTTCATTGTTCAGTCTATATTTAAAGGTGAGTGTTTGTGTTTAAAGGCAGTGGTCTATACGTTTACTTACTGAAGAAAAATCGGACAACCTCAAAGGTGTAAAGTGACTTTAATTCAATTACATTTTATTTGTATAGTGCTTTTAATACTGGATATTAAGATTCAATTGTACTACATAAATTGACAAAGATAACATTAAATCTCATGGGGCACTTTTTAGCAGTCAATGGACCTGGAATGCTAAATCAAATAGCTAGCAAAGTGTCACTACATACACATGCTCTATTTTCTGCCTTTTCCATCCAGAATTGTCTTTTAAAATCATATATTTAGCCTTTGCTTATTTTAGCTAGATTTTATTAGCTAACTGCTTCACTTCCTGTTGTTCAATTCAAAATTAAAGACATTAAATAGAGAACATGTACACAGTCTCCGGCTGCTTCCTGTCTGTCTGTCTGTCTTTAATATATTCTCAACATGTCAGTTTACAAACAAAACCTTACATTTCTATAATAAACATGACCAGAATCTGTAGGATGTGTTTGGAAGGCTTTTGGGCTGACACCACACTGTTTGTCTATTAAGTGTGAATCACTGGCTCCAAGGTTGATCTACACACACACACACACACACACCATAAATATATATATATAGTTGTTGGAGCCAGACATGTCCAAAATACAACTGAGCTCACATGAGGACGAATTTTTCACAGCCAAAATAAACACTGCAAATTATGAAGGAGTGACTAGAGAGAGAGCTTAAACCTCAGACTCTGCTCATATCTACACACACTCTCACTTCAGCATTAAAAACAATTATTCTAATAATTATTAACTGTGTATTAAAGAAAACTGAACAAGAGCTAGTGAGATGAGACTCTCTGAGTCGCAGCCAGCTTCAGAGTGAATCTTAACACTAATCATAATAACTGCCTAAAATCCTAAAAAAATAACTGCCTAAAATAAGAGGTGGAAAGTAAAGAAGTACAAATACTTTGTTACTGTACTTAAGTAGATTTGTCTGGTATCAGTACTTTACGTCACTATTTATTTTTCTGACAACTTTTTACTTTTACACAAATATCTTCACTTTCTACTTCTTACATTTCCAAAACAGACTTGTTAATTTAGTTTTAACCTATTTGGTGAAATGTAGATCTTTGTAGAAAATGTAGAATTTTCTTCTCACTGCACCATTTTCAGACCATCAACCTGTTTCCTGTCATTGCGCGGATTTTTCAATCCACTGGTGTATCATTTCCTGGCCCTTACACACCACAGACATAGACTAGTTTATGAAGCTATAATAAGCAGGCAGAAGCCAACAAGAAGTTTGGCGTTAACGTGGATGAGACAGAGGGAATCAGTGATGTAAACATGACTGAGAACAGAGACATTCCTGATCACCTGATCAACATTATCTTTGCTCTGCTTGTGTTTTAGACGGTGGATGTTCAGCTTATTTATTAGGTAACAAAATTGTAAATTGGTTTTGTGTTAATATATTAATTAAGGCTGTCAAACTGCAAATTCATTTTAACAGCACTGGTTTTATTAACGCACGATTAATGCAGGGTGCATTTCTGTTTGACCATTTTGAATAAAAATATAAATAAATGTAAAAGAGGCGAAATTCAAACCTACAGCGCAATACACGTTTATTTACAATGTCTTTTCTTTGCTCGAATAAAAAAAATAAATAAATAAGCTTCACCGGAAAATAATTTTTAATCAGTAGACATTTGTTTTACGGATCCGCCAAGTCTCAAATCAGCACCAAACTCTGCCACGACGCACACAATTATCCCTCTGGGGGTCGACAAACGCACTGGCGCGTTTTGTAGCATTTTTTCCTCAAAACATGAAATGAACGTAAATTACAGTCTTTTTTGATCGTACAGATAAGAGCAATACATCATTCAATCCTGTAAAAAGTCTTTTTTTATTTTTTTCACACTAATAACAGTAAAACGTTGTGCTTTTATAAAATAAAGAAAACAGACAGGGGGCGCTCTCTGCCGTCTCTCTTCACAGACACTCAAATAAAACACTCTGAATCTCAGTGAATATTTGCCTCACAAACTTTATAAATATATGTATAGAAAGCTTGTAATGCATGCTTTTTGGTTTGATTAATTGCCTGTGTGGAAACATAGAAAAGGTTTCGTTTGGTGTCCTGATAATTTAAAACATCATAATTACTTTAAAACATTTACATTTCTTCATGCTCTATGTTGAGTTTGGTTTCACGAATAATCAACATGCATTTGCATAAAGCATCAATATTTGCTAATGCTCAAGTTGATTAGAGTATTAAAAAATTTTAAAGTATTATTTTAGGATACATTTAGAGCAGCACAATTAAATATTTAATCAATTGACAGCCCTAATATTAATATGGCGTGCAGTTACCAGCGTAACACTAAAACAGGTAGTAGTTATCGCTTCTTTTTACTTAAGTACATGTCAGAGCCCAAACTTCTTTACTTTACTAGAGTGAAAAGGTTTAGTCGGTGCTTAAACTTTTCCCCGAGTATTTTTTAAACATGAGTATCTTTACTTCTGCTTAAGTGTGGGATGTGTGTACTTTTGCCACCTCTGCCTAAAATAATTAGTAAAAGAAAAAGTCATGTACATGTCAGGATTTTTACCACATAAATTGTGGAGTGTTATCTTTGAGGATACTTATATTTAACCTTTATGTAAAGAGTCTCCAGTGTCAGTGCTTTTTAACGGTAAGCCATAAATCTGTACATTTTAGAAATGTGAATATGCAAACTGTATATTTTTTTTTATCTTATTAGCATCTAAACAAAAAACAAGTCTAATGAGAGAATAACTGTTTATAGCTGCTATAACGTACGTGCTAACTGAAATTTTCAACAACATTCAAATTCATTGTAAGCAGTAAATTGCATCATTTTTCACCTTTTTCGCAAAAAAGATATAATCAGGGAGGCCTCCATTTTCAATTAGCATCAAGCTAGCCAGCTAACCATGCTAGGAAATGTGTATTTTGTTCCCTCGCCTACAAAATGCAGTCAGTGTTGCAGAAGCGAATACAGGAGGTCTGCATGGTGATTGATCTCAAGCGGGATGGGTTTTAATCAATCAAATAGAACACGAGACATAATTTTATAGAAAATCTAGAGATTTAGAAAGTCTCAAAAATTTAATATTGTGCTTAGTGGTTAAGGCATTGGGTTTAGATTCGAGGGGTGTGAGTTCAAATCCCAGCCCCCCCAAGCTGCCACTCCTGGTCCCTGAGCAAGGCCCTTAACCCCAAAGCTGTATGAATGAGAAACATTTTTGCTATGGATAAGGGCGTCTTCCAAATGCCATAAATGTACATGTAAATTATAGATTATTTGTGATTCTTGGAAGGTGGTAGCTTAATGGGTATGGCTTTGGGTTACTAAGCTGCCAGTGTTGGGCCCTTGAGCAAGGCCCTTAACCCTCTCTGCTGCAGGGGTGCTGCATAAAGGCTGACCTCAGCTTCCAAATAAACTGGAATATGTGAAGAAAACTAATTTCACTGTGCTGTAATGTAAATGTGACATCAACGCAATCTGCTTTCTTCCTTTTTGAATCAAACACCATGTCTATTTTGTCGCCGCCTGGTGGTCATTCATGTTCACTGTAGCTGGACTGAAAATGGCGTCTGCTGTGAGTTAAGAGTTTTCAGTCCTGTCACTCATTCTATCGCTCATTCGGCTTTTTTAAAAAAGGATTTTATTATCGATTTATTAGTGTAAGAATCAACGAAACGCCTGACGATGAACACGACGTTGTTGTCGTGGTCGGAAAAAACCCTACAGCTTCTCCGCCGGATGAACAGCTTTTATTTGCCAGGTGTGTATCCCGGGCGGTGTTGTAACGTTTTACAGTAACGCCGAATATCTTGCACCCTCCTGGACTTCCGGTTTCCGTCGGCTGCTGTAGATACATAAATATGTCGTTCTACTTTTAATAACGAATAAATAAACCACGAAATATCTAAAAACACAATGTATTATTTTATCCTAGATAATGCTTATAATAAAATTCCATTATTTCACAATTTATTTTTATCCGGTTGTTCGTATATACACACCTCTTCAAAATAAAGGAACAATTACATTTCGTTGTTCAAAAAAATATTTTTTAATCAATTCAGATTGAGTATTTCTTCAAGTAATTCAAGCCTTTTTATTTATTTTTTTTTTTTTTTTAACATCAGGCGATATTAAAGCCACCAAAAAGGTCCTTCGGATGGGATGCAGAATAAACCAGTGAACCGAAAACATTGTGTTTTTCAAATCACTATACTTATTGTTTACTCACTGCTCAGTGATTAAAAGTCATTTTTCTTAATTTATGATTAATGATAATTTTTAGAATCAGTATCTAAGAAACAAAAACACACACTGAACACTAAGATTGTTATACACTAGAGATGGCTAAAGCTCAGGTGCATCCTGTTTCCACTGATCATCCTTGAGATGTGATTTTGCAACTTGACTGGAGTCCACCTGTGGAAATTCAGGTGATTGGACATGATATGGGAGGTCCCACAGTTCACAGTGCATGTCAGAGCACAAAGCAATCCATGAAGTCCAAGGACTTGTCTGTAGACCTCTGAGACAGGAATGTATTTAGCACAGCTCTGGGGAAGGGAACAGAAAGTTTCTGCAGCATTGAAGGTTTCAATTAAAGCATTAATTAAAGAAGTTTGGAACCACCAGGAGCTAGAGCAGAGCCGCCCGGCCAAACTGAGTGATCGAGGGAGAAGAGATTTGGTCAGTGAGGTGACCAAGAACCTGATGGTCACTCTGAAAGGGCTAAAGCTCTGTGGAGAGAGGAGAACCACACAGCCAAGATAACAAAGGCGTGGCTATGAGAAGACTCTGTGAATGTCCCTAAATGGCCAGCCAGAGCCCAATTGAACATCTCTGGCGAGATCTGAAAATGGCCGTGCACCAACGCTCTCCATCCAACCTGATGGAGCTTGAGAGGTTCTGCAAAGAAGAATGGGAGAAACTCCCCAAAAAAAGCTGTGCCAAGCTGGAAGCATCAAACTCAAAAAGACTTGAGGCTTACTTTGTGCACAGGAGCATTGCGATGCTGGAACAGGTTTTGGGTTTCCAAGTTCAAGTGAATGCAAAATAGTATTTTAGCGAATCTAAAGACGTCCTGTACAATTAAGTGCCTCCAGATTTGTGGTAACAGTTTGGTAAAAGAACCACATATAACAGGAAAGGTCAAGTGACCCAATACTTTTGGCAATACTGTATAGTGCAATATATATACTCTTTTTTTTTTTCTTTTTTTTATAAATGTGCAAGGATTTCAAATACACTTCTCTCGAGTTGTCATTATGGCGTATTCTTTGTAGAATTTTAAGGAAATGAATTCATTTAATCCATTTTGGAATACGGCTGTAACATAACATAAAATGTGAAAAAAGTAAAGTGCTGTGAAAACGTCCTGGATGCACTGTACACACTAGACACATAGATTGAGAAAACTGCCAAGTGCCAATTTCTTCATAAACTTTCCATCAATTGACCTTTTTGATCTGTTCCTTCACTATTACACCAACTCAGTTTATTAAGAAAACAATGTTTGATAGCAACAGCTTGTCTCCGGTCGAGTCATGCAATAAATCTGATATGTGCAACCAGTTAACTGATCAAATATTCACATACATAATCCCTGTGATCTCACAGATGAAGGTTAGTTTTAAAGTAACCAACACTTTAATGTTTAACACTTTATGAATGACTCTTAATTGTATCCTAATTTAGTTACTTGGTGTTTGGTAACGAAGGGATACTTTGTATCAGTAACACCGACTCAATGACAAACAAGTCATTCATAAGAAGGCGACTGATGGCACCTGCATTCATAGCAACTAGTTTCTTACTAATACATCGTTTTATTGTTAATTATCAATAGAAAAAATATTTATGTGTCAGGTAGACATTCATGCAATGGGATGCAAAATCATGATCCTACTAAACAGCTACTTTAATTAGGGTACGATATTAAGCAATCAAATATTTATTTATGAATCATTAGAGACCAATTTGAAAGCTGGCAGCTGCACGTTTCTTCACCACCTTCTTTCATATGGATACATTTTCTGTTCTGATCTCAAGTCTGGGCAAAATACTGAGTGGGCACCAATCAGAGGCTGCATTTTTATGATGTCATCATCTAGACTTCTTACACAGTATTTTAAAAATACAAAACACTAAAGTATTTGGATACAAAATATGAAGCCATTTGCATCAACCATATCAAATACAAAATTATATTTTATATTTTAAACAAGCATTTGAAATACATGTATCATAAATCCTGCCCATTTCTGTTTATGGGATATGTCCTGGAACAACTTAAGTCACAACCCTGGATTCCGAACAGAATCCTGGATTTTGGAATGAACATTTACCTCAAAATTTTAATACTAAATTTTAATCTAAATTAATCCCATGTGATTAAATTTACGTGTGAATAAATGTTATTTATGTTTTTGTATATTTGTTCGTTTCATTTATGCAGGTTCAAGTTTAGAGAAATGTCTGCGGTTTGAAGTTGGAGGTCAGCAGGTCGGCTGGATTCGGCCAAACGTGGCGTCAGTGCTGCGGCGTTACCCGGAGGTGTTCTGCACAGTAGGGGGCGCGGTGGAGTTCTGCCCCACATTAAACACCTACGAACAAAGGACGCAGGCGGTGGAGGTTGTTCTGCAGGCGCTCAGAGAGGAGGCGGAGTTTATGTGTCTAAAGGGGTGGAGAAATGAGGTGAGAGCCATGAATATTTCCCAAAAACCTAATCTTTGGGTTTCAGCATTTTTAATATAAAATGCTTTCTGTATATTTTTGTTCGAGATCTTTCTTTATAGTCTCAAACAATCTCTGGAGCCTTAAATGTTCTTCTGCATGATTTCAGATGGTTTAGGTTATCTCGGATCTTCTTCATAATCTGAGCTGTTCTTTGTAATATAAATTATACTTTATCATCTTTATGATATAATCCACAACCTGATGTTCCATATAATCTACAGTTTTCTGTTTCATATAATATTTCAGTTTGAAATATTTGCAAACTGAAATTTCCCACATAATTGCAGATGTTACCTGAAGTCTAATATGTAATATGGTTAAGTACTTCAGATTAGACAAGATGGTCTGTATGATCTAAGAGAATCTCCATATCACAATGTACTCTATGTGATCTGAGAGGTTCTTTGTAATCTGAACTATTATTTGTTATAGTCTAAAACATTTTTATAGTCTGAACTGGTCTTTGTAATTTGATACGTTCTGGGTAATGTCTTCATGATATACAGCTGTTCTTTATCATCTGAGATGTTCTTCTGAGTTCATCTATGATATCTAGACTGGTTTTTGTAATCTGAAATATTCTTTCAAATACAAACTGTTTTTCCTAATCTGAGATTTCCTCTGTAATCTGAGACCTTCGTCGTAATCTGAACTGTACTTTATATCTTTTGCCTGTTTACTGTAGGATTTAAAAAGTTCTGTTTTTTACACTGCTCAAGTGATAAGCCGATGATGTTTCTGCATCACTTTTTTTTGTAGAAATATGCAGTTATGCCAAAGTTCTGTGATGCCCCACTGATGCACATGGAAAGAGCAGCGACGAGTACGTGTTCATAGGCCACACACCCTGAACTCTTCACTGATTGTTTTCATTTTAAAGTAAATTTTTTCAGTGCTTTTTGAAACTGAAGTATAAATACTAAATAAAACAGAACATTTCAAGAAAATGTAAAACGACATTATAGCGGTTTTCTATTAACTCGATTTTAGCTAATCACTGTCAAACGTTTTGTGTGTATCATGGCACAGGTCTGTTCGGGGTGAAGCGTTACGGTGTCCACGTTAATGGATTCAGCCGAGATGGAGATGGTAAACTGAGCATGTGGCTCGGGAGGAGGTCCAACACTAAACAAACTTATCCTGGAAAACTGGACAATCTGGTACACACATACACACAAATACAAACACATGTCCTCGACTATGTCAACATAGCATGAGATTACAGCAGTGTGTGAGATTAGCCTGAGGCATTTAATATAAGATTAGCATGATTTTGGAGTAATCTTTCCATGAGATTGGAACAGTGTTGGCATGAGATTAGTGTGAGTTTAGCCAGAGATTGGAGTAATGTTAGTATGAGATTTGGATATTTTACCCTGGGATATAAGTGGGTACTATTAGCATGATAAGAATTAAATTGTTGCATTGTTAGCAAGAATTGAAACAAGTCTCAGAACACGTGTGTGTGTGTGTGTGTGTGTGTGTGTGTGTGTGTGTGTGTGTGTGTGTGTGTGTGTGTGTGTGTGTGTGTGTGTGTGTGTGTGTGTATAGGCAGCAGGGGGGCTAGCAGCCGGTTGCAGTGTTAAATACACATTGGTGAAAGAGTGTGAGGAGGAAGCGTGCATCCCTCCAACACTGGCAGAGAAAGCACGACCTATAGGAACCATCAGGTATGTCATCCTGATTTTCCAACAGTTGTAACGGATTAGATCTTTTGTTTCATGTATAGATATTTATAAAACCAGTAAAAGCAGACAGATTTGATTCTCAGGGTTCAGGCAGCCTTGGTTCTTGGGGTTCTTTTCAGGGTTTTGTAGATATTTGGTGCCTAAATAACATCTTTATTCTCCAGCTACACGTACGAGGATGACGAGGGTGTGTTCCCCGAGTGCCAGTTTGTGTTTGATTTGGAGCTCCCGATCGATTTTAAGCCTCAGATTGGAGACGGAGAAGTGCAGGAGTTTTATTTCTACCCCATCGACAAGGTTACAACATCTATAATACACTACACGGCCAAACTTTCGTGCACCCCCGATCCATTTCTTACACATTTGGCCAGATTTATTTCACCATTGCTGTTCTAATAAGCTTTTACATTTTTTCTATGGTGGCTTTCAACTAGATCTATGGGAATTAGTGTTCATTCAGCTACAAGAGCATTTGTGAGATCAAACACTGATGTTAGGATGTTGAGGAGGTGCCAGTTCCAGTTCATTCCAATATGGGGTCGAGGAGGTCAGGGTTCTGTGCGGGAGAGTTATTTGACTCCAACAAGCATGCTTTCATGGAGCATTTGATGGTCATAGGTGCACATACTTTTGGCCAACTCACGTACATCTTCCAGGAATGTTCAATTGTTAAACATTACAGCAATTTACACAAAAGAGTGCATTGAAAAATCTTGACAAGGTGATGCTCTTGTAGATGGATATTTAAAAACTACTTGGTTTGTAACACAAGCATTTCATCTGCATGATTTTTGTGTGTGTGTGTTTGTGTAAAGGTAAAGGAACTGGTCATAAGTGAGGAGTTTAAGCCAAATTGTGCCATGGTGGTGCTGGATTTCCTCATCAGACACTCAGTCATTGAACCAGACTCAGGTGGGTTAAACGGATTAGCATGAGCTTAATGTTAGCATGAGATTTATCATTACAGTTTTTATGTGATTAGAGTGAGACTAGAGTCATTTAACATCAGATTAGCATGAGTATGAGATTCATGCTAGCATGTTAACCTCACGTCCCCATGTAAAACTCACTTTGTCACGTTATTTAATTTTTATCTGAGCTTACACCTCGTCTCTAACGCCATTTATGAACTTTTTTTTTTCCAGAGCCATTTTATCAGGAGTTTGTCGCTGGGCTGCACAGATCATTATAGGACACAAGGGATTTCCTCACGCTAACCGAAAAACACACTGCTGCAAAATATTAACCTCAGAATCAAACTCCAAAACCAAGACTGAAATAAAACTAAAGTACAAGGTGACCGGGTTACACAGTTTATTTTCCATCTGCTTTTGTATACAAAAAAGACGTGTCAAAATCTTTTCATTTAATAACAAATTTGAAAAAAAAACCCACCAGAATTCATGTGTTTTAATAGTATGGTATTAAAGAACTCTGGGAAAAAAAATTCCTGATTTGTCTCTAACTATCTTAAAATCTTAAAACATTGTTTTATAGGATAAAAAGGTGATGAAAGTGATATAGAAAAAGCCATCAGAATGTCGTGTAGCTGTTAAAGCACAGACAGGAAGTAAAAAACACCCGGGAAAATATATAGAAATATATATATATATATATATATATATATATATATATATATATATATATATATATATATATATATAATATAAAACTCTGAGACACGGCGTCGTTACAGCTGAAACAGTGGACAGACGGTGAACATCTGGAGCTGCAGGTTCGAGTTTCTTCGCTCTAATCAACCTGAAACAGCTTTTGTTACAGTACATAATCGAGCGTATAAAAAAGTGAGGTGTTAGTATTGTTACGGCTAAATGCGCTTGACTCCGGAGTGAATAAACCTCCAAATTACCGAGTGTACTTCAGAGTGTGCAAGACTACAGCACTGATCATGTTAAACACCACTATTGTGTGTGTGTGTGAGTGTGTTTTGCGTGTGAGTGAGTGTGTGTGTGTAAAATGAGCAGTTCTCCAAATGAAATAGACCACATGATTCCTTCCATCCATTATGGTTCTAAACAGCTGATGGAAGCACATGACTGCTCTCAAACTCATGAGCGTTGCTATAGGAACAGCAAGGGGAGGAAAAACGGCTCAATCCCTTTTACATTGTTACCCCACTCTCTTTGGCCTGCTTTGCCCCCCCCAGCTGTTTATCTTACCCCCGGGGACACTCACTTTTACTCTCTTTCCTCCCTCCCCTCCCCTCACTTCTGCATTTCTCGATATCAATGGCCTGTATATCTGTCCCTCCCTCCCATACTCCCTCGTTATTCCCTTATCTTCCTTTATAGGAGAGCACAAGCGTTCTTCTTGCTACGTTTCTTGGCCTGCAGCGCCGCCCTTGTGGCCATTTCGAACACTTCCCGCACACCATCTTTAGTTTTGGCAGAACACTCCAGATAGCCGGAGGCGTTGATGCGGTTGGCCATGTCTCTGCCCTCTTCTCCTTTAACAGGCTCCTGTTCATGAAAGAAAGATAACACTGTTGACTAAAATTAGCATAACAAAATAAGCTTTAAGTTCATCAATCCTAAATATTGTACTCAAAAAGTTCCACTGATCGGTAATGACCTGTTTCATTTTGGCAAGCTCTCTACGAGTGTGTTCGTCATTCCGAAGGTCCTTTTTGTTTCCCACCAAGATGATGGGAACATTTGGACAGAAATGCTTAACCTCTGGGGTCCATTTCTCTGGAATGTTCTCTGTAAGGAGAAAAATACAATAAGTATGATTAAACACTGAGACAATAGTCTAAGCTTGGCCTAGCCTAAACTTAGCCTAACTAAGAGTGTGAAACCAATGGACTAGAACTATCCAATGAGAATGGGTGTAATCAAGTGGAAGATCCCAAGAGACTGGTAATAACTTAATGACTAGGGCAATAACTAATAGACAGAACCAAGCCCCAGAACTCCTAAAACTGGGGAAATAAAAAAGCATCAGATCCTCGGACTAAACAAGAGCCAGAACACCAAGGACTGGGAATAACCAAGATTCGGAACCTCAGAGACCAAGAATAACAAAGAATCAAACCTATAGATGCTCAAACTAACCATGAGTCAGTACCTCAAACTGTGAATAACCAAATGTTAGAAGCCAAAATACTATAAATAAAAGATCAAAAGACTGGAACTCAACACATGATTAAAAATCAGAAACTCAAATATTGTTAAGGCTACAAAGACTAAAAATGAGCCAAAAACCAAAGCAAACAGAGTCAGAGCCCCACAGACTGAATCTAACTGAAAAATACACAGTCTTAAAGACAACAATCAACCATTACAATTATATACTCCTTAAATCAATTTCTGGTGCCAAAGTGTGTAAACTTGTGTAAAATTCCAGGTCAAGTGTGTTCAAAAGCGCAGTTGTGTTTGATGGACTCACCCAGACTGTCAGGGCTGTCAATGGAGAAGCACATGAGGATGACATCAGTGTCAGGGTAAGAGAGTGGCCTCAGTCTGTCGTAGTCTTCCTGTCCTGCCGTGTCCCACAGTGCCAGCTCCACCTAACATACACAAGAGATTATAATTTTTTTTTTTTTGCACAACAGACGCTTAAAGAGCAAGCACTCGAGCTAACAGTGCGAACACCTTTGGTGAATCACTCACCTGTTTACCATCTACCTCGATATCGGCGACATAATTCTCAAACACTGTGGGGACGTAGACCTCAGGAAACTGGTCCTTACTAAAGACGATGAGCAGACAGGTCTTTCCACATGCTCCGTCTCCGACAATCACCAGCTTCTTGCGAATCGCAGCCATCTGAACATCAGAGCAAAGCGACTTGTCGTATTGTCCACGGAATATATATATATATTTTTTAATAGAACAAATTTGAGAACTCTTTGCAAAATCTACACGTTCATCTAAAGGTGGATTACGGGGAAATTTTCACACTTGCAATTTGCTGTGATATATATAAAGTTATATTTGGACAGATTTGACTTCTGTTACATAAATTAAAGAATTCAACTAAAATAAAATCTTATTCATGACAACCTGTAAGAGACTTGAGCAAGGTTACTAGAAGATAGTTAGCTAATATTTGTGATATGGGTTGTCCAGGGGGCGGTCCTAATTTGCATATTCAGAAACTCGGACATTTTAAATAAGCAGACAGATAAGTGGAGGGTGTATAGCCGTTCCTAGCCAGTTTTGTTTTTACCCTCAGACATAAAACCAATTCTTATTTTTACACTGATTATTAAACTTTTTGTTGCCTTTTCAACACAGGAACAACGTTCGCTAAACGTACTAAAATAAACCCAAAGAAGCTAAAATAACCCAACGAGGCGATTTAAGCATTATAACATTATAAAGATTGAAATAATGTAACATTAAAATAATATTTTAGCTTAAACTAAACTATTTTAGCTCAAAATTAACGTGATTTCGCTACAACTAGGTTTATTTACTTTGTTTCCGAAATCAGCATTAGCACCGTTGTTTTTTTGCCACCCATTTTCAGAAATCTCTCCTTCTACATTCGGATTGGCCAAACGCTCAAGAGCTGCCCACCAGTTGGACAGTCTAACTAGCGCGTAAGATCCACTGACCAATCATACGACAGAATGCAGATTTTAAGAAAATACGGGTGGGATACAAACGAATCCAAACTAGCCTCCTTGCTAATTACCGCATTTGTTATGTTGTTTAAAACTGTACGATACGTCGATAGTTTGTCGGTTGTTGTTTATTATTCACTATATCATGGGTCTCTTTGGCGATTAATTTAATAAGTTCATAACAAAAAAACATTTTTTTTAAGAGATCATCTTTACCGTTTTGCTGTCGAAGGTCCTCCCGCTTTCTTTTCCTGTTCGCGACCCAAAGACCCCGCCCCCCTAGTCGGACTTCGTTCCTTTCTGACCAATCAGAGCAGAGCTACAGCGGTCCACATACCGGAAGTGCCGTCAGGGTTTTACATTGGAAAAACAAACAGGTAGAGAGAAGTACAAAACATGAACTCATCAATTAGGCTAGTTTAGATTTTTATTTATTTATTTCATACCATAAATTGTTTTTGAGTATGTACAATAGTTAATAGTAAATTTAATAAAAAATAAAATAAAATAATTTTTTTTATATATTAGATCTGTAATGTTAAACAACTGCTTACCTTAAGTTTACTTTTTTAGTGCTTTACATTAATTACTTTAATAATACAAAACACAACTTACTAATATTAAAAAACAAGAAATCATTTTATTTTACAATTCATTTTATTTATTTATTTTCATTCTCTGGACAGATTAGTCTAAATTCCACATTTTTGTCTCGAACAGAACTTTGTGTACAACAGAGAACAGTAGAGATGTTAGCAGACTGCCTCATCCCCACAGTCAAACATAGCAGTGAAAACCTAAAGGTCTTGGGTTGTTTTGGAGTAGGAACGAATGGAGACTTATTCCAGGTGAAAGGAACCTACCATTCCATACTTCAGCTCCATGTCATTCATACAAGACTGCAACTAATTGAAACTGACTTCATCATACAAAAAGACAAGGAGTCGAAGCGTACGTCCGAGCTCTGTAAGCCTTATTTAGAACAATCAGCTGGAATCATATCTATCATGGAACCCACCCAGTCACTGCACCAAAATCCTATTGAACTACTCTGGGATGAACTGGATCGCAGGGTCAGAAAGTAAATGTCCAACACCTTTGGCAAGTTGTACAAAAGGCATATAAAAAAAAAAAAAAACTCAGCTGAATAATTGTTTAAACAAACTGTCCATATGCCAAGAGTGTGTAAAGGTGTTATTTATGCGAAGGAACGCCTTTTCAGTGAAAATGAACATCTGTACAATTATAGATTTGTTTGGTAAAAGTAAATATTACCGTAAGTTACCTAGTTGCATAGAAACAGTAGGTGTTTCCAAACTTTTGACAGGCACTGTACAATTTATATGTACTCAAATTATAGTATCAAAATGTTCAAATTTAAAAATAAAAATTGATCATGTGACACAGGATAATAACATAAGGTTTTATTGTGTTTTTTTACTAGAATTAAATGTACAGTCAAACAAAAACGAAGAGGAAACTGAGCAGCGAAAGAGATCGGTCATGGTTTACTCGTCTGAGGAAGAAGGGAGGACGATCTTGCTCGGGTCGTAGTAGTTCTCATCCATCAGAGGCAGACCCTGAGCCTCTCGGAGTACTATGAGCTGCTCGGCTTCCCGTCGAGCCCACTGCCTCATCCTACGACAAGGGACAGAGTGAAAAACAGGACCCAGGATTGAGTTTATTTAATGTCATCTAAGAGACTTCAGAGACAATAGTGGGTTTTTTTCGCCATTCGCTGAATTCTGTTACATTTCCCCCATAATTGCAGAGAAAACACACACACACACACACACACACACACACACACACACACACACACACACACACACACACACACACACACACACTCACATTAACGTGAGCTCATTAGCAGAGGCTGAGGATTACGTTGTGAAGCTGCCGTTGAGGCTCATTGCTTACCCGTGATCTGGTAAATAGTGGATGAAGGTTCCCCCGACCACGATGGCCATGGAAATGCCGAAGAAAAAAGCCAACCTCATGTTCCACTCATCTACAAATGGGTCGTCTGAAAAGCCATGGTAGTCTGGGTTCTGGCAAAAGGAGACAAATTATAAACAAAAAATAATTAGCACCCCATTGATCACTTCATTTTCCAGGAGCTGGTTTATTTTTCATACCACAAAGACCATCTCTATAATCCTGGATATGTGTGGAGGTTTAATCATTAACATTATTATTTCTAAAACTTTGAGAAGTCTGGTCCACACATTCAAGCTTATGATTTTTAAAATTAATTCATTTTTAAAAAGAGTTAAAAATGATTTCTGTAACAAATCTGGTTTAAACTCCTTTATCTTAATTATTGTTTCATATTGATGCTGCTAGTATTCTGAAATACTTTATAATGCAACCTTTTGTATTCGGAACCTGGGGTCAGCCATGATACAGCACCCCTGGAGCACAAAAGGTTAAGGGCCTTGCTCAAGGGCCCAAGATGGCAATACCCAGCACTTTAACTATTGAGCTACCACTTCCCCACCTGCTCGGTGTATAAATAGTATAGTATAGACTAATATATAGTAAACTGTATGCCGCAAATGTAAAACAAGGGCGTGTCTGGGGTCTGTCTTTGCAAATGACAGCATTGATTATTCATGGATTTCGTCATGCTTCTCATGTCTCTTCAGAGTTGATGATACGTCCTATAAGCGCACTCTGCCCTCAGCATCCTGCTTTATAAGAATGCACCAGTAAGAATTGACAGGTTCTCATCTTATTCCTTTATTTTTGAGTACTGTTGAAACTCGACGGGGTCAGTAATATAAACTATAAACTAAATCTCATTAGAGCTGAAGTGGAACGAGAGAGTTCATCTTCTCATCTTCTGATGTTACAAACATTGAAACTCATTGTTTGGATATAAATGCAACAGTACTGAAGGTTTTAGTTTTAACCTTTTTTTCCTTAACAAAATATTCCACATCCTTGCTGGAGAAGTGGCAGCTCAGTGGTAAGATATGGACTCAGAAGGTCATGAGTTCAAAATCCCAGCATGAACAAGCCACCACTGCTGGGCCCCTAAGCAAGGCCCTAACCCCTTAACTGCTCAGTTTTTATAAAAGAGAATTTAAAATCACTCTGGATAAGGGCATCTGCCAAATGTCTTAAATGTAAACATTGTGTAAATATTTAATAATAAAATGATGGTAAATGATAAAACTATTGTCTGAACAAAAGGAGTGAAACAGGTTGTTATTTATAAATACATAAATGTTGTTGAATGAATTTTTTTTCTTCACAATTGTATTTTCTTCTGCAGGAGGCCCACACACACTCTGCATACAATATCACTCTCTCTTTTCTAAAGCATCTGCTCATTTTGTGTTTTTAGGACACATTTAATTGCATCAATCAAATACCCCCCACCCCTACCCAACATTAGGGGTCATCTGCAAAGAAAATCAGACCGATCAGATGACATGGACATCAGACATTGACATAAAAAAAGCAAAGGAGCGTCTGTAAAACAGGAAAAGCAGGATGTACATCCTAATCCCATCCGAACAGGGCCTTGGATCCGTGTATTTTAGTGCCCGAAGAGTATCATCACATTTAACATTGTGTGTGTGTCGCATGAAAATAATCAGAGACCACATGGTGCAATACTTTTACTGTCTCCTGAAGTAAATTGGTTTCCCTCCATGCTTCATTCCTTACAGTCATACTTTTTATTCGTTTACAGTTACACAAAAGTTAGTCCCTGTTCTTGCTTCTGTTATAGTAGCTATAAACGGATTCTTTGTTAGTCTTGAAATCGAGAAGACAAAGAAAAATGCAGCAAAAAACTGGAAACTCTTCTGCCCTGAAGATGTTTGACAGATAAAAAAAAAAAAAGTCGTGTCAAGCACTGACACTGGAGACTCCTTACATAATACTGGTCTTTAAACCATTACATGCACATCAGTGTGATTAAGCTTTTTCTAGCTGCTGATCTAAAGAATCACTCAATGCCAGTCAGAGTGCAGAAATAAACCTCCAAATCGAAATAATAACAGTATTATAACGGTGTCATCATTATGAGTTACAGGTTATTGAATGAGGGCGTGTTTGATGACTCCTGAAACGGTTGAAATAGTTTTGGCCTCTTTAAACGGGGGGTCCAACTGCATTACGCAGGATGAACGTCCGATGTGGTTAACCTGTAAGCGCTGAGTCTCCTGCCAGCGCGCTGAACTCCATCAACCTACACCTGCACCGAGGGGCTGTCTGATGGTGTCTCCGATTAAACGCACCTTGTCGAACGGGTTGACCTCTGCGTGTCCGTGGCTATCGTCCGCGTGGGCCGCCGGCTGCAAATCCGTCAAGCTCGCCGCTCCGGCGGCGCTTGAGGTCCGGCTCTGAGACACCCCGCGCCGCAAATGCGCTGAATGAAGCCGAACCCGGCACAAACCGGACCAAACCCGGCTCAGCTTAGAAGCCATTTTGCTGTCTGCTCGAGGACAGCAGCGCCCCTGTCCCGGATGTATATAACTACAACTTCCGGGTCAGATATATGTGCGCGCATACACACATATATAAATATATATATATATATATATATATATTCAAATTCTTATAAATGTAATTATTTCTGATTGTTTTAGACATTATTTATTAAATACTTACATCTTAATACATATCTTATATTTAAAATGTACACCACAATGTACACTCCAAGGCTATCAAAAAATAATTCCGTCAAGGCGTTTAGAAGTAATGATATTTAAAGAGATATTACTTAAATAACTTGATTTTAATAATACTTCCTTTATTGTGCATCTTTTTGAACAGATAATATTATATACCACCGATTCACAAGAAAGAAAGACGTCTAAAACTAAGTCCACAAAAGTAAGAATTAGTATGTTTTATTTTTACAAAGGTATTTTATATACGCTATTATTATTCCTTATTCCTTATTATTATTATAAAAGGTTTATATATGCATTATTTAATGTATAGTATGTTTTTTTTTTAAGTATTGTACATTTATAATAAAATAAAGCAAAAAAGTGATTCTGTTGCTCACCAGCGCCCTCTTGTGTACGGGAATATAAAACAACGATCAATTACAGGTGTTAATTAAATAAATCTACTTGTTAAATAGTTAAATAGTAAGTATTAAAATATAAGTATTAAAATAACTTGTTAATTTTACATTATATTCACGCTATTTCTGTGCATCTCTAGAGATATACATTTTAAACGTTACTATATTACATTCTTCTATGTCTGTGATGTGGCCTGGTTATATTTCAAGGGCCTTTTTAAAAATAAAACGTTAAAGCAAGTTTTTTTACACGAGCCTTTTATAAAAGATAACAGCCTTTTAAAAAGTCTTATATAAAAGATATGGCTCCAACATGTTCAGTAGTCAAAGTAAGGGTTTAACTAGGAAACAGAAAATCTGACGTACTCTGCATCTTTCCTTTATCTTTTTTTTTTTTTTTTTGTGAAAAATAAAGTAAACAAAATACAACTCATCATTCAGTGAAGACACATATCAATCTGGCATGCAGAACAATGTAATAATTACTGAAACTTGAGAGTTTTCCCTGTGTGTATTCGTGTGAGGAGTGTGCTCAGCTTTGACATGTTTTCAGCAGCATTAGCAGGAAGTGCATAAACCACAGTTGCTTCAGAGTTCTAGCTCGTTTCCTTCATTATTTTACTTGCCCTACAGCTTAAGATTCAAATCTGAACATAAAAAAAAACACAGACTCTTCAGCTTTGGGTGTGCGCATATTTGTGTGTCTGTGTGCATGCTAGCGTGACTGGAGACCATGTCTGTATCATTGACCCGAGACATTTATAGTGCGTGTCATGATGCTTTATTGTACACTTAGCCTTTACATGCAGATAAAGCAAAAAAAGATATCATGTTGTATACAAAATAATCCTTAGCTATGTTTACAAGCACACATATGGACTCAGCGCGTGCTTATTGACGTCTGCGAAGTTTACATTAAGACAAAACCAGCCTCTCAAGCTTATTTACTGATCTTGCCATTATCCAATACTTGTCCAATACTGCAGGTAACGCTGTAAAAATTTCTTGACCGCCTCCACTGACTAGAGGAGGATGATTGCTTGCTGATGGGAGTACATAAATACTCATTCTTTACTCTGTTAAAATCCAAGGCATAGATCTAGTTTGGCCAAGCCTCTCAGTGTGTGTCCACAGTTCCATTGGAGGCATTAGAGAGAAGGATCTCCGCTGTGTTCTCTTTGCTCTCCTCGTCTTGTTCGCTGTTCGTCCGAATGAGCCGCAATGCTGGATCCTTCTGTGACGGGATGCGAAAACTAGAGTAGCCTCCCACTGATGGCCGCTTCTCTGAAAAACACACACACACACACACACACACACACACACACACACACACACACACACAAACAGACAAACACACGCAAACAAACAAACAAACACACACACACACACACACACACACACACACACACACACACACACACACACACACACACACACACACACACACACACACACACACACACACACACACACACACACACACACATACACACACACTCAGCCTGAAATGCAAATGGCCATTATCAACTAACAAGACCACAGGGGTCTAAAGCTTTAAAGCACTGCTTCAACTGAAGAAAAAAAAAGTGTTAAAGGAAGAGAAAAAAAGGTGTTAATCTCTAACAGTTCCAGCTAAGAGAGAAGACAGTGACAAATAGATAGACTCTACCAAATGTATCCAAAGCAAGAAAAACAAATGCATGAAGACAAGTAAGTTTCATGGTCCCTGGTTCTATCCTGAGCTCTGTGTGAAGAAACCGGGTTTCCTCCGAGTTCTATGGTTTTGTTCCGCCTAAATAGTTTCTGGAGTAAAAGTGTAAATCTAATAGTTTCTTTTTACCGCAGTGTTCTCAGGGTACATGCCAGATTATTGATGGGAAGATCAGATAAAAAATTAAAAACAATTTCCCTATGGGATCAATAAAGTATTCTGATTCTGATCCTTTTGTTGACTTGGATATTTGAATCTGGTTTGGTCAATTTAGATGTAATTTTTGTTCATTTAAAAAGAATCGAATGAAAATGATCTAGTTGCCACACACATGCAGCATGGTTGTTTTCTAATATGAAAACACTAGTACAAGAAACATATGATTTGTTCACCTTCTTAAGATCTTCTACATTGTAAGTCTTTAGTTTAATTCCGTTTTTGGTACAGAGCCTATGCTGCTTTTAATGAAAAATTAAAACTTTGCGTTTGCTCAACACAGAAAATCAATGTATTGCTCTCTGAGATGACACCATACTACTCCAGATCTGATGTACCACCTCCCAAACCTGATTTGTTACATTTTATAAGAAAAAATTTGGGAGTGTGGATTGTTGTGTCCAGTTAATGTGAGCCAATGACTCACTGTGCGTTCAAATTCCTTAACGTTAAATAGAGCTAAATCAAAGCCATTTCTTTGCCTTTTTTAAATGCTATTGTACAAGATATAAGGACTCAGGAGTATATCTTGTGATGTTACTGACTTTCTGTCAACATTTCATCTGAATCTAAGGCTCTGAATGAGACGAACTTGATTTAACAAGCAATAACAAAACATATCTGCATGTTGACTGATCTGAAGCCAAAAGGTGTATGGATGCAGGTTAGTTACAGAAGCAGGTATTCTTTAGCCACACAGACATACGCACGCACACACACGTGCGCACGTGCACACACGCCCACACACTCCTACCTCCTGGTCCAATAGGATGCATCAGTCTGTTCATCTGTACGTTCCAGTGTTTGACATTAGTGCTTGCCTGCCGGAGCTTCCTCTGAGCAGCCTGATACACACACACACACAGTTACCACACAGATAATTAGCAATCAACAAGCCAAAAATTCTGTGTGTGTGTGTGTGTGTGTGTGTGTGTGTACTGACCACCACGTCCTGCTCCACTCTGTGTCGGTTAGCTCTGATCTCATCCAGCTGTTTCTGAGCCTCCTCCAATGCTCGCGTTTTGCTCTCCATCTCCTGTTTTAACTCCTGTTTTTCCCTCTGCTCCCTCTGAATGAACTCCTCCTGCTCCTCCTGCAGACACATCAGGGACTTCATCTTGTCCTCCTCTTCCTCCAGCAACCTGCAGGGCATCATCATAATCATTATTGTCACCATTATTTTCTATCACCTACCGATACACATTTGGAATAATCACTCAAAAACTTGCAAAAAGAGTTTTCCTATTTCCTCCACAGATTAGTCAAATCAAAATATACATCCTAAATAAATGTCAGTTGCGTATGCGCTTTGAATTTGATATTAACCAACACCTTGTGAGAGCTGCTCCTTTCCTGCATGTTAATGAATATAAATGTGATAAAATCCATCAGTGTGTGTTTGATGTTGTTGACATGTGCACAGCCAACATCAGTTCAATATACTATATATATAATTCCAGAAATGTTGGGACGTTTTTTTGCTTTTATGCACAAAATGAACTCATTTCAAATTTGATGCCTGCTACAAGTCTCAAAAAAATTGACACGGGGGCAACAAATGGCTGAAAAAGCCAGACATTTAAAAAATATTCAGATGTAAGAACATCTAGCAACTAATCAAGTTAATTAACATCAGGTCTGTAACATGATTAGCTATAAAAGGCATGTCTTAGAGAGGCAGAGTCTCTCAGAAGTAAAAATGGGCAGAGGCTCTCAAATGTGTGAACGAGTATGTAAAAAGATTGTGGAATACTTTAAAAACAACGTTCTTCAACATCAAATTGCAAAGGTTTTGCAAATCTCATCATCTACAGTACATAACATCATCAAAGGTTTCAGAGATACTGGAGAAATCTTGGAGCGTTAGGGTCAAGGAAGAAGACCTTTGTTGGATGGCCGTGGTTTTCGGGCACTCATACGACACTGTTTCACTTATCAGCATGATTGTGTCATTGACATTACTAAATGAGCCCAGGAATGCTTCCAGAAACCACTGTCGGTAAACACAATCCTTCGTGCCATCTGCAGATGCCTGCTAAAGCTCTAGCATGCAAAAGGCAGCCATATGGTCCAGAAGTGCCGTCGTATCCTGTGGGCCAAAACTCATTTAAAATGAACTGTTCTAAAGTGGAAAAGTGTTCTATAGTCAGACGAGTCCAAATTTGAATTTTTTTATGGAAATCACAGATGCCGTGTCCTCCGGGCTAAAGAGGATAGGGACCTTCCGGAGCATTCGGTTCAAAAGCCAGCAATCTGATGGTATGGGTTGCATAAGTGCATATGGTACGGGCAGCTTGCATGTTTTGGAAGGCAATACGAATGCTAAAAGGTATAAAAAGGTTTTAGAGCAACACGTGCTTCACTCCAGACAACGTCTATTTCAGGGGCCTTGTGTATTTCAGCAGGACAATGCAAAACCACATTCTGCAGCTATTACAACAGCATGGCGTCGTTGTAAAAGAGTCTGGGTGCTGAATTGGCCTGCCTGCAGTCCAGATCTTTCACCTATAGAGAACATTTGGCGCATCATTAAACAAAAAATACGCCAAAGACGACCACAAACTCTTCAGCAGCTAGAAAATGATATCAGGCAAAAATTAGCCCAAATTCCAACAGAACTCATAACCTCAATGCCCAGACGACTTCAAACTGTATTGAAAAGAGGAGGAGATACTACTCCATAGTAAACATGCCCCCGTGCCAACTATTTTGAGACCTGTAGCAGGCATCAAATTTGAAATTAACTCATTTTGTGCATAAAGGTGTACAATTTCTCAGTTTAAACATTTGTTATGTTCTCTATGTTCTATTGTAAATAAAATATTGGCTCATGTGATTTGAAAGTCTATATATATATTTCCGCTATATCTGTTCATCCACCCACCATACCATCATCTTCACTGCACTCCTCCTTCTCCTTATCATCACGATCGCCTTTATATTCAAATTCTGAAAATAGCCACATCTGAAAATAGCCTTCTCTCTCTCTCTGTGTTTGTGTGTGTGTGTGACCCTCAAATTGAGTGTGAGATCAGCACTTCCTCTGGTGACTTCCTCATTATTGTTGTGTAAGTGCTTTATTGGGGAACTCATACACAATGTACTGCACCAATACACCAGGCCTCGAGTTCTTATAGAGATTCAAATGGCACCACAGTGTGTGTGTGTGTGTGTGTGTGTGTGTGTGTGTGTGTGTGTGTGTGTACGAGTGTGTTTGTGTGTGTGTATGTTAGTGTACCTAGCTTGTGTGTATCGGTGCTGCTCCTCGTCCTGTCTGGCTTTAATCTCCTGTCTCAGTGCTTCCTCTAATCTCTGCTGCATCTCCTCCAGCTCTTGAATCCGCCTTCTCTGACGCTCTGCCTCCTCCTCCTTCAATGCCATCTCAGCCTGCATAAACACACGTGCCTGAACACATACACAAATACATTAGCAGTTATCTTATTACAATTGTTCACTTATACAGGAACACACAGCCCTAACCATCAACAACCCAACCCCCCACCCCCCCACCCCATACCTCCTGAGCCTCCTTCAGCTGGAGCTCCAGTGCTTGTTGGAGCTGTTCATGCTGTTCGTGTCTCCGCTGTTCTTCTTGTTCCAACAGTAGTTGTGCCTGCCTCTGGGCCTCCTTTAGCAGTTCCAGCTCAGCGTTCTTGCGTTCTCGTTCTTCCTGCAGCAGGTGGAGGTGCTGTAGTTCCTGCTCCTTCTCCACTCGCCTCCTCTCCCTACGTTCACGCTGTTCTCTTCGCTTCAGCTTCAGCTCCTTATGCAGGGAGCACTTACCCTCTGCATGTAACCGGATTGCTGTCTGGATCGCTGGGGGACCAAACACAACATCCCACTTCAGTCCACTATGAGCACACCTCAAATTCATCACACAGGCCACATAACCACCATCACAAATGTCTTATAATCATAATTCCTTTGCGGAAACATCTTAAAGCACACATTATTCACTATACCAACTACACTATTATCTGCCCATTCTAGATCTGCCCCAAACCTAACACCCTATTTCTTAAATATGCTAAATATGCATTATTTACTACATATAGGCTGCATTAACCCCATCATCTGTCCACTGTGGACACGTCCTAAAACGAACATTATTCATTATATACTGTAGACCATCCCTGGACCATGATGGTGCGTCCAAAATGTACACAGTCAGATTTGTCATTTCAATCCACACAAGACATTTCTCAAACCTCAGCCTATTTACTCCATAGGCCACAAACCACCACCATATTACATTTCCACTTTTCTATTTATTGGCAATCCATTGTGGACATGTCCCAAACCATATACTATTCACATTATAGACCACTACTGGTCCATGATGAACCAAATGACAATTAATTCGGTCATATCGGTCCACACTGGACTGTCTCAGATCACACCCTAATTACTCCTTAGGCCACATAAACACCACCATAGTAATAACTATTACATTCCTACTCTTCTATTTCTAAGCAGTCGATTAACCAGTGGGCCTGTTCCAAAATGGGTTAGTTTAATAGTTATGTTATTGTGCTACTCACTAGAAGGTCATAAATTGCTACTTTTGGATCTTCGAGCAAGGCCTTTAACCATGCTCAGCTTTCTGTCTAATATTTTATTGAAAGTGTCAGCCTATTCGCTTTATATTCAATACAGTACTTTAAGAATAAACATCATCACAAAGCAGCTTTATGGAAATCCAGATTTAGACCCTGATCCCCAATGAGTAAACCAGAGACAACAGTGGTGAGGACGGACTCCCTGAGACGACATGAGAAAGAAACCTTGAGAGGAACCAAACTCAAAAGGGAACCTGTTTTCTCCTGGGTGACAGTGGATAGTGCCATTATGAGTCACTACTTTTCCACAGCAATGTGCTATAAACAGCTATAGTGTCAAACAGTACCTCGTGGCTCTCAAATAACGGTCTCAGGGTCTTTTTTTTTTTTTTTTTTTTTTTTTTTTTTACTTTTTAAGATGTAAAACATCCAAGCATTCAAGTGAATCCAATGAAAAATGAATGAGACTTGGGCTTGTTGGTACATCTATGTTTTACACAGTTATTCTCCTTAAGACTGCCACACAAACACTATCAGTCTACTTTGAATGCATCCTAAACTGTACACACTGGTTAGTATATAGGCCACATAATCCTTATCACCACCATTAATTTACATTAGATGTGTGCTAAACCACAAAGAATATGTCCTACATAAGCAACATACACACAATTGCAACTGTCAACAGTGAACGCGTCCTGATTACCCCAAACTCTATATTACACAACACTGAGTCTAATGCAGCAGCCATTTATCAGTTAAAATACACACACAGTGCACTATGGGTAACTCATACACCAAGACAAACACTGGATGAACACTTGAATAGGAAAAAATCACTATCAAAAAACAGGGTCTGATTCTCATTTTTGGGACAGCCTTTAAACAACAGATGCTGCAGAATGTCCCGATCAGTAGCATTTAGACCAGAAACATAATGATGGACTTTTGTGTAGTATTACAGATTACAATGTCTGTGTGCTAAGAAAACGGCTAACAAAAAATAATGGTTGATTAAAAATTAAAGGAGAATATGGTGAGTGGAGTGGAGGGTGCTGACCTGTTGTCCACTCCTGACGCTGTTTGGTGTCTGAGGCGCTGAGCTCAAACGTCTTGGAGATGGTCTTCAGGCAGAACATACACCTTTTGCCATCTCTGTCTGGTAGAATCTGCAGAACACACCCAATAGTAAGAGCTAATCCGGTTTTACAGCAGGGAGCAACCCTAATTCGAACTCTAACACCAAGTTTCACTCCAGGTTTAAATTCAAATCTAGCCCCAATTATAACCCCAAGTATATCCTCATGTTTAACTCCAAATCGAACTCCATTTCCAACTTTTCTTAGTCTAAATCAAGTCAAACTTCATGTCAAACTCTAACTCTGAGTCTAACTTCAAGTCTAACTCCAAGTCTAACCCCAAAACTAGTCTGAAAAAATCTTCGGAGATCTTTCGTCTTTGATCAATAGTACATTATAGATCTACACTTTGGTGAGTTTGAAGATAACCAAAGGTCTTAAACTGCCATTTAGGACAAAGCCACACACACTCACCTCTACACAGCAGTTGGTGTCCAGTGTGATGCTGCCTTTTCGCTCTTTGCGGTCTTCACTGACAAAGTAGTCCATAGAGTTTGGTTTAAGGGTAAACCAGCGCTCTGTCCAGTTCCTCCTCAACTGACCCTTCTTCCACAAGTAACCCTAATACATACACACACACACACACACACACACACACACACACACACACACACACAATGACTGAGATGTGTCTCCCATAAAAGTGCTTATTTACAAAATGCTTTCCTAGCATCATCATTGTAATAGCCCAGAATCTCAAAATCCTTCTTATTTCAAGTCTTAAATTCTAGTATCCTAGTTTCTGTTACATCAGTTCACTTTAATCCTTGTAGGATCCCAGGATACAGGATACTTCTACTTCTATGATAATCGCCTTGTTTTGAGAGTTTATTGTTTCCAAGGTTCATAGTTTCCTAATCTGCCAGTTTCCACCATTCTAACATTCTAAGACTTGCCCCATATGGCTGTGAATTTTTTGTTTTACATTCTTGAACCCTGCTTTATGCAAGTTGCTTTAGTTAGCTTGCATCATCTATGCCATCTTGACTAGGTTATTAGTGATATTCATTAAAAGGAAAAGGAAGCAGTTAAGGATCACCATTTCCAACTCTGTTGTAGAGAATGTTACCCCTAAAACCTGGACTGCGACAGTATTGCTTTTCATAGAAAAAACACCTGTTTCTATACCCTAAAAGATTAAATCCTCCTACCTCTTTCAGCACGTCCCCCACTATCTCTCGATACACTTCCTCGATAGCCATGCTGATTGTTTCCTTGGCAAGTCCTCTGGTGAGCTTCCCAGAGTTCATCATTTGCAGAAATGCCCATGCACTGAAACCGTTTTGCTGAATAGAATCATGGGAAATGAAGTCCTCCAGCTCAACACCATTTAGCTCCACACTCATGGCCATGCACAGCTTCTTTAGTAGGTACTCCACCTGAGGGGGAAGAGTAGCACATGTGTACTTACCATTTAAACATTAACCTTGTGTTCAACAGTGTCTTATTAAATGAACAAAACAAAACGATATAACTTTTTACTTTCCAATGATGGAAATTGATACAAGACAACCGAAAAGACTTTGGAAGATTTAAAGAGCAATAATAAAACCAAAACTGGACATGAGAATTAAAAGGACAAGTAGCAGTCTGCTCAAGCTTTGGTTGGAGAGTTAACACAATTTGGAAGTATGAGTCAACATCGAACACATACATGCAGTATTTGTTTGGTTGACAATTCTAGAGAAGTGGCCAACGCTGTTATAATGGTGGTATAGGACAAGTGGTGGTGTAAGAGTCGAGCAGTGTTAGTGAGGCTCAGTTTCTCAGGGATGTAAAAATTGTCAGTGGTACTCCTGTAGTAGTCTTTTTACATTTACAAAGTAAAGGGGTGATCACAGATGTTTTCAAAATCAAGTCACGGATCGTTATTGTTCTGAACGGCCAACCACACATATACTTGCCATTGTTTTCCTCAACCAGTCTTTGATCACAATTGCTTTCAAACAATCACTGATCAATATTGTTCTCAATCACCGATCACTGTTTACCACTGTTTCCAAAAAACAATCACTGATCACTATTCTTAAAAACTAATGATTGATTACTTTTGTTCCCACTGATAATCACTGATCACTATTGTTCCTAATGACCAATCACTGATCACTATTGTTCTAAAGGGTTAGGGTTAATCAATGGCGAATAAATCAGCACTGTTGTTCCCATTGACCAATCACTGATCATTGCTGTTTTAACAACCAAACACTGATCACTATTGTGCTGCAATGACCAGTCACTGATCACTATTGTTTTCAACAACCTTTCACTGAATCCCTCATGCTTGCCATCACGTCATTCATGCTGAATCAATCACTTGATACTTACAGAAATAAATCTGGGTTAGTTTGATTTTATATATTCATATTCAGAATATATATTTTTTTTATGTAGTACATTTGAGATACAAATGTTCCTCATGATTCAGTCAATATGCAAATTTGTACTGAATTAGTACTTTCCCCTGAAACAGCAATACTGAAAATACACTGATGGCCCCAAAAAATGGCAGCAACACAAAAAGAGAACACACCTAATTGCATACCTGATAAAATGGAAACTGTGTGTGCACCTGTTCAATGTGTGTTCATGTAACAATGACATGATACAGCCCGTGACACTACATTAGATCACAATCATTGTAAAATGCATAAAAAGCATTTAACCACATGTACATCATTATGCAACATAAGTGCATCTGCTTTCTCACACGCACACATGCCCCTCCTTTTTTTGCATTGAGTGAAACTGCTAAATGCCACGCTGCCAGGAAATAACTGTAACCTCACGGAAAGAGAGCAGAAAGGCAGCGGAAAGAGTGCAAGCATGAAAAAAAAAAGCATCAACCTTTTTTTCTGTGCTAAGATGGAGCATGTTTTAAATGTACGCACATGCACATGGACAGATGCACACAAACACACACATCTCTATATCCACTACATCCCAGAGCTGCTGTTTGATTTAGTCCATAGTTGATGCTAAATAATAACCGTTTATATATTTTTTATTTGCAAGCTGAGCTTTTACTAGGTAAATTAGCATGCATTCACTACAGTTGTATGTATGTTAGCTTTGAGTCACTATGTTAATTTATCCTTAGCTGGGCTAACTATTACTTGCTAGCATAACGTTAACTTTCTCACAAATTTCCTCACTTAGTATATACGTTTTCAATTGCTAGTTATTCTTGCACTCTCTAGGTTAGTATTCCCTCACTAGGTTGTTCCTGCTTAGCATTTAAGTTGTATTTTCTCACATGGTTGTCAGATTTTTCTCCACATTAGCTTTCACTTGCTAGCTTTTACTCTGTACATTGGCTTGCACTCACTGCAGTATGCTAGCTTTCATATACAATCTTAGTTTACCATTACTAGGTTAGCTTTCAGTTATTTTGGTAATTTTAATTTGACTTGCTCAATTAGTTTTCTCCTACAACAATAGCTTCTTTCTTTACTAGCTTGGCTTTCTCTGGATCTCCACATCCGTACATTAGCATTCACTTAGAAGGTTAGTTTTAGAATTTGTAGCTGACATTTTACTGTGTAGGTTATTTTCATTTACTATGCTAGCTTTCATTCACTACGTTCAGTGTCAGCTTCCAGTTGTCAAGTTTACTCTCTAGCCAGCTTTTGCTTATTGTTGTTTCATGAAGTAGTCTGCTTTTACACACTAAACTAGATTTTTCACACAATGTTTGCTTGTGATATTTACCTACAATTAGCTTCAAGAGAATTTACCCCCTCCCTGCTAAAGGGACAGAGAGGTGGAGAGAAAAGGAATTGCTAAACCAAGCTGAAGACTTATTTGTGGCACCAGCACACATTTCAAAACCCTGAAGTCTCACAGCGTTTTTTTTTTTTTTTTACTTCCTGCCCTAGAGCATCCTGAGGTTTAGGCTTCAGAAACGCCTTAACAAAAAACACAAATGCAGCACCACAAGATAGCAGCCAGTGCCACATTTCTCCATGCTAATACACTTACCACAAAATAAGCTAACACATCAGATAACGTGTTCATTTATAAATATTCAAAACGTCAATTATGGGTAACAATGCTTCCTTACAATTAGATCTTTGTGTGTGATTTTGCCGCTTCCAATGTTTGTGTTGGCCTCTAGAGTTTTGTTTCTTTAAATTATCTCCACACTCATTTGTGTATTTTGCATGACTATTTGGGTTGGTGTGTATCTCACCTCATCAGTGATCATCACCAGTGGATATTTGTCCTCTGAGAGGAAGATGAAGAGACACCAGAGCCGAAAAGCATCTTTGGGTGGCAGGATGCTGTCACCTTGGGGCTTGTAGTTCTTTTTGGCTGTGAGAGTCCAGCAAAGCTCATCCACATTCTCTTTCACAAACCTGCCCTCCTCCACCTAATTACACACACACACACACACACACACACACACACACACACACACACACACACACACATTTTTGTCATTTATGGTATTGGGTCAGTGTTGTTTAGTGTTGATTATTTTAGTCCGGTGTTGACTGTAATTCCAGGTTCTGTCCGCACAGTGCTAAACAGTTTCGTCAAGATTGTGCTTGTGCTAGGTCTCAAGTATACTGTTCCTTTAAACATTGAAAAGATGTAGTGATTTTTCAGTTCAGTAGCATATATTCTGGTGCTTATAAATCACTAATAGATGTTTTGATTCATTCGAGTCAGAAGCAGATGTTCTGATTTAAATGAGCCAGTACTATATGTTGTTTATTATGAACTAATTTATTTGAGTTAATAGTATATGTTCTGTCATTAGTAGATGTTCTGGTTGAATTGAGCCACTAGAATATTTTATTTAAGTCATTAGTAAAAAGAAATTATGCATTTAAAATCAGTAGTGGATGTTTTCAGTCATTAGAGTCAGCGTTAGATATTTCGATTCAACTGAGTTAATAATAGATATGATATGAGATGACTTATTTAAGATAGTATTGAATGGTCTGAATTGTTGAGTCAGCGATATATGTTTTAATCCTTCTGAATCATTAGATGTTATAATTCATTAAGCCAATAATAGACTTTTTCATTCATTAAAATCAATTGGAGTCGTTCTAATTCTTGAGTCAGTAGTTATTGTACCTATAAACTGCTACTGATGTGTCAGTGAATTATGATTTGTATGGTTCTTGACCGTGATGTTCCAAAAAAAAACAAAAAAAATAAAACAAAACAAAAACAAAACCATTTGTTTAAAGGACTAATGAATATTTCACTCACTTACAGAAGATTTTTGTTGTTTGAACACAAACATTTGAATAATAATGAAGTAGATGTGAATGGCCTGGAAGAAATGCTGTATCATACAGGAGCTTATTTGGAAAAAAGGAAGAGAAACAGAAAAAGAATAAATAGTAGAGTTTTTAGACTTTCGGGCATTGGTGTACATTTTCGGAATGAGTCATAAAACATTCACCAAGCAAGAAAAGACTGAGAGAAAGAAAGCAGATAAAAAGGAAGGGGAAAAAATAGAGCAAGTGGGCATTGAGTCAGAGCAAAAAATACTTTAGGAACTACGGAAAGAAGAAAAGGGACTAACTGTGCTGAAAATAAGAAAGGTACCTTGTCGAGTATGTACTTGTTGAGGTACGGCATGTAGCCCTGACTAGAGACCGGACCATCATCATCATCACGGAAATGTTCTTCTAGAGCAGCGGGGTCGTGAGGGATACACAACACTGTACACAGATTATGAGACAGAACCTGGAACACACACACACAAAACACCATACAGAAATGTTGAGACTGAACCTGGAACACATAAATAACAATGTATGAGGATAATAAAACTGAACCTCTTAAACACAAATAACAATGTATAAAGATAATAAGACAGATCCTGTACACAGATTAAGTACACTGAGAACCTGGAACACACACAACACTGTATATAGATTATAAAACAAAACCTGGAACATAAATTCACACACAGCACAGAATCTGCTGTGTCATAACCAGTAGTCTGTACCTGTTCTAATAGCTCAAATGGTAGATCACTGTTTAAGATCTTGGCTTGCTTATTATAAGGTCATAAGTTCAAACAAAGAGTGAACTAGTGGTCAGTGATGGAACTGGACAACCTGCCTCAGGCCTTCTGGTTTTTTTTTCAAATAATTTATCCCATGTATAAAAACCCTTTTCATTTTGTCCATCACTTATTTCTTTACCTTGGAAAGGTCAACCCTTCATTTTAAAATGTGTGCAAAAAAAAAAAAACAACACTGGCAAACTTGTTTTTAAATTGTTTCTTCACGTGTTTGTATTTTAAAACAAAAAGTAGAAATAAAAATATATTATTTGTTGTTTGCTTGCTTTTGTATATAATTTAAAAATGTAAAAAGTTGAATAATTTGACAGAACAAGATACTAAAAAGCATTTAGCCAATTCAACTGAAAATAATTGTTAAAATTTTAAGTTATGTTTACTCAAGTGAAACTCAAGTTTATCAAGTAAACATTACTTTTTAATTTTACTTTTTTTTGTACTATTTTTAGGACAACTATTTTCCTAATTTTTTTAAGTAAACTCAAATCATTCAGGCTGCAGCATCTTATGGGGTGTTAAAAATAAAGTGAACTAGTGGTCAGATAGGAAAAATGTATTACAAACAAACACCTGCTTGAGTAACTGCTGTGTTAAGATTTAAAGATTAAGTTAAGTTAAGATTGCTGTGAATAAAGTTTAAATCACTAATCTGATTAAATTTTAAGAAATTAGAATACATTTATCAGTGGACAATTCATTTATCAGTATCGACTCATTTGCCATCTGCCATTAAAAAAACGTAAACACAGATGCCATGTAAATCTATGTTATGTATGTAACTTTTGGTTGTCAGTTAAAGTAGTAAGGTGGAGAAAGTTTTTATCATTTATTTCCTTAGCATTTTTACTTTAGAGTAAGAATAACATCATGCTGTGTTATCTGATCAACCAACACACACACACACACACACACACACACACATTGAGAGAGAGAGAGAGAGAGAGAGAGAGAGAGAGAGAGAGAGAGAGAGAGAGAGAGAGAGAGTAATCACCACATCCGGCACACTCTAACGTAAAAAACTCAGTTCAAATCTTTTTTTTTTTTTTTTTTTTGGGGGGGGGGGGGGTGTTTTATTCTTAAAATTCCCAAAAAAATAAAAATAAAATAAAAAACCCTAAGGAAGATGTTGCAGTGAAAGACATTTTCGCAAAACAAAAACAACTCTGGTAGAAACAAAGAAGCCAATAAAAAGCTAAATATATTATTTTCTGAACAATCCACAGCTACAATAATAAATCAAATAAACTGACTAAGAAGCTGTTGCATTGTAGCAGTAGCGAATGGTTAAAGTTTAGCATTTTTATAATGTTTAAAATCACTTAGTCATGTTTCAGTTACACAGTCGTTCAGCTGTAATTAAATTTTGTAACCTGGTTATTTGTATATGCATCATGTTGTAAAGATATTTTACATACACATCTGGAGACTGTCACACAATCCCTGTCTGCAGCTGTGTCCTAATTTGTACACTTTTCTAAAAGAATTGATGGTGAAGGTTTCTGTAAGAGTTGAAGGTGAATATGCCATAATAAGGGTCACTGCGGTTGAAACAATCAGCACCGATTCACAGTGAAATCGCACACACACGCACACACTTTTCTATTCTTTTGATATACACTATACTGCCTGGTCATAAGTATGGTTTGTGCTTTTTGAGCATCGCATTCCACATTTAGTCCCAATTTGCTCTTATAATTCTCTCCACTCTTTAGGGAAGATGTTCCACTAGATTGTAGAGTGTGCTTCTGGATATTTGTGTTCATCAGCCACAAGAGTGATAGTAAAGACAGGTACTGATGTCGGTGAGGAGGCCTGGGGTGCAGTCACCGTTCCAATTTATCCCAAAGGTGTTCAGTAGAGTTAAAGTTAGAGCTCTATAGCAGGCCACTCAAGATCTTCCTCTCCCAAGCATGTAAAGCATATCTTAATGGAGCTCGCTTTGTGCACAGGGGCATTGTCATACTGGAACAGGTTTGGGTTTCCAAGTTCAAGTGAACGCAAGATTTTATTATACCACATCCAAAGACGCCCCATACAATTGTGTTCCTTCAGCTTTGTGGTAACAGTTGAGAGTAGAACCACATATGGCAGAAAAGGTCAGGTGTTCCAAAACTTTTGGCAAATGAAATAAAAAAAAAATTAAATAAAAAATATTGGTCAGAAATGTAATTCTGGTAAACTAATTGTATTGTTTATCTATTAGTATCAGTTTGTGAATGAGCTGAATCACGTGAAATGTTACATTAATAATGACCATATAATGTTGTTGTTATATATACATAGTCTCTTTTTTGTAGGAAGACACTTATTTGGCAATTTCCCAGACAGGGGCATATTTTTGCCCAGGAGTATAGTGTGTGTGTGTGTGTGTGTGTGTGTGTGTGTGTGTGTGTGTATATATATATATATATATATATAGATAGATAGATAGATAGATAGATAGATAGATAGATAGATAGATAGATAGATAGATAGATAGATAGATAGGGGGGGGGTTTCATTTAAAATGTTATACATTAAAATGTTTCATATTTTAATTATTTATACTAGACTCATACTCATACTCAACTTGGACTCGCTCTCTTCATTTTTAGCATTTATCACCACATTATTTCACCTTTCCTTTATCTACTCTTTGTGAGAAGGGCCGGATATATGGCCGAAGTTTATAATAGTGTTCTGTATGTGTAATTAAGTGAACTTTTTAAGTGACTCTCAACCTTAACACTCACTCCCACTTTCTCACATACAATCTATTAGCAGGAACCTTTTTAAATTTAGACTGTAGTTTTAAATCCTTCATTTTCCAGTTTTTGATTAAGCAAAAGCGTAACTTTTCTTGGTCGTCCATCTTTGAGTTACTTTGACTGGCACAGTGTTCAGGTAAATATTGTCCACATGGGAGAGCTTTTCAGGGAGAATTTTTTTTAAAAATTATTGTATGCCCTCACCTACTAAAAAGCATTTTTTCTTCTATCTTTCTCATTATAAAAAATTTTAAATGAGTGCAGTCTGAAGGAAAAGACAAATACACCATTAGAACAAAAACTAAAGTTTTGACAGTTCTATAATTAAATTTACAAATTTAATTGTTAAAAAAAAAGTAGCTTGAAATAAGATTTGTGCAGCAAAATACACCATGTGGTGAAGGCAGTCAAACCCCCCCCCCCCCCCCCCCCCCACACACACACACACACACACACACACAGAGAGAAATAAAGCTGTGCGAAATCAGTAGCTTTTACGTAAATAAACTAAAATTTTATATGATCAAATATGACCATCAGGACACCTTCAGAAGGCAATCACTAACACAGAGATAGACACACACATCTCTACACAGTCCAATGGTTGTTATTGAATTTGTGTACACTTTAGTATTGGTTCGATTCGGTTTTGTTCCTCACCTTTAGCTGGGACTTGGAGACTTTGCCACTCTTCTCCACATCAAGTGCTGTAAAAGCATACCAAATTGACTTGAGCAGCTCCGAGCGCAGGTCCATGTCTGCACACAAACAACTTTCTCTTCCTGCTCCTTTACTCTTCTTCTCTCTATCTGCCCTTAAGTTTAACCACACACACACACACACACACACACGCACGCGCACACACACGCACGCACGCGGTAGAGGTGGCAACATGGTTGTGGCGCCACTTAGTGACTACCACACATACATACGCGCACACAGATTGTAAGAACTGCACAACGTGGTTGTTTTATTTCAAGATAACTGATACAGGATCTGTGTTATACATTCCTCTGCAAAACGCTTGTATTTCATCATCTCATGTTTTTAACATGTAAAAATTACACCAAACAAAAAAAAAAAAGCATGATTTGGCGAGAGTCATATGGTACATGATGATTCAGACAATAAGCATTTATAAGTCTCCAGCATCCAAGGGCTGATGATTTTACTCATTTCACTTACAACCGAGAGAAGTGCACATACAGAACACACACACAAAAGGCTGGTTTCATATGTTAAAAACTACAATGGGGGGGGGGGGGGGGAATGTCATTCATTCGTTCGTTCACATCTGATTGGCTGTTTAAGTCCGTGCCATGATTACATCATTGCAACCGCATCTGTCCTTCTGTGTGTGTGCATTGGGTGAAACTTGTCAGGGTGTGAGTCACGGTGAAGCTGGGGCCTTGCTGCTGTACCGCACCTGGTACCTATTGACTGTTTGACCTTTGACCTGTGATGTCACACAGGTGGTCTTGCAGGGTAGCAAGTCGTCGAGGTCGTCTCCGAGAAGCCAGGCGTGGACAGAGCGGGCGGCAGCGGGGGAGACGTGCTCATTCTGCCACGCGCCATGCCAATGAGAGAAACGCTCACGTTGTAGCCGAGACACATGCAAGTGAGTCTGAGAGAGAGAGAGAGAGACGGGGAGAGACAGAAAGGAGGAAGAGTGTGAGATCTTTTGCAGATTTATTGTCTACCTTTCCATTTGTCTGGCTGTCAAATTGTTTGTGTGCTTACCCATCTGCCTGCCTAACTAACCCTGTCTATCCGTTTTCATGCTTATCTGTCTGTCTATCTACCCAACTGTCTAAACAGCCAGTCTATCAAACTCACTGCCTACTAACAAAACTGTCTGTCCTCTTTCCAACTGTCTGGCTGTTAAAGTGGCTGCCTAAATATTTGCCTGTTTGCCAGTCTGTACATTTAACGATCGGTCAGCCCTCCTTACCTGTCTGTCTGTCTGTCTGTCTGTCTGTCAGCCCTCCTTACCTGTCTGTCTGTCTGTCTGTCTGTCAGCCCTCCTTACCTGTCTGTCTGTCTGTCTGTCTGTCTGTCTGTCAGCCCTCCTTACCTGTCTGTCTGTCTGTCTGTCTGTCTGTCAGCCCTCCTTACCTGTCTGTCTGTCAGCCCTCCTTACCTGTCTGTCTGTCAGCCCTCCTTACCTGTCTGTCTGTCTGTCTGTCTGTCTGTCAGCCCTCCTTACCTGTCTGTCTGTCTGTCAGCCCTCCTTACCTGTCTGTCTGTCTGTCTGTCTGTCAGCCCTCCTTACCTGTCTGTCTGTCTGTCAGCCCTCCTTACCTGTCTGTCTGTCTGTCAGCCCTCCTTACCTGTCTGTCTGTCTGTCTGTCTGTCAGCCCTCCTTACCTGTCTGTCTGTCTGTCTGTCAGCCCTCCTTACCTGTCTGTCTGTCTGTCTGTCTGTCAGCCCTCCTTACCTGTCTGTCTGTCTGTCTGTCTGTCAGCCCTCCTTACCTGTCTGTCTGTCTGTCTGTCTGTCAGCCCTCCTTACCTGTCTGTCTGTCTGTCTGTCTGTCAGCCCTCCTTACCTGTCTGTCTGTCTGTCTGTCTGTCAGCCCTCCTTACCTGTCTGTCTGTCTGTCTGTCTGTCTGTCAGCCCTCCTTACCTGTCTGTCTGTCTGTCTGTCTGTCTGTCTGTCAGCCCTCCTTACCTGTCTGTCTGTCTGTCTGTCTGTCTGTCAGCCCTCCTTACCTGTCTGTCTGTCTGTCAGCCCTCCTTGTCTGTCAGCCCTCCTTGTCTGTCTGTCTGTCAGCCCTCCTTGTCTGTCTGTCTGTCTGTCTGTCTGTCTGCCCTCCTTACCTGTCTGTCTGTCTGTCTGTCTGCCCTCCTTACCTGTCTGTCTGTCTGTCTGTCAGCCCTCCTTACCTGTCTGTCTGTCTGTCTGTCTGTCTGTCAGCCCTCCTTACCTGTCTGTCTGTCTGTCTGTCTGTCTGTCTGTCAGCCCTCCTTACCTGTCTGTCTGTCTGTCTGTCTGTCTGTCAGCCCTCCTTACCTGTCTGTCTGTCTGTCTGTCTGTCTGTCTGTCTGTCTGTCTGTCTGTCTGTCAGCCCTCCTTACCTGTCTGTCTGTCTGTCTGTCTGTCAGCCCTCCTTGTCTGTCTGTCTGTCAGCCCTCCTTGTCTGTCTGTCTGTCTGTCTGTCTGTCTGTCTGTCTGTCTGTCTGTCTGTCAGCCCTCCTTACCTGTCTGTCTGTCTGTCTGTCTGTCAGCCCTCCTTACCTGTCTGTCTGTCTGTCTGTCTGTCAGCCCTCCTTACCTGTCTGTCTGTCTGTCTGTCTGTCTGTCAGCCCTCCTTACCTGTCTGTCTGTCTGTCTGTCAGCCCTCCTTACCTGTCTGTCTGTCTGTCAGCCCTCCTTACCTGTCTGTCTGTCTGTCTGTCTGTCTGTCAGCCCTCCTTACCTGTCTGTCTGTCTGTCAGCCCTCCTTACCTGTCTGTCTGTCTGTCTGTCTGTCTGTCAGCCCTCCTTACCTGTCTGTCTGTCTGTCTGTCTGTCTGTCAGCCCTCCTTACCTGTCTGTCTGTCTGTCTGTCTGTCAGCCCTCCTTACCTGTCTGTCTGTCTGTCAGCCCTCCTTACCTGTCTGTCTGTCTGTCAGCCCTCCTTACCTGTCTGTCTGTCTGTCTGTCAGCCCTCCTTACCTGTCTGTCTGTCTGTCTGTCAGCCCTCCTTACCTGTCTGTCTGTCTGTCTGTCAGCCCTCCTTACCTGTCTGTCTGTCTGTCAGCCCTCCTTACCTGTCTGTCTGTCTGTCAGCCCTCCTTACCTGTCTGTCTGTCTGTCTGTCTGTCTGTCAGCCCTCCTTACCTGTCTGTCTGTCTGTCTGTCTGTCTGTCAGCCCTCCTTACCTGTCTGTCTGTCTGTCTGTCTGTCAGCCCTCCTTACCTGTCTGTCTGTCTGTCTGTCTGTCAGCCCTCCTTACCTGTCTGTCTGTCTGTCTGTCTGTCAGCCCTCCTTACCTGTCTGTCTGTCTGTCTGTCAGCCCTCCTTACCTGTCTGTCTGTCTGTCTGTCAGCCCTCCTTACCTGTCTGTCTGTCTGTCTGTCAGCCCTCCTTACCTGTCTGTCTGTCTGTCTGTCAGCCCTCCTTACCTGTCTGTCTGTCTGTCTGTCTGTCTGTCTGTCTGTCTGTCTGTCTGTCTGTCTGTCTGTCTGTCTGTCTGTCTGTCTGTCTGTCTGTCCGTCCCACTGCAAAACTGCCTGTTTTCTTTGTCATCTATTTCCAGGTAATTAGATTGTGATGTTGTAGTGCACTACGTAATGCTCTAGTGCCCATTGTCTCTAGGAGTGTAGTATACACTACCTTCCTGGCTTTGATCAGCGCGCCACGGCGGTACATGTAATCCTCCGAGTTCATGACGAACACCATCTTGTGTGTGTTGAGTTTAAACCGGCAGTCGAGGTTTCCGGCGCTTTCCACACCCAGCTGATCCCTCAGCTCACGCCGACTGCGCAGAGCCTCCACCTGTCGCAGCTGCCAGCGCCGGAACTGACGCAGGTTTCTGCATGCAAATACACACACATTAGACACAGTCGAGAGAGAAAGAAGAATCACACACACCACGCCATGTGGATAGGAACTTAAAAACTGGACCTGTGTGTATGTGAGCGAGAGAGTGTTACCTGGGCAAAAATACAGGCTTGAAATAATAACCTTCCCCTTGTGAACACATGGACATATCAGTTCCAACAAACTGCTCCATGTAGTTGCTCAGGCACTGCAGGGATCAGACACAAACACACAAAAACATTAGACATACAGATTGATAACACTGGAGCATGCTAGCCACCTATACCACACACACACACACACACACACACACACACACAGACACACACAGACACACACAGACACACACAGACACACACAGACACACACAGACACACACAGACACACACAGACACACACAGACACACACAGACACACACAGACACACACCTGTACTTCAAGGGGATCATCAGCCTGAGCCTCCTCTGTGTCCAGCAGCTCGATGGTCATAGTCACCTCACCTTTATTCTGAATAAACATCACCTGCAACACAAAAACACACACCTCTCAGACTCCACCCACTTTATTCTTCAGTCATTTATTATTACCCCGTGTGTGTGTGTGTGTGTATTCTTCTGTCATTTCTTAGTAAAAGTTGTACTATTTTTGAAACAGTCACCTGATGAGGTCATAAGGAGCATCACAGCAACCGACTAATCAGCAGCTTTTCAGCGTGGTCGCTTTCTTGCATTTTTTCCCAACAATTTCTCTCCTTCCATCTTTCTCTCTATTGGATCCTGCTCCTTTCATGTCTTTATTTGGGCATTTCCTGTTTTAGTTTTTTGTTTTTATTTCACCAGCCATCTTCAATACTCTATCCCTCTCCATCTATAATCCACTCCTTCACCATTATATTTCCTTTATTATCCTCCCTTACGATTTGATCCTTCCGCTTAACCTTTCTTTCTTTTTCAACTAATATATTTCTTCTTTCCGCATTTGCACGTTAACTCCTCTGTGTGTTTATTGGTGTGTGTGTTTATTGGTGTGTGTGTCTGTGTGTTTGTTTACCTTAAAACAGTTCTCTTCAGCCATCACTCTCTCAGATTTCCACTGGTAGCTGGTTTCCCAGGCAGCTCTCACACACTGAGAGGAGAGGTTTCCCCCTGCAGCGCCCCGTCTCCGCTCACATACATACAGCTCTGCTACTTGAACACACACCTCATCACTCACCAGGTGCTGCAGCTACAAAGGTACAAAGACACATACACACAAACAGTTTAGCAGTGAAGAGTTCTGTATTAGTAATGATGGGTAAGCCAAGCGCATTTCACTGATCACTTCCTGTAATATTTCACAATCACACTCTCTCTCTCTCTCTCTCTCTCTCTCTCTCTCTCTCTCTCTCTCTCTCTCTCTCTCTCTCTCTCTCTCTCTCTCTCTCAATATCTCGGTGTATTTCAGTTTCTGTCTCTTTTCTTCTCTCTTTCTCTCTTTCTCTTTTTCTCCCACTTTTTGTCAGATCTGTTGTATAGACATCTATATCAGTGTCAGTCTCTCTTTTTGTCTGTTACTCTCGCTCACCTGTCTGACGATGTTCTGGATGAGTTTGTCGATGGTGAAGCCAATGTAGGCGTGAATGGTGAACATCTCTCGCAGCGTGTCCTCGTACTGTGTCCCCTCCAGATTTCCATCCAGCAGACTGCGCACCATGTCTAAAAACGCTGGGTAATACTCTTCCAGCTCCACCTCACCTGCACACACACACGTTCAGTTACAAACTTACTGCACCTCATTACAAACAACTTGGGGCACTGAATGTAAACTGTTTGTCTCTCTTACTGGGTTGCTTAAGTCGCAGCTCCATGGCGAGATCAGTGGCCTTGTCTCTACGTCCCTCGGCCACCAGGAGGCGTTCTGCACTCTGCTCAGCACGGTGCTCCAGTAGCTGTCTCTCAGCCTGTCTGTACACCTTCAGCAGCCGCAAGCACAGAGTCTGGTGAAGCCGCAGGAAGAAGTACCAATTGTTGTTGACGAAGAACAGATTGTAGATGCCGTCCTGCTCTTTCTGCTGCTCTAGCTGCTCTTGTTGCTCCACCCCACGCGGGGACGCACACCGTCGCCGCCTTGACTCACCGTTCACCTGCTGCTGATTTCCTGTAGGCCCTGCTCCTGCTGCAACTCCTCCCCCTCCTCCTCCTCGCTCTGCCATCCCTGCTGCCGTCTGCGTCTCTGAAATTGTACCAGCAGCAGTCCCACCCCCGTCCTCTGTGTCTGCCTCCTCGTCCGTCCACTCCTCTGTGTCGCTGAGCTCACCACGCCGAGAGAAGAACAGGTCAGGGATGAAGTGGTGGATGATGCGCTTAATCTGGTCTTTGTCCTCCTTGTGGATGGTGGGCTGGCGCTTTACGTGATAGATGATGAGGGACGCTGCGTCCTCCAGGATCTGCTTGTCCTCGTAGGAGAAGATCAGGTGAGGCTCGCTGCAGGCGCCGCCTCCTTCACGACCCTGCTGACCAACTCCGCCCTCCTCAGTGCTCTGCTCTTGACGCTATACAGACACACACGCACAAGCATGTTAATACTTTCTACTGTGCTACAATGTTATGATAAATAGACCACAAAGCTGTGCGTTGCAGTGCTGTGCTAGCACTTTGTTAGTACCTCGTCGTATATGCTCTCGATCTCATTCAGGAGGCTTTTGGACCTCAGTGCCTTCATGTCATTCTGTTTGAAGTTGACCCCCTGGTGGTCCAGAGATTTAAGGTATGCTTTTTCGTACTGCTCCCTCCAGATCTTATTAAAGCCCTGCTGAGCTTCTCTCCACTCTTCCTCCTTCGCTTTCAACCTGAAAACACACATACACACACTAAACAAAACTTCACTGCTACAGGGCACTGCACCACACCTGACATTGAGCCCAAAACCTAAAAAAAAAAAAAACCCGTTATAACTGTGTGTCTAATGTTTACAAATTAGAGGTAGAAACAGAGATAGATAACGAAAGACATACATAGGCAGAGGCAGACTGATGAAGACAGAGTTATATATATGGGGAGAAAGACAAGACAGATGCATAGAAGAAGAGACAGATAGACATATATAGAGATTAGATTCTATACATATAGACAAACAGATGGACAAAAGCACAGAGACAAGTGATGTACCTCTTTAGAACTACAGGTACAGCAGTCGCTGGGTTCCTCTTCAGACCTTCAATGATCTCGGGAGCTTTATCACCGTAAATACGATACACAGCTCGCCTCTGGATCACCTCAGAGGTCCCACCCAGACAATCGTCCAATCGGAAGCGGTCCTGGTCCTCTGGTGAGAGACGAGACAGCTTCTTCTGCACGCTCTCCAAAACCCTGATGGTGGCCAGGTTGGTCTCCAGAACCACATCCAGCTACGAAGAGAGAAATCACACAAAACACCATTATTTTCCTTCACTTCTTTGATCAAATTCTTTTCTCCATCACTTTTCTTTGTCTCTTAAATCAACCACTACTTTTTTTTTAAATATATTTTCATTTCCATCACTCCATGTTACTTTAATTTTATGATTCTCTCGTCTTTTCCTCCTCCTATCAACAAACACCCCCCATCCACCCATCTCTTCCATTGTTTATCACTTTTCATCCCTTCCATCCCACTAATCTATTTTAGGCCATCTATTTATTATCTTTCCTATCGTCACTCACTCGTAATTACTCTTATCCCTTCATCTCTTAATATCTATTACCTTTATCTCTTCATCCCCCAGTCTATTATTTTTTTGTTGTAGATATCTACCACTTTATCCCTCCATCAACCTTCGTTTCTATATACCAGTTACCTTTAACCTTATCTTTCCATCTCCACCTCTTTATTGCTCAATTCCTCTTATCCCTACCATATTTTTAAACATTTATCTCTCAGTCCTCTATTTCCTTAACCATTCTCTCCATCATTTTTCTAATACACCCTTTGAACTATCATTCCCTTTAAATTCATAATGTTTTCTTCTATTCTTTCTTTTGGGTGTTAAATTGGGTGTAAAAAAAAAAAAAAAAAAACTCTTACATTTGGATCTCGGGTTCAACCGGTCTTGCTAGAAACTACAAGTAAGAGTGTGTGTGTACAGGTGCAGGGACTCACCTCGAACCTCTCATCCTCACAGCGGTGCAGCTGCTCCTCGTATGGCGTCTTCTTCGAACTCACAAATGTGGAGTCCTCCGACCAAGATGGGAAGGATACCCAGGTATCGTTCAGCACCTGCACAGGCACAAAAAAAAAAAAAAAAAAGGGTGGGGGTGCTCCAGTTAGTCACATAGCCTCACGTGGGTGTCTAGTGTGGGTATGGCCTAATATTCTAATGAGCATGTTTGACTGGCAGTTCTCTCGCCATCTTACTACAAATAGTCAAGTACTAGGTATGGGCAGGGCAAGGAACATTAGCCTTGTGATTGGTCCGTGTGTGAAGTGTACGCACCTCTTTACACAGCGCTGTTCTCCCGCTGCATTTGGGTTGTTGGTACGTTTTAGGCAGAGCTCTGTAACTTGAACCGAGTCTCTTACAGGAAGCGTAGTCCACCTCCCTGGCCCCGCCCCCTTCCATATAGCGCTCTGATAGGCCAGACACAGAGTGCGAAAGCTCCTTCTCGCCGAGAAACGATTTAAATTGGGTGTAAAGCTCTGGAAACTTCCTGTAACACAAAACATTTCATCGTCTAGTTTATTTTAAATACATTTTAACAATTATTTAATCAAGCAGCATGGTCGTCAAGTTTACCCAAGGAACGGTGTGACGAGCTGCAGGAGCTCAGCTCCTGACACCACCTCCTGGTTAAACAAGGCGATGCAGCGCAGGAAGTTCTCGTACACCTCCTGACTCTTAAATAAACGCCGAACCTGGAAGCACAAAGAAATTCCTGATAAGCAGAGAATGGAAAAACAAAATCACGGCTGGAGCGGTTGATCTCGATTATTTTAGCAATTGAATATTCTACAGATTAATCCAACGAATAATCAGATAAGAAGTACTTTTCTTTATTAAAGAGCAATACAAAATATACAAGAGAAAATAAGACGGGTCTTTTAATATGCACACGTAATTTGTTTCTTTTAGAAAAAGTAACGTTTTATTGCTTAAACTGCAAACAAGAATATCTGCAAAACTAAACCCATTTAGTGCATTTAATAGCAAAATATAAATACAAATAAACATTAAAAAAATAATTTCTACATTTCAGATTACAATAAAAAAAAAAAAAAAAAAAAAAAAAAAAGTTGTGGGGGCTAGTTACATTTAAGTTTGAAATGATCCCAAACTTTGGCAGGATCGTCTCTTTCTTTGGCCTGAATCCTAGGGAGGCCCCTTTCTGCCACATTAAAAAAAGCTTGCCCAATTCCGACTTTTTTTAATCGCAATTCTGACTTTATTTCTCGTAAAAATCCGACATTTCTGGTACAATAACCGGTAAACGTGTCGTCAGCCTGAAGTTTGAAGCTGTTGGTGCATGAACCAGCTCCTCTGCCTCATCCGTCTTGTTCAGTCTCCTCCAGAGCGTATTGTTAGACAGAGTTCTCTCCAGGGTTCGGTGGCTTAGTTTAATACCATGCAATTCTACTGATTGTAGCCCATTTAATTTTCAATGTGTAAAACTTTCTGACACTACAGGTCGGGTGATGCTTCCCATTTGGGAAGGAAAATCTCTGAATTGCCAGAAAAAAAAGTCTGAATTGCAAGAAAAAAAATTGCTTGGATTTAGGCAAACATTTTATTCAATGTGTGGGAAACTGGTTTCCATATGAATCTTTTCCTCGCCCCTCCCTGTTTTTCAGTGTTTCTTTATTTTTCATTTTGCAGTGTCTTCTGTGTTCCCTGTCCAGAGCACTCCAGAGTTTAGCAGGTGGTGCGTGAGTAATAATGATCCGTGGGAAATGCACTGCTCTGTGTGTAGGTAATAAACTAAACAAAGCATTTTGTTTAGCAAAAAAAATTCCTCTATGAATTTTTGTAAACGAATTACGCAAGGAATTGTAACAGCCCTAATCATGGCACCTGTCATGCTTGCGTCACGTTTACCTTGTCGAAGAAAGTGAACTCTCTGAGAACTCCGTGCTTCCCGACTGAGGCGAAAGACTGATCTTTGGAGCAGGAGAACTTCATTTTCTTCTGCAGTAAAGAAGGACATGAGCAAAGAAAGAATGAGGGATGAGAGATAATTTAAAAACAATGTGAAGACAGGTACAAATATAAGGGTGGTTTTCTGCGTAAAGAGAGAGTGTGTAGTAGTCGGATTCATACCTTAAGCAGCGGCGTCATGTGAGGCATTAGAAGTGGCCGTGGCCTTTTCTTGCCTTGCTTATTAAAGTCCTCCTCGTCCATTTTCTTCACCTGCTCTTTGCCTGTTAAAGAGCCACTAGTAAACTGCAAAACACACACACACACACATTACACACACGAGATTAAGAAACACACGCATAGAACATAGTTCTAACTAAAGATGTTTTCTTCTCACCAGCGATCTCTTGGCATCAGGAAGAAATTGTCCGAACTCTGCCAGCAGGTCCTCCTGTCCTTTAAACAGACTTGCCACTTTGGAAAAAACCTCATCTTCCGTCATCCCTGAACTCACCCTGCTTCGATTCTCCTTCAGCTCCAGCTGTTCCTTCTGCATCACACACACACAAACTGATTCACCAATCTATAAATCACTCCCTGACTCCACCCCCCCTTCTCTTTCAAACTGTCTACCTGATAAGTGTGCAGGATTTCCAAAAAGGATCTGTAGATTTCTGGATGGTCCAGGAATCGGCTCTTGATCTTGTTCACATAGCTGATGGCGCTGTCAAATTCGACAGGACTTGCCTCCGAAGCAGGAGGGGACGCAGACGACGTGGCTGGCTGCAAATGGCTGGGCGGTGGCAGGGCGATTTTTCCCGGCGGTTCAGGCGGAACTCCAGGCGTCGGCGAGGTGCTCTGAGGCGACGTTACTGGTTCACTCTGAGCCGAACTCGACTCTGTGCTCTTTGCCTTGCCAGGAGAAACCTGCTGCGAAGAAGGGGTCAGAGTCTAAATAAACGCAATGCCGAGAAAAAATGCGTGTTCAATTCAGGAAGTGGCTACCAAAGCTAATTTACCTGCGGACTGAAGGGCGACTGCAGGAAGGCCATTCCGTTTTTTGGGATTTCTATCCGATATCCAGGAGGCAGGAACGCATTGAAGCCCAGCACGAGGTCCGGGTGGCCATGAAACAACTGGGAGACCCGGTTTATTACACCCGGTGTATCAATACTGCGAAACACAAAGACGACTCAACCAATCAAGAAACACCAATAGAATAAAACAACCAATCTATGGATACTTCTATCCAACCAACCAATCATTTTGCATTGTTTTTATAAACAGTCAATCACCTCTGAGATTTGAACTCCTTCATAATGTCCAGGAACTTGTTGTAAATCCCAGGATCATTTGCAAACCGGATTTTAACCTGGTCCAAGTACGATAACGCATCTTCTACCTGAAAAGGGGATTAAAAAATAAATAAATAAAAAAACAACAGAATTGAGTGGTTGTTTTAAATCATGTTTAACTCCTCCCACTTCAAATAGCAGCAGAAAGCCAACAGTTTCTTACTAGAATTAAACTCTAGTAAGAAAATGAAAAAAACTCCATGGTCTTAGTTTGAACACAGAGTGCCGCTGATGTGGATCATCGGATACTTGTATATGTATACTTATAAGCAAAATGCCTGCCAATATTTTATGCAGCAAAATCCTTTCAGAAATGCACAGTGATGATGTGTGACCACTAAGTGAAGAGCTTACATTGTAGTAATCTTACTATGCTGTTCACGCAAAAAAAAAAAAAAAAAAAAAAAACAACTACAGTCTGTGATCAGGTGATCGCTAAGTTGATGATAGTATTCCGTTATAAATGCACCAGACTCTCCAGCAATAAAGAACAGTTTTAAAATGGTCTTTGTTATACATCAATAAAAGTAATGTCTGTTCATTAGCACTACAAAGTAATTAGCTTTTCTCTTTAGGTTTACCAACAATTATAGCTGTTAATGCTAGCTACAGCAATCAGTTAGGTGTGCTGCATACCAATTCAGATAACATGATCTGCTCAACCACTTTGGCTGTTCAATTGCACTTGGTTCTGGCAAATTAACCAACCAGAAAACTCAACAGTACAAATGCAGGCAATAGCCAGTCTGCTGTTCTCATGTTTTTACAGTTCAAACGGATATGGAACATTAACAAATGGAATGAAAAGCCCATATTGAAATTACATGTGTTCGTCCAATCAGAATGAAGCAAATACGAGCGAGATATTTTAACTCTGGCTATACATTTTTTTCTTTAGTTATTCGATACAAAAGTAAGATCATGTGTCCTCTCTGCATGTTTCCATTTGTCATGATAAACAAAACATTGAGGATGTCTGGCTTAAAGTTTTATGTTTTACAGGGAGGTGGGTTACTGATTGGAAGGTTGTGGTTCAAACTATGGAATTGCCAAGTCACCACTTTTGGGACCCTTGATTAAGGCCCTTGAACATTTGTGCTCCAGCGGCATTGTAACATGGCTGACCCTGGACCCTGCTCTCAGCTTGCTACATCGCTGGAATAAGCAAAGAAATATTTATCCTGTTGGATCAAAAGTTTTCTAAATATCTTTTATAATAATAATGATAATAATAATAATAAAGCATCCAGACATGTCAGACATCATGCTTTTTCATGACAAGAAAGTAAAACTCTACTTCAAACGTTTCTGATTTAAAAAAATAAAAAACGCGAACAGCGGCTAAATTCTAACTGCCAACGAAGTTCATTTCAAACAAACGGTGAAAATGCTGCTCAAAACATCAAAACAAAGAGCTGATAAACACTGATACAACCTGGTGCTTAAACAGAGTCGAATATGTAGAACAGTGTTCTCACAGGCAAAATAATCTAAAATGAACAGCTACATGTTCTGTTAAATTGCAAACAAAGCATTAGAGAGCTTAACAGGTTTAAGTGACTGCACTTAGTGTAACAGAGCAAACGAACAGCCAAATGAGACAATCATGGTATAAATGAAAAGAAAGAAAGAAGGAAAAACTACACACTTTCTTCAAACACAAACGAACAGTTAAAATAGATTACTCCTTGTAAAATCTACATCAAGTAAAAATGAACAGCTAAAGCAAAGCATACAGATGCAAACCTAGAATAAAAGTTTGATGTGCAAACGAGCAGTTTAAAACTGTTTACATTGTTATTACATTAAAATTACATAAAGCTGAGTCAAAATAAACAGCTATAAAGTGTTCTTATGGACCAAATGAACAGTGAGCAGTGTTAGGAGCGAACAGTGCACAGCCAAAATAGCCCCGCCCCCCCCAAAGGCCCAAGTGAACAGCTAAAACAGACTACCATCTAAATCACTACAGTGGGTTACCCAGTTTCCTGTTACTTCTACAGATAGTTATTATAACTTTAGTAAAAAGCTGAAGTGACCATGGATGTTACTAAATCCACCAGCCAACAGGCTTTTTTTAAGCAAAGATAAACAGCCAAAATACTGCGCAGTGTTTTTACACCTGAAGTGAACAGTCAAAACAGTTAAAGCAGTAAGCTAAAAGGGGGTTGAATAGCTTAATAAGTGTGTTGTAATGTCTAAATGAACAGCCAAAACAGGTGACCCTTTGTTCCCCCATTCCACCCAACGAAGAGCTAAACCAGACGACCAGCTAGCATGACACGGGTTTCCCTGTCGTTCCGTCTTGTACCCTTTAAAACAGGAATGAACAGCTCAATCCGTCAAGACGGTTCTTAATCCTGAAGCGAACAGCGAAGGTGGCGGTAACAGGCCAAAGGGAACAGCTCGTCCCAGAGCGAACAGCTCGAGCAGACCACAGTCTTGGTGAAGGCTTATGCTGGGTCCAAATGAAAAGCAAAAACTGCCAGCACTGTTAATAAGACGAACAGCCGAAGGGTTTTTTCCCCCCCTAAGTGGAAAACATCTAAATGAAAAGCTTAATAAGCCCAAATGAAGATCAAAGCCAGACGAACAGCCAGCACTGCACTGGGATTAATAGGTTTCCTGTTTAGGATAAAAGAAAACTAACAAATGATAAGAGGTCAGTGGGGTGATGGGGAACCAGATGATGGTCTTGTAGAAAAATAGTAAAAGATCAGGGTTTTTATTGTGCGAGAATGTAAGAAAGAGAAAAAGTGAGTTAGCTGGGCTAAGAGAAGCTAAAGTGATCCCTGTGGTTATTATTAGCATGGTGATTACAAAAGACACAGAATGTGAGCTTGGAGATCGACAAGAAGTGATGAGTTGATCGCTGGAATACATTTAAATGTACGTAAAATAAGGGTGAAGTTGGACACTGCGGAAGGATCTCTCACTCCCTCTCACACACACACAGAGATCTAAAGGTAATGCTAATGCTAAAGCTAGTTTTTCTTTAAAGCTCAGCTCAACAACAATGGTGCAGCGGAAAGAAAAAGTGCCTTTTCGGTGTGTCTTACCTTCAGTTTCTGGAAGTGCTGCTGGTGTTTCTGGGCGCTGAACGCTTTGTCCTGGATCTGGTTGATGTGCTTGGTGCTGCTGTGAGCTTGAATTTTCGCCATTGTGCTCAGGAGCAGCAGCAGCCACCAAAACACCAAACCGGGATTATTTTATTGGTTTAACACACACACACTCTCTCTCCTCTGTGTGTGTGTGGCAAAGTTACAAATAAAAAACAAGAAAACGGTAATCTAGTTTCCCCTACCCACTTTGTTTCGCTGTATATTTGCTGTATCAGATGGCTGTGCGAAAAAATTAAATAAATAAGGAAAGAAAGAGAAATCTTGGCCAAGTGGCAGCACCGCCGGACCCTCAGCTCAGGAAAAAACTAGCCCAACTACCCGAGCATCGCTGCGTTTCTCTTTTTTAAAAACCCACTTTATTTACATACAAACAACAAAAAAAGATTCCCGGCTCCGAAATAACGATGGCGGCGGTGATTACTAATTTTTATTATTATTATTTTATATTATTTTTGTCACTATTTCAACAACTAACAATTAGCCCGAACCTGTCTCTTTAAATCTGGCCGCAGCTGAGCGCGCGGGTGAAAAGGGGAGGGAGGGAACTTAAAACTGCGCATGCGCACGACACCAGCGAGGCGGAGCTCCCGGAGACGGGAGGGGGGGTCTTTGGGACCGGGAAACTCGAAGCCGAAGCCGAATCCAGGCGGAACTTGCCGAGCCTCTCCGATTTTGAATGCATGAATGAAATGATTATTTGTTTATTTTAAAGATATGCGAATGGTATATAAATAATACAATACAATTTATTTTGTTAAAAAAATTTTATTAAAAAAAAAAAATATTAAAATAAAATTCATTTATTACATGACGTGTGCTGTTTTATATAGGTTTTATAATAAGTTATAGAAACAGATATATTTTATATTAAAATACTATTAAAGAGAATAAAAATAAAATCTAATAAAAAAAAACCCATAAAGCTTTTTGACTCTAATTCTGAGGAGATAAAGTTATAATAGTATAATATTTTATACTTTTAATTGATATATAATTGTATTAATATTGCTATTCATTTATTAGATACAGTATCTCACAAAAGTGAGTAGACCCATCACAGTTCAGCAATCATTTCAGTATATATTTTTAAGAGACACTACTATAGAAATTAAACTTGTATATATTTTAGAGTAGTCAATGTGCATATAGCGTATAGCAGTACAGATTTACTGTCCTCTAAAAATAACTCAACACACAGCCATTATTGTCTTAATAACTGGCAACAAATGTGAGTACACCATAAGTGAACATGTCAAAACTGTGTCCAAAGTGTCACTATTTTGTGTGAGCACCATTGTTATCTAGCACTGCCTTAATCATCCTGGGAAAGAAATTCACCAGAGGTGCACAGGTTGTTGCTGGGATCTTTTTCCACTCCTCCATAATGACATGACAGAGCTGCTGGATGTTAGACACATGGTGCTTCTCCACCTTCCGCTTGAAGATGCCCTACAGTTGCTCAATAGGTTTCAGGTCTCTAGACATACTTGGGCACTCCATCACCTTCATCTTCAGCTTCCGTAGCAAGACAGTTGTCATTCTGGTGTTGTGTTTGGGGTTGTTATTATGTTGGAAAACTGCCATTCGGCAGACACCATCTGAGTCTCATCAGACCACAGGACGTTTCCAGTAATCCAAGCTCTTGGACAGGTATTCTTCAGCAAACTGTTTGTGGGCTTTCTTGTAAACCAGCTTTAGAAGATGCTGCAAGCCATGCAAACCGCCATTTGTTTTGTTGAGCAACAATTCTAATTCTCAAATCCTCAGAGTTCTTTGCCATGATGTGCCATGTTGAACATCCAGTGGTCAGTATGAGAGAATTGTACTCAAAGCACCAAATATTAACTGCTCTAATACAAGATACACAAATATGTATGGTTCTATCAAGCATACAAAAACGTGAACATGATGATTAGGGCATGTGGCTTTGCACGGTTACATGATGTACAGCTGTTATCACTTAAGGTGTACTCACTTTTGTTGCCAGCTATTTTGGCAATAATGGCTGTATGTTGAGTTATTTTCTCGAATCATCCTTAATATTTGTAAACCAATAAGTGCATTCTCAAAACAATGTGTACAAACAGCATAACACACCAGATTTCTTGCAAAAGTGTGTACTTTTCTTAAAATACTTAATATACTTGAGCTTTGAAAACTAGCCTACATCTGTGGTGTGTGAGAGCCGGGAAAGAAACACCAGTGGCAGATTGAAAAAGCCACAGAATGACAAGAAATAAGTTGATGGACTGAAAACGACACCCAATGAGAAGAAATGTATTGATCATGGCACTAAATAGAATTAAACTAAAGTAACGAGCCTGTTTTAAAAATGTAAGAAATAGAAAGTACAGATATTTGTGTCAAAATGTAATGAGTAAAAGTAAAAATATAATATATATATATATATATATATATATATATATATATATATATATATATATATATATATATATATATATATATATAATTAATACGTTATTAAAATAATAACAAATACAGTTAGAAATTCTCTTTTGAATCTTCTTATTTTAATATTAGTTGTTTTTAAAAAAAATTTATGACTTTAATTTTCTGGTTTTTGTAATAAGGATTTTTATAATATTTATGTAAAGATGCATTTTCAGTTATTTTCCATTGATAATATGGGGGAGCACAAAACTTTGTACCCAATCTGTTTTTGCTTTTTTGTGGTCCCACACCTACTTTTACTGCGCATTTGTCATTATAAGGCTGTAGAAGAGCAAGTGGTTCAGGGGAAGGAACACTCTCAGGACAACGACAAGTTCTGAGCAGATCAGTTTATTTGAGAGTTTTACAGGACTGTCATTTTAAACACTTTTCTACCCCCGGCCTCAACCTTTCATACACAATCCTGCGCTCGACCATGCCCCCGCTGCCACAAAGGCCAAGGCTTAACATGCAGTGCAGAAATGTTGAAAATTTTTATTTTAAAAAAATCAATTACCTTTATCAATTACAAAATTAAAACAGTTACAGACGTTTCTGTTCACCTGACACTGGACCCTTAGGAGGGGAAGTGAGAAAGTAAGTAAGTAAGTGAGGAAGTAATAAAAAAAGACAGTGAAGATAGTGGATGAAAGATCAAAGAGGTGCTCTCAAAAACAAGGTAATGAACAAGGTTTAAAACTAGGGATGTAAAGGCAGAAATGAGCAGTCAAGGAAGGAAGTATACAAGTAATTAAGGGGGTTGCAAGACAGGATTGAACAAAAGTAAGAAAAAGTAAGCAAGTAAGAAATCGATAAAGGGAATAAAGAAGCAAGAGAAAGAAAGAGGAACTGATAAAGCATCATGATCATGCCTGAAGGTGAACAAGTGCATGAGCAGGTTAAAAAGAGATAGAAGAAGGTGTAGTGAGTGAGGAAGTGAGAAGGGTATAAGTGTGTTATTGCAAAGTAGGGAGGAAGAAACGAGGAAATGAGGAAGCAATAAGATAAATTAAAAGTGGTGAGTTAAGTGAGAATCGTGCAAGTGTGAGAGTGAGAAAATTATATGGAGAAGGAAGGGTGGATGTTAATAAATTTGTGAGTAAGGGATAAACAAGCAAGTAAATTACATTTAAATAAGTCAAATGTGTTGTAAATATAGGGGTATGTGTAGCAAGTGAGTGATTTAGGGGAAGAGTTCGGAATGAGTTGGGTGAGGGGGTAAGTAGGTTTAGGGAGTGAGTAGGCAATTGGCTGCAGGGAGTGAATGTGTCTGGAGTGACTGGGGTGTAGAGTCTGAATACTGCGTATGAAGCGTGGTGTAGAGTGTAGGGAGTGAAAAGTGAATAGGGTGTAGGGAATGAGTAGGGTGTAGACAGTAATGAGTGAATGGGGAGTATTAAGTGAGTAGGGTGTAGACAGTGAAACGTTATTAGGGTGTGGGGAGTAAAGAGTGAGTAGGGTGTAGGGAGTGAGTAGGGTGTAGACAGTGAAGAGTTATTAGGGTGTGGGGAGTAAAGAGTGAGTAGGGTGTAGGGAGTGAGTAGGGTGTAGACAGTGAAGAGTTATTAGGGTGTGGGGAGTAAAGAGTGAGTAGGGTGTAGACAGTGAATAGTAAATAGTGTATAGGGAGTGGGTAGGGTGTATGGAGTGAGTAGGGTGTAGGGAGTAAAGAGTAATTAGGGTTTAGACAGTGAAAAGTAAATCAGTGTAGGTAGTGAAGAGTGAATAGTGTATAGAAAATAAGTATAGTATAGTGTATGATAAGTTAAAGTCTTTTGATGTGTGCTGAAATAATAAAAACTCAGAGACAGAGGCCGGTTTTAAAAATAGGCATGGTTTATAAAACCAAGTTATGACATCATCACCAAAGTGTTGTACAGAAATAGAAACAAGAGCATTGTTTTATCACAGGCATCATAGTTCACTCCACATTTACAAACGATTTTCGTTTTTCTTCTTCGTCGAACACACAACGCTTTATTTATCTATCTATTATTAATATTATCCATCGATTAGCTAACGAACATCATCGCCACAGTCGGCAAAGTAAGAAACGGACACGACACCGAGATAGAAAAGATTCAGAAATATCAACAAGCACAGAACATCGTGGGTTCAGCGTGCACAGAACCCGACACAGATCGATAACCATCAACCCCCCGCCCCTGGTTCCCGTCCCCGTGATAACACGACACGATGTCAGAGCTTGAAGATGTATAAAAATGCAATGTACAAAAATGATTCTCGCGTTCGGAGGTTAGCGACGCAGAGTGAGCAAGATGCTGGTCACTCACGAATATTTATCACAGTTTCCTTCACCATGTGACCAAAACATGAATCTACAAAGACATGTGCCGATATTTACATATTTGCATTGCGATACAGTGTTCAAATGTAACATTATTTAATGCCTCTAGCTGTAACTAGAGTTGGTTAATCAAATTAAAAAAGTTAAAACAAGGCTTCGCTAGCTAGCTAGCATTAAGTTATATCATGAACTGTTACATAATGTAGTCATGCTAGTTTAAAAATGGCATAATTTATTGAATCATCTGAAGGTAATTGTTGAGTTCTTGATGGTTGTGTTTCGTTTCCATGGTTAACCGTAGTATCTTTTTCTGTTGTTTGGTACTAGTTACAGATATTACAGTTAGCCTTTATTGTAAGCTAGTTTATCCCTACAAGCTGTTTTTCCTATTAGGATACTAGTTTCGATTAATGACTAATGAAACTGTAAAACACATTGTGTGTTTGCGTGTATGTGTGTGTGTGTGTGTGTGAGATTTCCCAACATCAAATGCACAAATTCACAAGTTCCATTTTAACACATGGGAAAAAACAACAACCATGTTTGCTAGCTAGCTAACATTTAAGAAGCTTGAAATGTATCAGATTTAAAAATTTAATTGAGATCGAATTCTGTGAATCAAATCAAATTAATTTCTTTATTGTTTCAGGGATCGCTCTCCTTCGGCAAAAACCTAAGTAACGAATTGGCACGCGGAATGGAAGGAGTCAACGTTTCCACAGTCACAAGACAGCGTCACACACGAGAGTCCCGTCACTAATTATAATACTGCTCTATCCATAAATAATGAGACAATAAATTACCCATCATTCCTATAGAAAATAAGTAAAATCTATTTACAAGGAAACATCGAAATAGCATGCAAGCAAGACGACCACAAGCACAGCGACAACAGAATTAGCATGTGCGTGTGTGCATGTGTGTGTGTGTGTGTAGCAACTGAGAAGCTCTTTGGTGGTCGGTGTCAGTGGATCCTCTAAATCACTGTAAAAAAACTTTGTGAAGAAAAATAGCACACGCATTCTTCTAAAAGAGTGATAAACATCTATTTTTTCCCATAATGCCTTTTTTCCCCGCAGACTGACTGTTAGTGTTTTGAAGGGGTCAACATTATTTTTGCACACAAACACAAAGAGGTGGGGGGAAGAAAGAAAAATTTTAATGACACAAAGCGAGTCGAAACATTTGACTTGACTCACCAATAAGTGTCAACTCTTATTCAGCTCTCAAATGGCTCATAGATGGGTTTGTTTGTGATATTGTGACTAACATGGGCTTTTTTCCATTTAAATAGCAATTATAATAGAGATCAACATCAATATATTATACTGCAAAAAAACCTGAATTGCTTAGATCTATAAAAAAAAGTGACTCTTGTGGGTGACATCACTTTTAGTGACAAAACACTAAAACATACTGTATATAGAAAGAAGGAATGATAGAGGGAAACAAGGAGAAAAAGATAGAAAGACATATAGACAAATAAATTAGACAAATAAATTAGATAGATAGATAGATAGATAGATAGATAGATAGATAGATAGATAGATAGATAGATAGATAGATAGATAGATAGATAGATAGATAGATAGATAGATAGATAGATAGATAGAAGAAAGATTGTGCTCGCAAACTCCAAAGCTGCACTTAATTTAACAGAATTTAACAAAAAACTTCACAACAATAGCATGAGAGCTAACAGTCGGTAAGTAAATAGGATAAATGAATCTGTTTGTGTGTGTGTGTGTGTGTGTGTGTGTGTGTGTGTGTGTGTGTGTGTGTGTGTGTGTGTGTGAAAAACAGCAAGTCTCAAAACAGTGTCCACACACTTGTGTTCTCCATCCAGACATCGCTGTGGTTCTTCATCTTGTGTGTGTGTGTGTGTGTGTGTGTGTGTGTGTGTGTTGAAAAACAAAGGACAACTTATCATAACCTCATAAACTTCTTTTTGCATTTTGCGCTTTGTAGTTGATGGAATTAATAAAATAAATCATTCCAAATAACACGACGATAATTAGTGGCCTCGTCCCAAACCACAAATTAGTATGTAAAACTGTGAACACTGACGGATTTGTTCGGTGGTGGTTCAAGCGCTAGACATGTACATTGTAGACTTTAACTTTTAATTTGAAGTATATTCTCCAAAGTATAGCCTTTAAAGTTCATACAGAAGTCTCCATTTCTGTGGCCTTCGACAGTGAGGCTTCGATCACAATGACTCAGCACCTCCTTAAAAAAAACTCTGCCTTGATGCTTGTCATGACCCCCATAGATCATATCATATGACAAGAAGACTCTGCCCACCCTGACCATGTAGCTGATCCAAACAGATTCACCTCCTTAACATCTGAAAGATTTCATCCTTATAGATCACATATTAAAAAAGGCTCCGCCCAGCACAAAACTGAAGGTCCACCCCTTTAAAATAAATCACACTGTCTAAAAAAGCCTCTGCCCACAATTACTCCACATCGTATCGCACAACGAAAAAAATACTCCACCCCCTTGACACATGGAACGAACTTTCTATCTCACATCAGAAAGACTGAGCATCATTATAACGCCGCCCTTTAAAGAATTTACACTGACTTATTGCAGTAAAGCTTTTAACACCTGCTCTGTTGGTGTGCTTTCAAATCACATGATTCTAAGTACCCTACAAGCGCAATATTAATCATCCGCAGGTGAAGCACGGTGGTGGAAGCATCCGATTTTCTCTTATTATGGCACATACTACATGGTATATATTTTTGTAGATTCATGATATAAAAACCTATTGAAGTCCATTTCGGTTCAAAATATGGAGAAAGGACGAGCGAATATATGTTCTAGCCTCAGTAGTGTGCAATTAGTGTGCGATTTAGGATGCAGCCATTTCTATATTATAGGTAATTTGCTATACTTTGCGAAGAAACTCCAAAGTTTAAAAACCATCAGTAGTTTACTTTTTTAAGAGCATGAACAATAGACAGATATTAAAGACAAAGAAAAAGAAAAAAGTGAAATAAGGTAGAACAGGAAGTGAGGCGGCCCTGCGAAGTGAACATGGCATTGATGCGCACTTTCCCTGCAAGTGCTCTGTGAAAAAGCAAGTAGAAAAAGCACAAAGAGAAATACAACTTGCTGTCAGTTTTAAAGATAGAGTGCATGCGTTTGTGTTTGTGTGTGTGTATGTGTGTAGTTCAGAGCTGAAGTGCACACATTATTGTTTGTTGCTGAATTTCAGTTCTCCACTGTAATGATGTCACTTCCTGTACGTTTGTAGTAATTATTAATAAAGTTTGTAAACAGTCACATGATTGATCAATTCTTAAAAAAGAATCTAAACTAATATAAAAACTAACGACAAAATAAAAATAACAGTACCCTGTGTTTGTGCGTGTGTGTGTGTGTGTGTGTGTGTGTGTGTGTGTATGTCTGTGTGTGTGTCCTGATAGTGCTTTGTACTGAAAGGTCTTGATTATATTGTGCTCCATTACTGTTGTGTGTTTGTGAGGCCGAGCCTGCTCTCTATTGGTGTGTGTGTGTGTGTGTGTGTGTGTGTGTGTGTGTAAGTGTGTGTGCGGTGCTCTTTAGACGTGGAACGTCTTCAAGTTGTTCAGCTGAAGGCTTCATCATCCGTGTCATCTATAAGCACCTTGGTGTCCTTCTTGGACCTGTTAAACAAACACAAACACACAGACGCAATGTAATATGCGGTGAACTCGAGGTGAAGCAGAGAGCATTCAAATGGTGTAAGACCTCACATCTAGTCGTTTTCTCATCATGTGTCATGTCTTTACTAAAAATGAAGCTGTTGGTCGTACCTTGTTTCATCTGAACATTTTCTTCTCCATTTTGTCAAATTCATCATGTGCCTTCATCATTTATCAAAATCACTGCATTCACCATATAATCTAAGCCAGGGGTCACCAACCTTTTTGAAACTGAGAGCTACTTTTTGGGTACTGATTAATGTGAAGGGCTACCAGTTTTTTCAAATTTGCTCAATTTACCTTTAATTATATGCTATTATTCATAATTAATGATATGCATCTATATAAAGACACTGATCATGTTCACGATTTCTCACAATAATTAACAATGATTTAACAAGGTAGGAAACAGATAAATATCAATATCATGTATGTACAGATTATCAATTATGTAATAAACAAAAATCAACTTGGAGACCAGCTAGATCTAATCTAATATGAAACATTTTTTTATTTTTTATTTATTTTATTTTTTATATTGTCATTTTTAAATTTACACCACAGCAACAAAAAAAAATTAGATGCAGCTCACTGGTAAGTGTCGCTATGGTAAGCTATTTTTAGAAAAGCCCTGCGGACGACTCATGTGGTCCTTGATACTGAATGTTGGTGACCCCTGATCTAAACATTGAAACTAAGGCAAATTTTGTGTTTTTGTGCACAAAAAGCACAAAATAGCTTTGGGTTGGCCATCTTTTCTCACAATGTCCAGCTTTTCTTGTAAATTTGCTTATATCTGCATTTAAATCAATTTCTTTTTCTCTGTCAGCAATTGTGGAATGAAAAAAAAACAGCTATTAAATCTACAGGAATACATTTGATCTTGTGCAGTTTGCTACAGATGCAGTTTGTGAGCTCTGACCAGTGCGCTGTTTGACCATCCAATTAAAGGAGGTAAAAATGCTGGCGTTATTGTTTTCCTGCTAGATGGCCCCAGTTTTGCCAATTAAAAGAAATCTGATTGGTTAGAGAATAGACTATTGGGAATAATTCAATACATACTCTTGAAAAAAATATTTTAAAATGTAAGTCAGTGATTTTCATAGTTTTGGCCAGCTGAGAAGGCCTTGCTGACTCCGATGTCCTGCCACTGGTGCATTCGTTTAGAACGCTGAATTAACTGATGGCAGAAATGCTTGTGTGTTCACACTGAACTCACAACTGAATCTCCAGCCAATCACAATGCAGAATTTACATTTAATTGTGGTTTAACACTGTAGTATGTGATGTATAATATGTTGGGAAGCGTGATATGATTTAGATGTTGTCACTGGGGAACGTACTGGGAGTGCAGGAGTGGGCGGCGCAGTGTGAGGCTGTAGCTCCGCCTCCAGGTCTTCTTGCCCTGCCGGTGTTTGACTCCGTCCTCGTGGTCCATCATCTGCTCGAGCAGCGTCTGGTCGTCGGCGTTCAGAGGAGCCACAGAGATGTCCCTCACCGCTCGGAACTCACCACAGTTATTCAGGTGCTCGTTCTCCAGACGGAAAAAGTTCCACACAAAACGCCTATGACACACGCCATAATTAACAAATGTCCTGCGTGTGTGTGTGTGTGTGTGTGTGTGTGTGTGTGTGTGCATGCATGTGTGAGTACCTGAA
>NC_139584.1:5605956-5610956 GCF_946808225.1 Silurus aristotelis
ATAGATAGATAGATAGATAGATAGATAGATAGATAGACAAAACCTTGAAATAGATAGATAGATAGATAGATAGATAGATAGATAGATAGATAGATAGATAGATAGATGGATGGATGGATGGATGGATGGATGGATGGATGGATGGATGGATGGATGGATAGATAGATAGATAGATAGATAGATAGATAGATAGATAGATAGATAGATAGATAGATAGATAGATAGATAGATAGATAGATAGACAAACAAAACCTAGATAGATAGATAGATAGATAGATAGATAGATAGATAGATAGATAGATAGATAGATAGATAGATAGATAGATAGATAGATAGATAGATAGATAGATAGATAGATAAACAAAACCTTGAAATAGATAGATAGATAGATAGATAGATAGATAGATAGATAGATAGATAGATAGATAGATAGATAGATAGATAGATAGATAGATAGATAGATAGATAGATAGATAGATAGACAAACAAAACCTTGAGATAGATAGATAGATAGATAGATAGATAGATAGATAGATAGATAGATAGATAGATAGATAGATAGATAGATAGATAGATAGATAGATAGATAGATAGATAGATAGACAAACAAAACCTAGATAGATAGATAGATAGATAGATAGATAGATAGATAGATAGATAGATAGATAGATAGATAGATAGATAGATAGATAGATAGATAGATAGATAGATAGATAAACAAAACCTTGAAATAGATAGATAGATAGATAGATAGATAGATAGATAGATAGATAGATAGATAGATAGATAGATAGATAGATAGATAGATGGATGGATGGATGGATGGATGGATGGATGGATGGATGGATGGATGGATGGATGGATGGATGGATGGATGGATGGATGGATGGATGGATAGATAGATAGATAGATAGATAGATAGATAGATAGATAGATAGATAGATAGATAGATAGATAGATAGATAGATAGATAGATAGATAGATAGATAGCTTTTATTCTTCAGAATGCTTCTATTTTCTCTGAATTTATTTGTTTGTTTGTTTTTATGTAAACTGAATATAACATTACTGAGTTTGTATGTTTTGTTTTATGTAAACTGAATATAACTTTACCGAGTTGGACAAATAAAAGCTTAAATACTGAATCTTGAAATATGTAACACGGGCGAAAGAAGTCTCCAGTGTTGCCACTTTGAAACAGTCAGACGTGAAGCTGTAACTTTAAGGTTTTCCGACATCCTCAGGATAAAGGAGTTTATGCTTCTTTTGTATTTTCTCCGTAACACATGAATCTGCATTTTTTGTCTTATTCTATAAGTCAGGAGCTTCACACACACAAAAATAAAGAAAATGGAAGAATTGTGAAAAACACCAGTCCTGCTCTAACAATAAAAAAAGATTAAAAGCAATTTTGTTTTACAATAAGAAGCAGATTTTCATTCCGATATAATCCCGAGGGTGCTTCACATCAAAGAACAATTTACACACAACACAGAAATGACTCTAAAACAAATAAGGCGTGAAAAAAGGCAATCACAAAAGACTTTTACATAAAGGATCCGCTCTCGGTTGGAGCCTCATCCGTATTCCTCCAGCGTCACACACTCGTCTGTCTCACTGCGGGTGAGCGATTACAGCCCCGCCCCCTCTGCCCACTCCATCCTATCCTCTTCTATTCTCTCTCCCCATTGCTCACTCTTAGTCCTCACCTACTGCACCCTGTCTCTCACATCTGCTTCCTTTTTTCTTCACATCTGTATGAACATTATTTAGTACACTACACTGCACACACACATATACACACCTGAAAAGGGCAAAACCAGATGGATTAATTTCCTCACTGGTAAATCCCTGACTATGATTGGGCAAACGGTGTTGATTTTATTTTGCTAATTAAAGGCACTTAATTGTATAGAAGGTCTTTGGATGTGGTAACATTCATTTTTACCCCTTTATAGAACTAGGAGACCCAAACCTGTTCCATCATGCCAATTCCCCTGTGCACAAATCCAGCTTCATGAAGATATGCTTCACATGGTTTGAAGTGGAGTATCAACCCTACTAAACACGTTTGGGATGAAATGAATGGGGATTTGTGGATACCCAGATGAGGATGGGTTCCCTTTTGATTCTGGTTCCTCTCAAGGTTTCTTCCTCATGACATCTCAGGGAGTTTTTTTCTTTGTCACAGTTGCCACTGGCACGCTCATCAGGGATAAACAATTTAAAGAAACAAACATAGGTGATAACCTTTACACATTCTTTCATACAAGCTTATAACTGCTTTATCTGTGCTTTATGCTACTTTGCAGTTTTTCTGTCACATGACCGGCTGTTCTATTTAGCTGTTCTACTTATTTTAGAGAAAAGATAGAGGCTGGAGAGAAAGCAGTAACTCCGCGTCATCACTCCTACACAAGGTTGATTATTTTCCTGCAACAGCACAATCATAAGTGCTTTTTTTCCATTTACACCACGACGATTAGGCTTCAGATTTAAGTTTTTCAATTTAAGTTTATTAATTTTAGACTTCAGGATTAAGATTAGAAAGCGTTTAGGGTTTAAAGTGTTAGTGAGCTTCACAAACATATTCTAAATCGTCAGAGAGGAAATAAAATCCTCGGACTGAGTGGATTCCACAGAGCAGCAGTGACTCAGCAGGTTTTTGCATCAGCTCGGCTCCGTCCTGAACCAATTTCCTGCATCTGACTGAATAATAAACAGGAAGCCTCACACTTTCACCCTGCAACCTCCGACATCATGGCTGCAATCTAATCCACGTAGGAGAAATTGCACAGAACCACTGATTGAGTTCGGTTCAAGTAAAAGAGAAAAAAAAGTGAACAGCATCAGAAAAGGGTTTTGTTTAAAAGGGGAGCATTTACAGGAAATAAATAAATAACTTCTCTGTATATAAATAATAAAAAGGATCAAGCGGCTTAGTGGAGCATTTTAAAGTGATCGATTCGGACTGCGGTTCTGTTTCTGAGAAGATACATGAGTTCTGAGAGAGAGAGAGAAAGAGAGAGAGAGAGAGAGAGAGAGAGAGAGAGAGAGAGAGAGAGAGACTAAGAGATATACATACAGAGCGAGACATAGAAACAGACAAAGTGGGACCAACAGAGACATAGAGGGAGAAAGAAAGAAAGAAAGAAAGAAAGAAAAGAAAGAAAAGAAAGAAAAGAAAGAAAGAAAGAAAGAAAGAAAGAAAGAAAGAAAGAAAGAAAGAAAGAAAGAAAGAAAGAAAGAAAGAAAGAAAGAAAGAAAGAAAGAAGCTAGGAGGTTCAGTATGTATAAAGACTGAAACATAGAAACAGATAGCATGGGACCAAAAGAAACATAAATAAAAGAAAATAAAGAAAATAAATTAAGAGATAGATAGATAGATAGATAGATAGATAGATAGATAGATAGATAGATAGATAGATAGATAGATAGATAGATAGATAGATAGATAGATAGATAGATAGATAGAGAGAGAGAGAGAGAGAGAGAGAGAGAGAGAGAGAGAGTTTATTTTCAATCAGACTCATCTCTAACTTGTGCACAATTGTATATGTCAGGTGTGTAGCTGTATACTTGTGTCTCTCAGGTGTGTAGATGTGCATGACTCAGGTATACAGATGTCTACTCAGGTGTGTACATGTGTATCTCATATGTGTAAATGTGTAAGTGTGTTTCACAGGTATGTAGGTCTGTAGATGTGTGCTTCAAGTGTGTAGTTGTGTTTCTTAGGTGTGTAGTCATGTATTTCATGTGTGTACTTGTGTTTCCTAGGTGTATAGTATGTTTTTTAAGTAGGTAGTTGTGTTTCTTAGGTGTGCAGATGTAAGTTGTGTAATGCATTTACAATCCCATACTATTTTAACAAATCACTTAAGTGATCTACTTATCACTTGAGTGAAACCTATCTAGCTGTCTGTGTGTGTGTGTGTGTGTGTGTGTGTGTGTGTGTGTGTGTGTGTGTGTGTGTGTGTGTGTGTGTGTGTGCGTGTGTGTGTGTGTCTGTGTCAGGTGTGTAGTTGTGCACCACTTACCTTTGTGTGTGCTGTACAGGGCGGCAAATGCCACCACAAAGAAGGTGGTGGAATATTTCCCAGCATTCACCAGGTGAGGGAACGCCCGTTTGGTGTCACGGTAACGGCGGAGACACTGGACAAATCGGAACCAGGCTGGGAGACACTGGATAATGGCACGCAGTCCGTACGAGTAATTGTTGCATTTCCTGTCATCTGTTCTCACACACACACACACACACACACACACACACACACACACACACACACACACACACACACACACACACACACACACACACACACTTTGTGTCAGTACTGTTTTGGTCCTGCTGTATCAGAGAAATACTGGTTGTACTGGATCAGTACAGTTCTGGTGAAACCGGTTAGGACTATTCTGGTTCTGTAGTGTCCTATCGATGTTTGTAGCTCAATAGTTTTCTGGATTTTATGTGTCAACCAGCAGTGTCAGGATTTGGTTCTGTTTGGTCTGTTACCTGAATAATCAGGCAGCAGACCGTCCACGTGTGCCCACTGCAGCTCCACACTGTAAAAACACACCAGATACTCCAGATCCATCAGCATGACCACCAGAGAGTTCAGTTGATCAGCCAGCCAGAAATCAGCAAACTCCACGCGGTGGAATGGAGCAGTGAACACGCGAAACTGTGGGCCAGAATACAAAACAATATCTCAATGCTTGAGCCAATCACAGGGCAATGGGTGGAGTTTAACAAACATCTCCACGTTTTTACTTTACTAACTGTAATAGTTTACATACTATGATGGCATTTTGTATACACTTACATCAGGAGGTTCTTATAACTCAAAGCGGGGACTGTAAGCTAATAATTCCAAGCTAACAATGTGATCAATAACAGATCGTACTTACGGATGTACATGCGCCAATACCTTTCTACATCCTGGGAATATTATGGGTTTGTCGCTTGCATTTTATACAAATTATTTTTGTACTGTTCAGCC
>NC_139584.1:5615956-5620956 GCF_946808225.1 Silurus aristotelis
CCTAAACAGTATGGACCCTATGTACACAATTTACTACTTAGACCTTACTTATATCCAAATAGTGTGTCACCAAGTCATAACATAAATTATATCATCTTTAGTGATGTTGGTGTGTGGTTTGGGAAGCAAACCATTTATTAGGGTGACAAGATACAAGATCGGGTGAGCATGAAAGAGTACCTCTGTCTCAGAGATGAGCTGTGTAATCTTTTTGCATGTGTAAAAGGGTGCGATCTCCACATGTGAAACACGCCAGTCTGCTCCACGCTGTGTCTCCAGGATCTTATCATGTTTCTTCAGGATCTTACGGAACCCAGTGAAGTTCAGGTTCTGCAGAGGGCCAGAAGGAAAACTATTAGACAAGTAGACAGACATCGAGAAGGAGAAACAAGAGAACTAGAGATCTCTGTATAAGGTACATGGAGAGACAGAAAGGTAGAGAGATAGACAGGTAGCCCGGTACCTGGTAGTTCTAAAGGAGAATGAGGCTAAGGTACACAGACAGACAGACAGACAGACAGGAGCACAGACAGACAGACAGACAGACAGACAAACAGACAGACAGACAGACAGACAGACAGACAGACAGACAGACAGACAGACAGACAGACAGACAGACAGACAGACAGACAGAGAGACAGGTTTACCTGGTAGTTCTGCAAGAGGATGAGGCTGAGGTAGAACTCGCTAAAGGCCAATTTTAGGTCTTTGATGTTGTGGTGTTTGTTTCTCTCCTCGTTGGTCAGTGCCAGACCCGTCTTCCTGCTCTTTCCCATGATGCCCTCTCGCTGAGCATCCAAAGACGACTGTAGCTCGTTCTGCAGTGTGGAAAAACGCCGCTGAGCTTCTGCTAGTTTCTCTACAACACACACACACGGACACACACAGACACACACACATACACACACACACACACACACACACACACACACACACACACACACACACACACACACACACAGACACACACAAACAGACACACACAAATAAAGGAAATGACCACATATCTTCATTAAATCCCTAGACAGCTGCTTAAGTTTTTTTATCTTAATTTCTGAACTATGACCAGTTTTCCCAGTTTCTGCTGATAAAACGCATTAATACAACATGATGCTCCCCTCATCGTGCTTCACTTTATGGATATGGTCTTCTCAGTGTTCCTTTTCTACCAGAAGGATTGCTTTGTGCCAAGGTAACTGTTCATCTATTTTCTCCATCATTTGCTTCCGGTCAATTTCCAGATCATACGTGAAGAATGAAGGCTAACGCACATGTGTTCCGAGACACATCCAGCTCATTCTGCATGACAGGGCGACGTAACATGCCCAAAGGAGAGCGCTAACCACCTTCTTCTGCACACATGAACTCATCCATGCACATGACTGACTGTTGTCACTCTGATTGACAGGGGAGAAATATCATGCCTCTCCCACACAAACAGCTCTGCCAAAGAGCTCTCCTGTTTTCCCACCATAGATGTCTGAGGCATAGTCTGTATTCGAATCTCTTAGATGACAGGCTACATTTATCAGGGAAACATCTACTCCAACTTTGGTGTTTTATTAATAAATCTTACTGAAAAAGCACCGATTTGAAACCTCTTCGCATTTCACGTACTACATCCATGACGTACACGGTAGTATCAAAAAGTTTCGAGACTAGTACTTTATTTATCTATGATAACACACTATTACCTTCAAAATTCTAAAGCAGTACAGGACCCCCAGCGTTTCTGAGACTTCTGGAATACGTCCTGGAAGTCTTAATTTCGAAAGTGTCAAGCACCTTTTGCAATTTGGATGGATCTCCGCAATGTTTTCAAAACGGTGATCTTTGAACTGGAACTTCATCTTCAGGAAGAGGGCGAAGTAGGGTGGGTGTTGCTGATATACACCTGATAATGTATTTTGACACACTGACTTATAAAGTTTGGTGCTTCCTGTGACTGTGTGTGCAGCCTTGTGCTGCCATCTGTTGGCATGTTATGAAAATAAGTCTCAAAACTTTTTGATTCAACCCTGTATAATTTCCATGAATTCCATTTTAGTTCCATCACAAAACGTGATAGGTGAAATAGGAAGGTGTTAGCTCAATGGTTAAGACTCTGGGTTACTGTTGGGAAGGTTGAGGCTTCAAGCCCCGGTATCGCTAAGCTGCCCCTCTTGGGCCCTTAACCCTCTGTGCTCCAGGAGCGCTGTACACTCAGCTTCCTAAGAAGCTGTATATGTGAAGAAAAGAATGTAACTGTGCTGTAATGTATATGTAACAAATATGTTATTATATTCTTCTGCTCTAATACATACCCATAGCACTGTGTGTGAAAACAGCTAGCTAGCATGAGTTAGCTAGTCACTCTTTTTCGGGATTTGATCACGGTACAGCGATAAATCGTCACCCAGCTGCTGCTTTTTCATGCTTGTCCTCCTGTAGTGAGCTCTTAATATAGAATTGGATTTCCTGGAACGCTTTCATGAATCTGTGTGTGTGTGTGTGTGTGTGTATGTGTGTGTGTGTGTGTGTGTGTGTGTGTGTGTGTGTGTGTGTGTGTGTGTGTGTGTGTGTGTGGAGGGTAAACAGGCATCTCTGTTTCACAGGAAGTAGACCGGCAGATCAAGTTGCGCAGACGTGTGAATACCGGGCAGTGTGTCACAGAGTGTGAGAGATCCCCAGACTAAACACACCCCCAGGGGCCAAGAAGAGCAGATCAACCCAGAAATGTACCTCCTGTACTCTTACACATACACACACACATACACACACACACACACACACACATTCATATACCCGTGCCCAATTCTTCCTGAGTGAACTAACACATAACTTCCCCAAATGTGTTTCTATGTGTGTGTTTGTGCGTGTGTGTGTGTGTGTGTGTGTGTGTGTGTGTGTGTAAGGATGAGAGGGATATTCAGCAAAACACCACACCCACACTATTAATAATCATAGTGACAGAGAGTGAGAGACGACTCTTGCAGGGGCACATGAGGGTCAAAAAATGATTAAGAGCGTGACAGTGTGTGGGTGTGTGTGTTGGCGTGTGTGTGTGTGTGTGTGTGTGTGTGTGTGTGTGTGTGTGTGTGTGTGTGTGTGTGTGTGTGAATGAAAGGGAGATTTCAGGGACGACTCTGTTGGGACAATACAAGTGTTTTTCAGGTTTAGACACATTGCTGCCAATGCAACACTTCCCCGAAGAGGTTTGTGTCATTGCCAGCTAATCATTATGTCCTCACACACACACACACACACACACACACACACACACACACACACACACACACACACACACACACACACACACACACGTCATTTATCTTTCACTTACAACAAAGGTTTTAATGAAATGCAAAAAGCATTTAACTAAACCTGAATGTCAGTAAATATTCCAAACATAAGTTAAAAATAAGTTGCTGTATTTTTGTGGAGTGTAAGTTGAAGTCACATGCTCTGTTAAGGACATGCAAACTGCGCACCAAAACACAAACACACACACACACACACTCATACATACACACTTTTTGTTCAGGTAAGTGCTTTATGACCATACTCTCAATCTGATTCCTCTGAATCAACTCTGAATCAAACATGGCATTTATCCATTGTTGACTCTGTTCTTTGTGCTTTGTGTTTTTTTTTCCCGTTTTTCCTTCATTACTTCATTACTGATTAATACATGCAAATTTATGAGGATGCTTTTTATTTTTTCCCTTGTTTGTTTATTTATGTCAGGGATCCACCAGCCACACCGTCACCTATCACTCCAAGTAGCTCTCCATCCTACTAACCACCTGCACCTGGCACTCATCAGCCTCCACCCTATATAACCACAGTTCTCCCACTAGTTTACCGTCCATTCTACAGTTTAGGCTGGAGAACCAAGTCGGACTACCCAAGCCACAGATATCCTGCCTCGTGTTGGATTACATTTGTTTGCTGGACTTTTCAAGTTCTACGAACTCGTTGTTCATAGTATTCACCAGGTTTAGCTGAACCTAGGTGTTCCGTTTAGTTACTGTTTCTTTCCTTTGCTTTTTGCATTTCATTAAAACCTTTGTTGTGTTGCACTCCGGTTTCCGGCATGTTCTTCCACCTGACAATTTAATGGTTTGCAGAGTTAAACCAACCAACCAACCAACCAAAAAAAACAAAAAAAACAAGCAGTATACCATTTCAATCTGATTGCCACTAAACAGACAGACTCTAATAAATGTTAAATGTTCAACAGAAAGAATTTCTCACACAATTTTATTTAGGATGTACTTAGTACTTTCACCTGGGATTAAATACACACACACACACACACACACACACACACACACACACACACACACACACACACACACACACACATACACAGTCATAAATTTGATTGGGTAAAGTGACTTTTACCTGAGTAAAAGGTGTTGATCTTGGACAGTTCCTTCTCGCATGTCTGAAAGAACTTCTCCTCAAATTTTGCGTAGTACCTCTTAACTGTGTCCTCATCTGTCACTGAAACATTAACACACACACACACACACACACACACACACACACACACACACACACACACACACACACACACACACACACACAGACAGAGATCAGTTTAGATGTTATTATGATGTTCAATTTTTAATAACGTTTTAATTAAAACAGATCCACAGTGTGTAAGTTGTAAGTTATGAGATTATATCTGAGAAAGTCAGACATCTGAGGTTATATACAGTATGTGAGACAGCTGTGAGAATATATCTGAGACAGGGAGACAGCTGTGAGGTTATATATGAGACAAGGAGACAGCTGTGAGGGTATATTTGAGACAGCTGTGAGGTTATATTTGAGACAGAGAGACAGATGTGTGGTTATATCTGAGACAAGGAGACAGCTATGAAGTTATATCTGTAAGAGTGAAAGAGCTGTGAGGTTATAACCGAGACACTGAGACAGCTGCAAGTATATTTCTGAGAAAGTGAGACAGCTATTGGGTTATATCCGAGACAGTAAAACAGCTACGAATATAT
>NC_139584.1:5630956-5650956 GCF_946808225.1 Silurus aristotelis
TGTGTCAGAAGACTGTGTGGGTTGAGGTTGGAGGTTGAGGTTGGAATATTCTTTATAAACGCTGAATAAAGTTAGCACAGAGTTAATGTGTGTGAAAACCCTTGACCATGGCTAACAAAGTGCTCCACTATAGAGCAGCTGAAATCTATGACCCTAAAGGACCCAGTAAACTCTCTCTCTCTGTCTCTCTCTCTCTCTCTCTCTCTCTCTCTCTCTCTCTCAATGCCTCTCCCCTTCTGTCTCACACTCTTTCACCAGTGTCTCCCTGTCTTTCTGTCTCTCTCTCTCTCTCTTTATCCCTTTCTATTACTATCTCTCGGTTTACCTTCCACCCTTTCACCTGTCTATCTCTGTCTTTCTCTCTCTCCTTTTGTCTCACTCTCTTTCAAAGTATCTCTCTCTGTTTCTCTCTCTCTCTCTCTTTTCCCCCTTCTAACACTGTCTTACTCTGTCTGTTTCCCTCTCATTCTGTCACTTTCTTCCCTGTCTGCCTACTCTGTCTCTCTCCGTTTACCTGCCACCCTGTCCTCTCTCTCTCTCTCTCTCTCTCTCTCTCTCTCTCTCTCTTTCCTTCCCTTTCTCATTAAAATGTGCAGTAAGTGATTTTTTTCAATTAAACTTATCCTCTTCCTCCGCAAAGCCACGCCCCCACAACACATGACTAGATTAGTACAAGAGGCGGGACTTTCTCTATGGACAGGCCACATGACTGACAGGTCAGCTCGTAGTTCATGTCCTTATTGACTTACCTTAGTTCCTTGTGCCCTTATTTCATTTTTCACTATACCACAATCATGCCATCATGTTACACACACACACACACACACACATACGCACACACACACACACACACACACACACACACACACACACACACACACACACACACACACACACGTTGGTGATTGGTGCTGATAGAGTGATGTTCATATCTGCATAATTATAGCTTTTACGGCACATAAATTACTGTTGGCATGACAACGGAGGTAAAGGGTCGAACACCGTTGTCATGGTAACATGAGATGGGAGGGTCACTGTGGATACGAACGACAAACGAGAAAGAAGGACAATGTGTGTGTGTGTGTGTGTGTGTGTGTTCTGATACAATCATAGTTCACTACCTTTCCCACTAAATCTGTGTGTGTGTGTGTGTGTGTGTGTGTGTGTGTGTGTGTGTGTGTGTGTGTGTGTGTGTGTGTGTGTGTGTGTGTGTGTGTGTGAGTGTGAGATCCAGTCTTTGTTCTGCAGGCTTGTCGGATGCTGTAAAAGTGGAAATTGTGAAGCTGCTAACGACCAACCTAAAAATTTTACTTTTCTAAAAAAAAACCAAAAAAAAAAAAACCTGAAAAGTGATCTTGTTTTTTAGGAGGAAAAATTATTTAATGAGGAGAGATAATAATAATAATATTATTTTTATTATTAAAATGTTATGCTTTGGGCAAAACATTGTCAAGGTCAATATATTAAATAAAACATGTGTATATGTAGATATATTTATTTTGTTATTTATGTGCAATATTTTATTATGAGATTTAATGCTTAACTTATACTTATGCCTATGATTTAATTCATTTAATTGTATTATTTGAATTTCTACTGAGCAAAAAAGAGATTTATTTATTTATTTTCCCTCTGCACAAAGAATCTTACAGAAGACGCCATCTTAACTACTTCTTTTTCTTAGGGAACGCAATTCTTATAAAAAAAATAAATAAAAAACTAAAAAAAGGGGACAATAAAATGAAGATGATCACATCAGGTCACAGGTCGAGAACTTTGTCTTTAAAAGATAAAACACATTAAAAGCATGAATTATTTTTCTCCTCTGGGCAAATTAATCAAATAACTGCCTCAAAAACCACTATCTTATATTTTCTTCTGCAATATTCACTAATTGTATTTTGTTTAAATGCTTTAGAGCATAATGGGTGTATAGATTCCTCTCCAAAATTTACTCGACACAAATTAACCTTTTATTTGACTTTTTTTTTAACATTTTTTTTTTTGGAAATGACTAATAGTTATTTTGTCAAATTAAAATGTATAATAACAATCGTTTTTTTTTTAATTATTATTTTTCATCATATTTATCCCCATAAACACTTGTTTAGTGTTAAAAATATTTATAGTACAGTATAAACATTTGTTTGTTTATAAACAGTGTAATAAAAGGATGTCCTGAGGTTTGCTAAGAGCAAAAGTGTGCTTCATTTACAAGAGCTAAATCATTTTTTTTTAATAATAAGACACTCAAATTAAAAGAGAAGTGAAATTTTATAAAAGAGCAATTAATAATTATAACATTAATATATTATAATGTTGAGATAATATAATATTATTATATTATATGTATTTAAATAATATTAATATTATATAATATAATATTAATTCCATTAATAAGCACCAAGAAGTGAGAGATAACCACAAAAAATTGGATTTGGAAATGGTCTTACATTTCATTCATCCTGAACTTTTATACCAAACACTAAACTGTATTCAAAACTGGTGTATATTTTTTATTTATTTATTTTTGTGTTAAATAAATGTATAATCCTGATCACTTAATGAAAATGTTGTGTATGATCTTTTGATATGTATGTGAAAAAAATATATGGTTATAATGTACAGTATTATATAATTTAATAATATTTTTAAAGAATGTAACACTATATAATTATGTGTAATGATGAACAACAATTATAATAATCATTTTCCTAAATAATAAAAAAAACAATAATTGCGTTCGATATTAATATTTATAATATATTTATATAAATATTTTAATATTTATTTAAAAAAATTATTATGTCAATAACAGGCTCCTGGATAACAACCATCGGCTTGGAGAAACATCGGATTGGTGTTCGTTCACTCGTTCGCATCTGATTGATGATATAAACGGTGCACGATGCAGGACACGCTTCCTAATGATGCTGTTAATCCAAATTGCTGCTGTACAGCGCTGTAGATAAATAAATCCCAAATTACAATTCAGAGTCTCGCTCGAGCGAACAGATTTCATTCCTCTGTGGGAGAGACGCAAATTATCCCTGAATGACTACAGCATGTTAATAAGACAGTGACAAGGAAAGAGAAAGAGACAAGAACATAAAGTGACAGAGAGAGAGAGAGAGAGAGAGAGAGAGAGAGAGAGAGAGAGAGAGAGAGAGAGAGAGAGAGAGAGAGAGAGAGAGAAAACAAGAAAAACAGCAAGAAAGAGACAGAGAGAGAGTGGTAGGGAGAAGGAGAGACAGAAACAAACATAGAAGAAAGAAAGAAAGAAAGAAAGAAAGAAAGAAAGAAAGAAAGAAAGAAAGAAAGAAAGAAAGAAAGAAAGAAAGAAAGAAAGAAAGAAAGAAAGAAAGTTAATGCCAATAATGCAACCTTTGATTTTGGGATAGACAGTAATGGAAAGAAATGAGAGATGAAGAGAGAGAGAGAGAGAGAGAGAGACAGAGAGAGAAAGAAAGAAGAGAGAGAGAGAGAGAGAGAGAGAGAGAGAGAGAGAGAGAGAGAGAGACAGAGACAGAGAGAGAGATATGAAAAGAGAGAGAGAGAGAAAGAGCGAGAGAGAGAGAGAGAGAGAGAGAGAGAGAGAGAGAGAGAGAGAGAGAGAGAGAGAGAGAGAGAAAAAGAGAAGAGAGAAAAAAGTGCAGACTCCTGAGTGGTTTTCAGGTATAATGGAGCTTTTAGCATGTCACTCATTCCCAAGGCCACTCACATAATGCGGCTGTGCTGTTACCAAGCAACACCACCAATTGCCTGGATACTAACGCCATCGCTCCATCCATCAACCAATCAAAGATCAGCACAGTCTCACTGGACCCACTAACCTTTAGATCCCACCCCCAGCGCACAAGTCTGCTGTGTCCAATGCTACAAAGTACATGCGTTTCCAACACAAGATCTTCAGCTTAAAAACACAACACACAACACGCAACAACACTGCTCTGTCTAAACACACAACACCAGGCAACATACAACTACACCGCTCTGTCTAAACACACAACACTCTGCAACATACAGCTACACCGCTTTGTCTACACCGCTTTGTTTCATTGCTAGAGACTCAAAGCACTTTTGTACGTCGCTCTGGATAAGGGCGTTTGCTAAATGCCTCAAATGTAAATGTAAATGTAAACACACAACTACACTGCTCTGTCTAAACACACAACATACAACTACACCACTTTGTCTAAACACAACAGACAACTTCACTGCTAAGTCTAAACACAAAACATACAACTACACTGCTTTGTCTAAACACAAAACATACAACTACACTGCTCTGTCTAAACACACAACATACAACTACACTGCTCTGTACAAACACACAACATACAACTACACTGCTTTGTCTAAACACAGAACATACAACTACACTGCTCTGTTTATACACACAACACACAACTGCACTGCTCTGTCTAAACACAGAACATACAACTACACTGCTCTGTTTAAACACACAACACACAACTACACTGCTCTGTCTAAACACAGAACATACAACTACACTGCTCTGTACAAACACACAACATACAACTACACTGCTTTGTCTAAACACACAACATACAAATACACTGCTCTGTACAAACACACAACATACAACTACACTGTTCTGTCTAAATACACAACATACAACTACACCGCTCTGTCTAAACATACACCAAACAACTACATCGCTGTCTAAACACACAACATACAACTACACTGCTCTGTCTAAACACACAACATACAACTACACTGCTCTGTACAAACACACAACATACAACTACACTGCTTTGTCTAAACACAGAACATACAACTACACTGCTCTGTTTATACACACAACACACAACTGCACTGCTCTGTCTAAACACAGAACATACAACTACACTGCTCTGTTTAAACACACAACACACAACTACACTGCTCTGTCTAAACACAGAACATACAACTACACTGCTCTGTACAAACACACAACATACAACTACACTGCTTTGTCTAAACACACAACATACAAATACACTGCTCTGTACAAACACACAACATACAACTACACTGTTCTGTCTAAATACACAACATACAACTACACCGCTCTGTCTAAACATACACCAAACAACTACATCGCTGTCTAAACACACAACATACAACTACACCGCTCTGTCTAAACACACAACATACAACTACACTGCTCTGTCTAAACACACAACATACAACTACACCGCTCTGTCTAAACATACAACATACAACTACACTGCTCTTTACAAACACACAACATACAACTACATCGCTCTATTTAAACACACAACATACAACTACATCGCTGTCTAAACACACAACATACAACTACACCGCTCTGTCTAAACACACAACATGCAACTACACCACTCTGTCTAAACATACAACATACAACTACATCGCTGTCTAAACACACAACATACAACTACACCGCTCTGTCTAAACACACAACATGCAACTATACCACTCTGTCTAAACATACAACATACAACTACACCGCTCTGTCTAAACACACAACATGCAACTACACCACTCTGTCTAAACATACAACATACAACTACATCGCTGTCTTAACACACAACATACAACTACACTGCTCTGTACAAACACACAAAATACAACTACACCGCTCTGTACAAACTCACAACATACAACTACACCGCTCTGTTTAAACACAGCACATACAACTACTCCGCTCTGTCTAAACACACAACATGCACTTACACTGCTCTGTAAAAAACACACAACTACACATACAACTACAACATACAACTACACCTTCAGAGGCTACATGTGGTCTATATACACAACACACACCACTCTGTCTATATACGCAACACCACCACTCTATACACACAACACCACTGTCTAGATACACAACACACAACACCACTCTCTCTAAACACACAACAACACCGCTCTGTCTAAACACACAGCACACAACACCCCTCTTGCTAAACACACAACACCACTATCTATACACACAGAACACACCAACACCACTCTGTCTAGTCTAAATACACAACATACAACAGCACCACCTAAACACACAACAGCACACAACTCTCTAAATCAACTGTTTCAGATATATTTCATCAAGCCAACACACACACACACACACACACACACACACACACACGCACACACACACACACGCACACACATTTAAAGATCTTTCAGGCAGGAACACACACCATGCAGAGAGCTCTAACTGCTATGCTAATATTGGCTGACGGCTGAGTGATGCTAACTGCGGCGCTCATTTGATCACTCAGGTAAAAAGCGTTGCGGCCCTGAGTGGGAAACATTCCATCGCTGCCTTTAGCTCTATCACTACGGAAATGTTCAGCGAGACAGAAGCAGTGTTCACTGTGTCATTAACGCTTAGTGAGCATCATTGAGGACATGCAGCCCGAACCCACTGCATCAAAAACACTAACACTTGGGCAGATCATTAATCTCAATCAGCACCCAAAAAAACATGAATAAACGATATAGTGACATAGCAACGTTAAAGTTTTTTTGCTGGCTACGTTTCAATCTGCACTAGCACATTAAAACAGTTTGCTACAGAACATTGAATTTGATAGTTTCACATCATTCGATGACACAAACCACTGCACTGCACTGATGTTAAATTGGCGCTAGTTATCATTCTAGCTGTAGCGAGCAAATGTGACCCCCATTTCTACTACACATAATACATATCATGATAGAGCATTTACTAACAAATTAATGCTGTAAAATAAAGCCACTAAAAATGACCTATATTACGTATTTTTTATATATTTAATATATAATAAAACGCATATACAATATATACACACCATATAAAAAAAATTCTATACATTACAAAATAAATTTGAAAAAAAGTGTTATTCAAATGAAATAAAATATAATATAAACACACACACACACACACACACACACACACACACACACACACACACACAAAAATAAATTTAGCACAGTATATACAATATAAAATGTTCTATAAATAAAAGGAGAAAAAAAACTAAAATAAAAATATATAATTTTCCTTTTTTTTTTTTTTTTTCAATTATATGACATTTAATATAGAAAAATCAGAACTATAGAAATATTGAAAACTGTACAGTGGGAAAAATAATTACTCAATTGTCCCTGACATCATTTGACAGCTATTTAGTCTTGCCCATGTTGTTGGAGAAGTTTGAATGTCAGAGGTTGATTGTGTGATGGGTGTCTTTTATTCACACAACGAGTTGATATTAGGAATTCTTTCTTAAAGGGACAGGACTACGTTTCATTAAAATTATATGATTACATTAATAATAAATTATAGCCTAAAGCTAGGTTTCAACTCAGCTGCTGCTGTTAATAAGCCAAACTATAGCTAGCGTCTTTCTAACCTGGGGTTATTTAACATAGGGTTAATGTATGGCGATACATTAGCTTATACATTAGCTGTGACATACGATCCTCGTAAGCGCTAAGCTAAGTGCTGTGTCAATAACGATAACGCAGGACATTCGTCAAATCCTGAGTGCTGCATTTAGAAAAATGAAGCGATTCAACAACAAAAAAAAAAACCATGACACAGCATGCTAAGATGAACACAGCACAAAAATTTTAACATTTAACCACAACATCTGTAAGGATGATAGCATGTGTTTTTTATTATTATATGTGTCTGTTTTTCCTTACTTTAAAAAGCAGGGAAAAATATTTTGCTACATGTTAACTTTATCATGTGACATCAGCAGCAGCTTTTTGTCTCACTTTGACCTAAAGGCATATTTGAAATTGAGGCTGAGAAAAAGTGTCTGTGTTTGAGAAGGTCAATGAATAAATAAAGCACTTTGGCAGAAAGTGAGAGAGAGAGAAAGAGAGTGTGAGAGAGTGAAAGTGAGTGAGAGAGAGAGAGAGAGAGAGAGAGAGAGAGAGAGAGAGAGAGAGAGAGAGAGAGAGAGAGACAGAGACAGAGACAGAGACAGACAGGTATCCCTGAGGAAAAGCTGCCTGGTCTCGATAAGGAGAGGAAGAAGCAGACAGAAGCTGGATGGAATTGACCTTGAGTTTCTCCTCCAGGAAAATAAAGACGGTGAAATACAAAGAGACTCATGCAGGAAAAAATCGCTGCACTCTGTGACTCCAGACTTGTGCTGGGGATTAGTACTGGCACCATACTAACATTTCTGACACCAGGATACAACATACTGAAACGATATCTGGATCAAGAAGGATGGATAATATAATAGGTAATTGTAAAACCATAAAAAGTTCTGAAACGATTCAGATTTCAGACATAAATACATAATTAAGCACCTTTCAAAAGTTACAATACGTGAGAGTTACGCACAAGAAGGGCGGAGTTTGTCTAACAACCAGAGGGGTGTGTCTAAGCACAATTCTGACACTAATCTTGATCTCAAATTCAAAGCCGCCATCTTACAGTTTGATGTTACAGCAGTACATAAAAATGAAACTTACTTATAGGCAATTAAAGAATGAAAATCAATATGGGGATGGATCTATAAACTGACGAACATTATCGCACTTAAAGAGTGTTTATCTTTACACGAGGCCTCATTGAGTTAACAAAAAAACTTAATTTTATTAGGAGGATTTAAAAAAATAGTGACTAAAAAGTGTGACATTGCATATCTATACATTAATTTTGCACTATATATATATATATAAATCACAATGTATGATTTTTTAAATATTTATTTGTATGATACAGCTGCAAATAAGTATTTAAACACCTAAAAAAAGTCAATGTTAATATTTGGTTTGCAATTACAGAGGTCAAACGTTTCCTGTAGTTTTTCACCAGGTTTGCACACACTGCAGGAGGGATTTTGGCCCACTCCTCCACACAGATCTTCTCTAGATCAGTCAGGTTTCTGGCCTGTCGCTGAGAAACACGGAGTTTGAGCTCCCTCCAAAGATTCTCTATTGGGTTTAGGTCTGGAGACTGGCTATGCCACGCCAGAATCTTGATATGCTTCTTGGTTATCCTGGCTGTGTGCTTCGGGTTACTGTCATGTTGGAAGACCCAGCCTCGACTCATCTTCAATGCTCTAACTGAGGGAAGGAGGTTGTTCCCCAAAATCTTGCAATACATGGTGTCAGCCCGCCTGTGCACTGCTGGCATTACCGCTTCAATCACAGAGGAAACACCCCCTCCCAACCAGCTGCATGGAATTGGCGTCTAATTTTCTGGCACTTATAAGGACGCCTGAATCCTCCAGTCAGTGCCAAATTGTCTTTAGGCTTGCCCTGATCTCTCTCCAGCGTATTCTCTGTTTTGTTTGTTTCTGACCTGACTATTCTGTCCTCCGGTTTCCGGCTCTGCTCTGCTCGCGCTGAACGCGCTCCGGTTTCCTGCTCGGCTCTGCTCTGTTCGCGCTGTACGCGTTTCGGCTTCCGGCTCGGCTCAGCTCGCGCTGAATGCGCGTTTAGGTTTCCGGAACGCGCCCCCACTTCCGGCTCGGCATCCTCGCCCTCCACGTAGGATCGGCTCCCTGTATCGACTCCCTGAATTGGCTCCCTAAATCGGCTCCCTGAATCGACTCCCTGAATCGACTCCCTGAATCGACTCCCTGAATCGGCTTCCCGATTCGGCTCTGCACAGCTTTTCTCCCCTGCTCCTTTTGCATCTGCCTTGGATCCTATAACCTGAATTCTCTGACAGAACAATCTGGCCAACATGGATCCCGTGGATGTACCTGCCTCTAGCGCCGATGTAGCAGCCTTGTCTTGCCGACAAGCGGCGCAGGAGCAACAAATCCAAAACCTCTCTACTGGCGTGAAGGAAATCATGGGATTTTTGCGCACACGTTTTGGTGACCGACTCGCCACAGGTGCTTCGCCGCCGTCGTCACCTGCAGCCCCGGCCCGGCCGGCCCCTGCTCGTCCTCTCACCCCTTCGGCCATGCGTGAGCCTCAGCTCGCGCAACCAGCCCGGTTTTCGGGCGACCCGGACTCCTGCCGATCGTTTGTTATGCAGTGCGACCTGATTTTTAGCATGCAGCCCTCCCAGTTCGGTACAGAGCGCTCCAAGGTGGCCTACGTCATTTCCCTCCTGTCAGGCCCCTAAGGTGGGCCACTGCGGAGTGGGAAAGTCAATCAGCCAACTGCAGATCGTTCACCGCCTTTTCTGCCGAACTCCGGAAGGTCTTCGGCACATCTACGCCACGCCAAGATGCCGCCCGCTCCCTGGTCTCGGCCGCACAGGGGCATCGCTCTGTTGCAGAGTTTGCGGCTGAGTTCCAGACCCAGGCCACTGACAGCGGATGGGATCGCATTGCGCTTTACGATACTTTCCTCCAGGGCCTCTCCTCTGCCATTAAGGATGAACTTGCTGCTCATGATCCGCCCCAGGATCTGGATTCACTGATCTCATTGGCTACACGCATCGATCGGCGCATAAAGGAACGCCGCCGGGAGCGTGGTTACCCTGCTCAGAGCCTAGATCCTCACGGTCCTTCAACTGCGAGCGGTTCCCCACCTCGTGCCTCGGGTTCTGGCACCCGTTCTTTCTCTCCGCCGGCAGCCATGGAGATAGGACGCCACCACCTGACCCCCGCTGAGACGGAAAAACGTCGGTCTCTAGGTCTTTGCCTCTACTGCGGGGGTAAAGGGCACATGGCCGCCTCCTGCCCGGTAAAAGGCAAGGCTCGTCGGTAAAGGGGGGAGCACCCACGAGCCACTCCTTCCCTGCTCCCTCCAAACCCACTATCTTGGTCCACCTTCAGGTTGGCCCCGGAGGCACAGAATTGGCTGCCTTCGTCGACTCTGGGGCTGATGCCGAATTCATCGACCTCAAGCTTGCCCAGCAACTGCTGGTTCCCATGGAACCCCCACCCGAAGCTCTGCTGATCAGAGCCCTGGACGGCAGCCTTTTAGGCCGGGCCACGCACCGCACTAAGCCTCTACTCATGTCAGTGGGGGAACAACATCAGGAGTGGCTTTCCTTCCTGGTCATCTCCTCTCCCCAAGCCCCCGTTTTGCTCGGGTTCCCTTGGCTTCGGAAACACAATCCACGTGTTGATTGGATGACAGGGCGTATTCTGGATTGGGGTGTGCATTGCTTCGGCCACTGCCTTGCTCCCCCGCCACCCAAACCACTGCCGGCTGTCACTCCCGAGCACTCCGAGTTAGCATCGGTTCCTGCGATCTATCATGGCCTTGCACGCGTGTTCAGTAAGGCCTTGGCTACCTCCCTGCCTCCCCACCGGCACTTTGACTGTGCCATCGAACTGCTTCCCGGAGCCAGTCCCCCTAGGGGGTGCCTGTATCAGTTGTCCGCCCCGGAGAGGACTGCCATGAACCAGTATATCCGGGAGTCCCTGGCGGCGGGTATCATCCGACCATCCTCCTCCCCGGCTGGGGCGGGTTTCTTCTTTGTTGAAAAGAAGGATGGGTCCCTACGCCCCTGCATCGACTACCGGGGTCTTAATGCTATCACTGTCCGGAACCGTTACCCCTTGCCGCTTATGGCCTCTGCGTTTGAGCTCCTGCATGGGGCCACGATCTTCACTAAGCTGGATCTACGCAACGCGTACCACCTGGTGCGTATCAGGGAGGGGATGAGTGGAAGACCGCCTTCGACACCCCAGCCGGACATTACGAGTACCTCGTCATGCCGTTCGGCCTAACCAACGCCCCGGCCGTCTTTCAGGCTCTAGTCAACGAGGTCCTCCGTGACATGCTCAATACGTTCGTGTTCGTCTACCTGGATGATATCTTGATCTTCTCCCATTCACGGAGGCGCCTATCCTCATCTTTCCTGACCCGGCTCGGCAGTTCGTTGTTGAAGTCGACGCCTCCGGCGTAGGGGTAGGGGCGGTGCTCTCCCAGGTCTGCCCTGAGGATAACCGCCTGCATCCTTGCGCCTTTTATTCCAGGCGCCTTAGCTCCTCGGAACGTAACTACCCGGTGGGTGAGAGGGAGCTCCTTGCCGTCAAACTGGCCTTGGAGGAATGGCACCATTGGTTGGAGGGTGCGGAGGTCCCCTTTCTGGTCTGGACGGATCATCGCAACCTTGAGTACCTCCAATCGGCTAAGCGACTCAACCCCCGACAGGCCAGATGGGGCCTTTTCTTTGGCCGCTTCCAGTTCTCTCTTTCGTACCGGCCTGGGAGCCGGAATGTCAAGCCTGATGCGCTCTCTAGAGTTCATACCCAGGAGGAGGAGGAGGAGCCGTGCCCAGAGACCATCCTTGCCAAGTCTGTGTCGGTCCACACCCTTAGCCTCGCTTTGGAGGAGCGAGTCAGGGATGCCCGAGACAGGGGCCCTGTCCCCGAGGGTTGCCCCACTGGTCTCCTGTTCGTCCCCGATGGGCTCCGCTCTGGAGTTCTTCAGTGGTGTCACAACTCCCTGTTCTTCTGTCACCCCGGTCAGCCTCGCACCTTGTCTCTGGTCAAGGCACGCTTCTGGTGGCCTTCCATGGTGAAGGACACCAGGGACTTTGTCGCAGCCTGCCCCGACTGTGCCCAACACAAGAGCCCTTGTGGCCGCCCCCAAGGTCTTCTTCGGCCCCTTCCTATCCCGAAACGCCCGTGGTCGCACATCGCCATGGACTTTGTTACCGGGCTACCCGTTTCCAATGGCAACACGGTCGTCATGACGGTCATTGATCGGTTTTCTAAGATGGGCCACTTCATCGCCTTACCCAAGCTGCCATCTGCCAAGGAAACCGCCAAGCTGGCCCTCCAGCACATATTTCGCCTCCATGGTTTTCCAAGAGACATCGTCTCGGACCCCAATTTTCGGCGCTGTTTTGAAGGGAGTTCTGCCGCCTCCTGGGCGTCTCGACCAGCCTCTCATCTGGGTTTCACCCCCAGACGAACGGACAGACCGAGAGACTCAACCAGGATCTTGAAACTGGTCTCCGCCTCCTTTGCAGTCGGGAACCCTCCTCCTGGTCGGACAGACTTTTGTGGATCGAGTATGCCCATAACACTCTTCCCACTGCTGCCACGGGACTTGCGCCCTTCCAGGTGGTCCACGGTTTCCTGCCGCCTATTTTCTCCAACCAGGAACCCCTGTCCGCCGTTCCTTCTGCCGCCCTTTTCTTCCGACGCTGCCGTCGAGGCTGGAGGACGGCCCGAGCGGCCCTGCTCAAAAATGGCATAAGGCTTTGCCAGGGGGCCAACCGTAGGCGGCGCCTAGCCCCCCACTACCGTGCCGGGCAACGTGTATGGCTCTCTACTCGGGACCTTCCCCTTAAGGCCACCTGTCGGAAGCTCGCCCCGCGCTTCATCGGCCCCTTCCCCATTTCCAAGGTCGTCAATCCCGTGGCCCTCCGACTCAGGCTCCCCGGGGCGCTCCGGGTCCACCCGACCTTTCATGTGTCTAGGGTTCGACCCGTTCGGGCCTGCTCCCTGGTGCCCTCCGCCAGGCCCTCTCCGCCCGCCCGGGTCATTGGTGGGGGTCCTGCCTACACCGTGCGCCGCCTGCTCTGCTCCCGTCGTCGTGGTAGGGACCTTCAGTACCTTGTGGATTGGGAGGGCTATGGTCCTGAGGAGCGCTCCTGGGTCCCCTCCCGCTTTGTCCTGGACCCTGACCTGATTGCTGGCTTTCATCAGGCCCACCCGGGCCAGCCTGTTGGGGCGTCCGGGGCCGCCCTGGATGGGGGGGTACTGTCAGCCCGCCTGTGCACTGCTGGCATTACCGCCTCAATCACAGAGGAAACACCCCCTCCCAACCAGCTGCACGGAATTGGCGTCTAATTTTCTGGCACTTATAAGGACGCCTGAATCCTCCAGTCAGTGCCAGATTGTCTTTAGGCTTGCCCTGATCTCTCTCCAGCGTATTCTCTGTTTTGTTTGTTTCTGACCTGACTATTCTGTCCTCCGGTTTCCGGCTCGGCTCGGCTCGCGCTAAACGCGCTTCGGTTTCCGGCTCGGCTCGGCTCTGCTCTGCTCGCGCTGAACGCGCTCCGGTCTCCTGCTCGGCTCTACTTTGTTTGCGCTGTACGCGCTCCAGCTTCCGGCTCGGCTCAGCTCGCGCTGAACGCGCGTTTAGGTTTCCGGCTCGCGCTGAACGCGCCCCCACTTCCGGCGCGTAGGATCGGCTCCCTGTATCGACTCCCTGAATCGGCTCCCTGAATCGACTCCCTGAATCGGCTTCCCAATTTGGCTCTGCACAGCTTTTCTCCCCTGCTCCTTTTGCATCTGCCTTGGATCCTATAACCTGAATTCTCTGACACATGGCCCCAGTCATCCTCTCCTTGATACAGTGCAGTCGCCCTGTCCCATGTGCAGAAAAACACCCCTAAAGCATGATGCTACCACCCCCATGCTTCACAGTAGGGATGGTGTTCTTGGGATGGTACTCATCATTTGTCTTCCTCCAAACACGTTTAGTGGAATTATGACCCAAAAGTTCTATTTTGGTCTCATCTGACCACATGACTTTCTCTCATGACTCCTCTGGATCATCCAAATGGTCATTGGCAAACTTAAGACGTGCCTGGACATGTGCTGGTTTACGCAGGGGAACCTTCCGTGCCATGCATGATTTCAAACCATGAAGTCTTAGTGTATTACCAACAGTAACCTTGGAAACGGTGGTCCCAGCTCTTTTCAGGTCATTGACCAGCTCCTCACGTGTAGTTCTGGGCTGATTTCTCACCTTCCTTAGGATCATTGAGACCCCACGAGGTGAGATCTTGCATGTAGCCCCAGTTCGAGGGAGATTGACAGTCATGTTTAGCTTCTTCCATTTTCTAATGATTGCTCCAAAAGTGGACCTTTTTTCACCAAGCTGCTTGGCAATTTCCCCGTAGCCCTTTCCAGCCTTGTGGAGGTGTACAATTTTGTCTCTAGTGTCTTTGGACAGCTCTTTGGTCTTGGCCATGTTAGTAGTTGGATTCTTAATGATTGTATGGGGTGGACAGGTGTCTTTATGCAGCTAACGACCTCAAACAGGTGCATCTAATTTAGGATAATAAATGTAGTGGAGGTGGACATTTTAAAGGCAGACTAACAGGTCTTTGAGGGTCAGAATTCTAGCTGATAGACAGGTGATCAAATACTTATTTGCAGCTGTATCATACAAAAAAAAAAAAAAAAAAAAAAAAATATATATATATATATATATATAGTGCAAAATTAAAATAATTTAAAACCAGAATAAATCCATTTAATTTAAACTATTTTTATAAGAGCAATTTACAATATATAATAATAATTATAATACAATATTTTGAAATGTATAAAATGGTTTTATATATAATACATTACATTCAATATATAAATAAAAACACTACACTCATACTACACACAATTTTAAATGTTTTGACCTCATTGCATGTACAGTATAAAATACCTAGTAGTATGTACAGCATATGTATTTGGTTTAAAAGAGGAGGATGTATGGACACATTGGAGGACAGGGGGTATGGAGACGGATGATCCGCTGTGGCGACCCTAATGGGAGAAGCCAAAAGAAGAAAAAGAAGATACGCAGAATAAAGATTTTTGGAGGCACACATAATTGGAGGCACACAATTATATAGGATGTCTTTCAATGCATTGGCATTCAATTTTATCTTCACTTCAACTAGGAGAGCCAAACCAAGGGCACAAAGCCAGCTCCATGAAAATATGGTTTACATGGTTGAAATGGAAGGTACTGTCACCTGCTATATAGCTCTGACCTCACACCTATTGAGGATGAATTAAATTGCTGAATACACCCCAGGCCTCCTCACCTCACCTACATCAGTACCTGACTTTACTAACACCCCTGTGTCTGAATGAGCATCTCCACAAGCACACTCTAAGCTCCAGTGGAGCATCTTCCCAGAAGAGTAAATCTTCTTTTTAACAGCAAAGGGACACTAAATTTGGAATGAGAAGTTAACAAAACACAAGCTAAACGCAAACTTAACAAAATGCTTTTTAAGAATAAACACACAGCAGAACCCGGAAGACGTGAAAATTCGAACAGCTCAACACAATTCAGTTAAAATAAAATAAAAAAAAAATCCATGAATGGAGACAGATATACACACTCATCGGTTCCCTGGAACGATTGTAATGTAGGTCCAGGTAAAGATGAGGCTGGCCGGATGTGTGCTTATTGAATCACTCGGGGAAATGGGTTCTAATCTGATCAGTGCTGCATTCCCGCACTTAGCTCTGAGCCTTCAACTGCACACAGACACACAACTTAGAACACTGATTTTAAGTAATACTTGTAACAATTTGTTCCTGTTGGCTGGGATTTGATTCTTTTGACATCAGACACTCGACACTGATTAGCTCTGATCCCTAAACAACCTTCAATAGACGACAGCTACTAATCCCACTGTACAGGGGGAATAAGGCTTAACAGCATAAATGTGTGTGAGTGTGTGTGTGTGTGTGTGTGTGTGTGTGTGTGTGTGTGTGTGTGTGTGTGTGTGTGAGAGAGAGAGAGAGAGAGAGAGAGAGAGAGAGAGAGAGAGAGAGAGAGAAAGAGTGAGAGAGAGTTAGAATTGATTTTCATAGACCCTAAACACACTGCTACTACCTCTACTCTTACACAATAATAACAATACAATTTTAAAATAAGCAGAAATTCACATTAGACAAAGATACTAAAAGAATCCATATATGATTCAAACAAATGATTTTACTAAAAAACTAATGTAAAGCTGATGTTTGAAGTATACACACGGCAAGGGAAAAATAAACACCGTAATCAAATCATCATGCTTTCCATAGAAGATCTCAGACCACAAAGCAACAGAGGTATAAACACATCAGCCAATCAGAGAGCATATTCACATTATTCCCAAGTCAGTATTTCCTGTTTAGTAGCACTAGAGGAGTCATTAGCACTATGCAGTGTGCTAAAAATATAGCGGTATAGAGTCGGTTAATTATATTATTGTTTTTATTATTATAAAAAAGTAACACAAGTATATGACATCAGGAAATAGTTGCATATGACCAACAGCAGCAGCAGCATTTGATGATTTGATTGGCACTAATGAATTTGTGCCATGAGATACAGGCTTTCCGAGACGATAATGAGCTCGCAGACGGAGTGTTTGAACATGGAGTTTAATTACAGTGTGAGTTATTATAGCTGTATTCAAATAAGAAACACATTTTGACAACAAGACAAGAAGGAAAATGCTAATGGACGGTCCAGAGTGATGTCGTCAATCAGTGGATTTAAATATGTACAGTGTTAAGGCTGATGGAGACAGACAGACAGACAAACAGACAGACAGACAGACAGACAGATAAATAATTCGATATTCAGCTCAGCAAACAGGAAAACCTCAAACTGCATTACAGTAAATAGAAACCGAATATATTCTGATGACTGTATTAAAACCACCAAAGTTTCAATTCGGTTACCACAGCTCTCCATCTCTATCTCTCTAATTTTTCCTGTCTGTGCCTTTACATGTCCACCCCCACCTCTCACCCTCTCCAGGGTTTACTCTGTACCATCTGTGTGTGTGTTATTTGGACTCTGTTACATTTAGAATAATATTACTGTGCTAATTAGATCCAAAAAAACACTGAATGTTAAAACCTTGTGACAGGGATTTGATTACGATGATGATTATTATTTTTTTATCATTATTACAGTAGTTCACGATGAATAGGAACTTAATTTAAGGCTTTTAATGTAAAAAAAAAAAACTAGTGCTTTAACCCATCTAGGACATCTGATACCAGAAGATAGAGTGTAAAATAATATCGTCATATAGATTGTTAGCATAGGTTTTCATTTAATAAAAAGCCAACATGAAATCAGAGAAGTATTTAAGTTGCTCACTTGGATTAATGATTAGACTGCAAAATGTGAGGTAAAAAGGTCAAGATGCATACTAAAACGTGAGACGTTCATTGCTAACATCAGGTACTGACTTGGTGAGACATAATATTTGATGCGTAAAGTCATTATTTCATGTTTAGCAATAAGGTAATTATTAGCACTATGTAGTGTGCTAAATATAATATATAAATTTTAAAAGGAATAACTACAGTATCTTATAAGCGTGATACATGTATAAGTTGCAAAAGTTTATTGCTAGTACCAGGTGCTGATTTGGTGTGAAATAACACTTTTTTGTTCTAGTACTTTGCTGCTGAGGATCAGCTCACAACGAGGAACCGTGATGCAATGCAAACAGAAAATGTTCTTTAGGAATAACTGCACAGAACTGAAACAAAACCTGCTCTTCACCTACATTTACTCAATCTGAGGTGACTAACTGTTGCAAACTAAAGCACTTTATTCTCATTCTTATGTAAATATTTGTACCATGGTCAGTGTGAATACTGGATTCTGATTGGCTGGAAGATCAGATGTGAGTTCAAAGTTTCGAACATGCAGGTAGGTGGTTTAATTGCTGTTTCAAATGAATGTGGTTCTTGTAAACACCTGTAACAACAACAAACTACATTTACAGTTACACACAGAGTGAGGCAGCGGTTGTAAAAGTTTCGTAATGACAATAAATGGAGGGTTTTTGCTCGGTGTTTAACATATATGGTGAATATGGTGATTCTGATGCAAATGATGAATTTGATGAACTACAGATGTATAGATTTAACACTAACAGCTTCAATTATAAGAAGAGACACGACACAGACGCAAGTAATTATCTCTCTCTCTCTCTCTCTCTCTCTCTCTCTATCTCTCTCTCTATCTATCTATCTAATACCTATTGATGATATATAATGATTGAATATTATTGTATGATTTATAAATGCAGTTCTAAAGTTCTAGCTCTAATAAAACATATATAAACAAATTAATGAAAATGAATTGATATTTTGATTCATTCACTCAGTTTTGCACTGCAATTCTAATTGAGAGCTTTAACTTGTCAGTGAGGGTAAGTGAACATGGTATAAGGTGAGAATCCACAGCTTGGTGTGAGGTGTTACACCATTTTATTGCACTCTGCTTCACTATGACCCATTATTCACTGATCATGCACTAACATCCTGTAACACACACATCACTTTACAAATAAAGGTGAGTAAACTGCAAATGCGTTGTACGGAAATCTTTCAATGTAATTGTTCTAAAGTAAATCAACTCCTTTACTGCTTCCTTTTTTTATAAATCGACATGGACAGTTAAAAATTCACTTTCATTTTTACCCACACGATGAAAGGCAGTGCCTGAGTTTCCTCTGCCTGTCATCTTCCGCTCTCCTCCTTTAATAATTTATCACATAATAAAACGGAAGCTAGCGCGAAGAACGATCATAAATAAATAACACAGCCTCTTTCCTTACACACGCCGTCTAGACTGGAAATGAGATTTGTTTTATTTTATTGTAGCATTATATTTCATGTGTGTGTGTGTGTGGGGGGGATTGGGGGGTTATGTAGATATGTTATTATTATAGGGCAGTCAAGGTTTAGCGGTTATTGATCAGAAGTTCAAATCCCTAAACTCTGTTTCTCTTTTCTCTGTGAGTATGTGTGTGTGTGTGTGTGTGTGTGTGTGTGTGTGTGTGTGTGTGTGTGTGTGTGTGTGTGTGTGTGTGTGTGTGTGTGTACTTGTGTGTACTTGTGTGTGTGTGTCAAAATAAATAAACAAACCAACGAAACACACACATACACATACATAACCACATACATACGGCATTGGGAGAAAAGCTTCACCGGTGGTGATTTTTAAACGCACGACAATGCCAAAAGATAAACTCCAGAGAGAAATACAGTAGTTGTGAAAGGAAGGAGGAAGACAGTGAACAATAACTTTCTTGGTAGGCTACTGTTTAGATACTAACTCCAGTTGCAACAGAAATCATATAAGCACAGACAGGTTTCCAAAACTCGTGCGTTTTTATTTTTCTTGGCAACAGCGTTAGGGGTTAGTCAAAGGAACTTAGAAATGAGCATCAGAAAATAATAGGGACATATTCCTCGGTCTTGAACACATGCAGTAATACCGGGAAAATGCGGCGGCAGGCTATTCCCAAAATGCCACTCTGCTCTTAAAGGAGCCACAACATATTTCACCCGTTACACCGTGTAACA
>NC_139584.1:5655956-5658456 GCF_946808225.1 Silurus aristotelis
GTGTGTCGGATTGTGGGGGCTGTGACTATTAATAATGCAGCAGGTGGGGGAAGAGCAGAGCTGGTAAACCCCGACCTCAGGGTTCACACACACACCACACACACACACACACACACACACACACACACACACACACACACACACACACACACACACACACAAAACACACACACACACTGCCCCATAAATCCGTATTCAAAAATGTTTTTAATAAGGCTTGATTCTGACGCTTGGTCCATTTGAATCATTAATGCAGGTGGATATCATCATCTATAATCAATGTATTATCTCTTGCGTTTAGCAGCAAAGAAAAGAAAAGTCATTTGCTTCTGCACGCTACATTTTCCTTTCCAAATTTCCTCAGCTTTAAAGGGGAGTTTTTTTGTTTAAAGGTGGAAGCTGAGATGCTGTTGGAAAACTCTGTCTCAGATTCTCCTACTCAAGAAATATCTGGCAACCTTGAAGTGTAAAGTAAACACAAATGGTTTTAATATTTTAAACCTGAGACTCAGCAGCTGCATAAATTGACTCTGAACAGCAGAAACTTTCCTCACTTCAAAAATGACACTGTTCCTAGTTGTGTAGGTAAATTATTAAAAAAAAAATCTTGTAAAGCTACATCATAGAAACGCGACATGTTGCACGTCTCACTCGTTTCAAGCACATCTATTTGGTTTATCTTGTCTTGAGGGCACACAAACTTTTGTACTCGACTGACTCATTATGAGAAAGCTGCCGTTTGATCTTTTTATTAGCAGCCCCTCTGAGCTTTTATTAAACTTTGAGATTCCTGCAGGAGGAGAATGAGTGCAATCTGCCTCACAGTGACAGAACAGAAACAGAAAGAGAGAGAGAGGGGGGGGGGGTGAAAGGAGGGATGGACAGAAAAGAGGATATAATGAGAAGGACAGATAGAGGACATTCATGAAACATAAAGGTGAAAACGATAGCAAAGAAAAAATATCATAAGACAAATAGGGAGAAGAGGAAAGAAAAGAGACAAACAAAATAAGAGAAGAGAAGAACAGTCATGAAATGAAAAACTATCAAATAGAAAAAATGAAAGAAGATATGCAGATGTAAGGAGAAGAAGAGTGGAGAAGAGGCAAAGTGTAATAGGAAGACAGAGTGAGATGAGCTTGTAAAAAACGAGGAGGAATGACTCCAACATCCTGCCAGTGTTTAGTTTCAGTTTTCATGTCCCTAGATGTCTGTCTGTCTGTCTGTCTGTCTGTCTGTCTGTCTGTCTGTGTGTATCTGTCTCTGGACAGACATCCTGTTTCTGAACACTAACAGCCAATCTTGCAGAAATACACACAGATAGTCAAAACAACTGGACAGACAGGTGGCCAGAAAGATAATTGGTCAAATTCCATTAGAATCTCAGACAGACAAAAAAAGTGGATGGACAATAAGACAGTTGGACAAACAGATGCACCGAAAGACAGAACCGCAGACAGATACAGATACATGACAAAGGCAAGCAAACAGACAAATATGTTAACAGACAGACAGACAGACAGACAGACAGACAGACAGACAGACAGACAGACAGACAGACAAGTAGAAATATAGGTAAAAAGACAGACAGAGAGACAGGTAGACAGATATGTCAACAGACAGACAGGTATACACATATGTGAAAAGACAGACAGACAGACGGACAGACAGGTAGACAGATAGGTGAACAGACAGGTAGACAGATAGGTGAACAGACAGACAGACAGACAGACAGACAGACAGACAGACAGACAGACAGACAGACAGACAGACAGATAGGAAATAAACAGAAATATAGGCAGTTATACAAATATGTAAACAGACAGACATACAGGTAGACAGATATGTGAACACACAAATAGATGGGTAGACAGACAGATAGACATATATGTGAACAAACAGAGACAGGTAGACATTAGACCCAGGTAGAGATGAGACCCACGGCTGATTGAGTTTATTGGATAAACTAATCTCTACAGAGCAGATAGACAGGCTGGCAGGCAGACAGATAGACAGGTCGGTGAAAAGACAGACAAATAGATAGACAGACAGACAAGTGAACAAAGAAACAGAGAGGTTGGCAGAGATGCCTGATAAAGAGATCCCCAGATTATTGGATAAACTAAACTCTAAAGAGCAGATAGACAGGCAGGCAGACAGACAGATAGACAAACGAACAGGTAGATAGAGATGAGACCCTGCGCTGATTGAGTCTGAGTTAAGGGGATAAACTGATCTGTACAGAGCCACTGCACTGAGCCACAAATCACATCAGCGGCTAGCGGAAGTAAATATCCGAGCTACTGCAGGGTTTCACGCTGTTACTTTATTTCTCCTCTGTTCAATTCCTCTATTCCCTGATCTGTCGCTCCACCTCTCTGTCTCTGTCCCCCTATTCAGACTGTAGATCAACAAACAGCAGTCGATAAATAAGTGTCGACTGAGAAACAAAACCAAATATACCATTCATTTATTCCTTCATCATCTATTTACTAATCAT
>NC_139584.1:5663456-5670956 GCF_946808225.1 Silurus aristotelis
ATAAACACGTAACTACTGACAGGTTTACGTTCAACAAAATTACAATATATATATATATATTTTGATGATATGCATGAGATCTTTAAAAGATTGTGTTTGTGTGTGTGTCACTCTGATCACATTCATAGATCCAGACAAAGAGACTCATCAGTATGATAATAATGTGATCAGTTAATCCGTAATCAATCAGTCTCTCAAAAGGAATGTGAAATAAATGTAATTGCGTCATTAAAACCATCAATACAAGTAACCATCGCTGACAAATGCCCCAGTGACGCACGACACAGGCAATTCATCATTATCATCTTATTGATGTTCAGGTATTTTATTATGTACTTGTTGATATTATTATTATTATTATTATTATTATTATTATTATTATTATTATTATGTCATCAGTAAATAAGCTTGGTTTGTTTATTTTATTTATTTGAATAATTTTTTATTTGACTTGAAAAGAGAGGTTAACATTTTTTTTTTTGGCTATATATGTATTACAATATATAGTTTTTATTATTATTGTTATTATTAATATTATTATTAGCAGTGTGTCTTATTGTAAGATAAAAAAAACACTCTTGAGCTTGCCTCTTTGTTCCATGAATCACCCAAAAGCCGAGAAAACCCCCCCCAAAAAAAAACACAATAAAGGGGAAGGCAAGAATCAGCAATAAAACTAAATCATTGAAGAAATCAATTAAGAGAAAACAAAAATGAAAATGTCAAAATATATCATTTTTTACTGGGTTTTTATTCTTTTATTCCTCTGAGATAGAGAGGGGGGGGGGGTTCTTGCATGAAAAAGGACATTGTTCTTCAGGACTAAAATGATGATGGATTTGCCTTGAATACGGCGGCGTTAAAACGTTTATCGATTAAACGTAAATAAGACCTGATTCATTTTTCCACTTATCGATTTATAGCGATATACAGCAACAGTTACAGATCATTATATACATACATACATACATACATACATACATACATACATATGAACACATGCAGACACACACACACACACACACACACACACACACACATACACACATATATTCACTTTGTGTGCGTGTATGTGTGTAATTATACAATATAATATTAGAATTTGATAATTTGTTGTGGAAATCTATTTTTATAACAGTTTTTTTTATATTTGCTGTAAAGTCCATATAGTATACTATACTATACTAGTGTTGCTATACGAATTATAACAATAGAAACTATACACAAAAATGCTTATATGAACAAAAAATAACAAACGTAACACGTGCATATCTATAAAATGCAAAATATATATATTTGCATTTATCATAAAATAGAACATCACGGATCACAATTGATTATCTTTTTCAAAAGTAAAATCAAATAGGTTTCGGTTTCGTTTTAGTAGCAAAAAAAACCGCAATAGATATTTATTTACATGTATTTTTACATAAACACAACCACAGTAGATATTTATGTTCTAGAACAGGTTCTTTCAGGGTGATGCCGCAGGAGAACGTTGGCTGTTTCACTGTTTATTTTTTGTTGATAATAAAATTTACAAAACAATTTATAATTTTTTAATTTATAATTTTTTTTCAAGTAATAATTTGATTACTTTTTTAAAATTATATAAAGCATTATTTATTGTGAGCTGATATACTTAAAGAACAGACTGACACCTTTATTTATTTATTTCATTTTTAGTCTTTTATATATTTCTTTATATACTTTTTATTTGTGATTTTTCTGTTTTTTTTTTTCAAGAAAGAATGCACATTGGTGGTTTTTTACCTCGAACAGAAACACACACCTGCATGAATCATAATGTTTATATTAACAACACACACACACACACACACACACACACACACACACACACACACACACACAAACTAAAATAATGACAATATATATTTATTTATTCTAAATCACATGTAATATGAGATCTATGCTATTTAATTTGCACATTATTAAAGTTTTAATGTAAATTAATAACAGTTAATAAAATTGATTGTATATATTATACACTTTATTTTGTATATACCAACTTAATATATCTTAAAACGTTTTAAAGTTAAGTATTAATGCTTAAGTGATAAATTAAGTATTACCACTTAACTTTATAAACAGTTTTTTTGTTTTATTCAGAGCTTTTCCACTGAAACTAAAGTTATTCTCTGTATCACTACCTCCCTACCTCACCACACACTACCTCACTACCTCATTACCTAACCTCCTTACTATGATTGCCTCATTACCTATCCACCTCTCTACCTTATTAGCTCTGTAACTCCCTACCTCGCTATCGCATTTACTAATGAATACATTTCCTCACCACCTTTACCTTACTGCCTACCTCAATATTTACTTTTCTCCCTACTGCTCTGTCTCATTATTAAACTACCTCATTACCTAGACTACTCACTATGCCTGCATCTTTACTTATTTACATCCTTACCTCACTACCTCATTACCTCTCTTATCACATCTACCTCATTACCTTGACTTCTCACTACCCCTACCTCATTGTCTACCTCAATTTCTCTTTGCACTACCTTCGTACCTCTTGCCTCATTACAATCTACCTCATTATTTCCTTACCTAGAGACCGTATTACTGAACTACCGCATTACTCTTTTTACCACAATACAATAGGTTTATTTATAATCATAATTGCATTAGATTCTACATAATTGATATAATTAATAATAATCATCCTAATCATGATTCAAAGTGTTACGAACACCTCATACCGCCCTGTGCCATTTCTACATATAAGTGCTATCTGCGTTGCACACGCTATAAGCGCACTAAACAGAGCGCGAGAGCGCGCACGCGCTGATTTGCGCCGCAGAAGTCCGGTCGAGCGCGCGGTGGCGCGCGGGTCCAGTTCGTTAGTGAGTTAATGAGTGCGCGTGCGTGCGTCTCCGATCTCTCACCTCGTACTGTATGTACTGTTTCCTCCATTCCGGGGTGATGTGAGCTGAAAGGTGCTCCGCAAACTTCATTCTGTCCCGTGAATAATACCAACAATAATAATAATAAATAAACTAACGAAATCGAGTCTCCGTGATTTCGGTCCTTCAGCTTCCGGTTTGCTCGCTCGCGTGCTAATCCGCTCAGTTTAAAGTCCGCACCGTCCCATGTTTCATGAATTTTTTCTATTTTTATGTTTGCGGCCGACGCGTGAAACTTCAGGTTGAAGGCGCTCTCGCGCGCACGACGGAACAGACTGCACGGCGGCGGTATCGCGCCTGTAAAGCTGCATGCGCGTGCCGTGTGTGTGTGTGTGTGTGTGTGTGTGTTGCATCTCTCTCTCTCTCTCTCTCTCTCTCTCTCTCTCTCTCGCTCCCTCGCCCCTGTCAACCATTAAACCGCGTGTGCACGCGCCTGCGTCAGCCGAGCGCTTGCCAAAAAAAACAGACGGCTCGTTTGCACGCGCTCGTGTCGCCCTCGCGCGACGACAAAATCCTCTCCCTCTTTTTTTTTTTGATTAAATACAATTTGGAGATTTGGAGGACATTCGTGTGTGTGTGTGTGTGTGTGTGTGTGTGTGTGTGTGTGTGTGTGTGTGTGTGTGTGTGTGTGTGTGTGTGTGTGTGTGTTTTAACTAAAGGACTATTCAGCTTATACGGTACAATGGTGTCCCATTTATTTCAACTTATTCGGATACTATTGCATGTATCATGTATTCTGATTTGTATGTATTTTATTGACATTAAAATATATTTTATATAAAATGTTTATGTTTTTATATACATTATTTATATATTTGTTGTTTACTTTTTGAATATCACATGTAATACCTACTTTATACGTATGATGTACTGCATGTGTGAATAATATATGCCTTATTTACATACTTACATGTTCTTAATTATGTTATTTTATTTGAAAATGTATAATTTAATCCATAATTTAATTTACAATAACTATAAAACAAACACCAAAAAGTTTGTACACACAGTTTTGTGTTTTTTTGAGACACATGCAGGTTCGTTTTGTTTCTATGCAGAAACACAACAGACATTGGACAGTTAATGACCGGAAAAAAGTTATTTGTTCAGATTTGACATTTTTTAAAATGTTTATCTCTAACAGAAGAACTTATGTAAGACAGAGAACAGGGGAGAACACTGCTTTATCCCCACAGTCAAATATGGAGGTGGACGCTTAATTATTTTGGATTGTTCTGGACCAGGGAAGTTTGGACACTTATTCTGGGTGAAAGGAAGACTGAACCAACATGGCTTTCATTCCATAATTCAACACCATGCAATTCTATCTGGACATGCATCTATTTGGACGTGACTTCACCATACAACAAAACAATGAGCTGGATGGCCTGCCCAGTCACTGCACCTAAATCCTACTGAACTGCTCTGTGATAACCTGAATAAATCTTGGAAAGAAATCTTTAGCTAGTGAAGAAGACCTTCGGAAAGTATTTCAGCTGAATGTTTGGAGAAACAAACCGTCCAGGTGCCGAGAGTGTGTAAGCTGCTGTTCATGCCGAAATAAAATGGAACATCTGTATATTTAAATAATTGTTTGGTCATAGTAAATCAGGGGATGGACAGTAAGGTAGCATTAACTTCAATATATATCTAAGCATCAATTCATGCATTTGTCATTTGGGTAACCTTTACTTCAGTGCATTTTAATGTATAATATAAAATTTTTAATTAACCCTTTTAAGTCTGGTTTCTCTAACAGTTTTCTCCTAATAACATCTCATTGAGTTTTTCTTTGCCACTGTCACCTTCCAAATCAAATTCAATTTGTCACAAACACATATGACATAGTGAAATGCTTTTTTTTATTCGACTGTCCAACATGTAAACATGAAAAAATTATAAAAAATTACTATATATATATATATATATATATATATATATATATATATATATATATATATATATATATATATATATATATATATATATATATATAGTAAACAAAAAATAAATATAATAAAGTATAAACGTATAGTAAAATATAATCTGACTATACAGTGAGAAAAGGTTAAAATATTTATATATACATGAATTAATCACAAGGGATGGATGAATATGTATGACAGATATCGACAGAAGTACAGATTAATGACCCAGTATGATTGTAATTGTAAGTGTCCATGTGCTGGTATAAAAATGTAAACGTGAAAATGGTATAACTCTCATTATTATAGATATACAATGACTAGTTTATAACCTCAAAACTTTACATTTGTAATCTTTTTATTTCTGTAAAGCTGCTTTAGGACAATATCCATTGTTAAAAGCGGTATAAAAATAAAATTGAAATGAACCTTACGGGTTTAGTAAAACTGTATGTGCAGTAAGGGTTATTTTACTTCTTTAGTGCTCTGTGTATGAAAAACAAACAATAAGGATATAAACTTCTTTACAGACGCAGTGTTCAGTACAGAGTTCACTGAGAGCAAGGAGAAAAGTTTTATGATGTTTTGGATACTCATTACAAACCTAAGGGTTTTGACCTCATTACTGCATATCTCAAACACACACACACACACACACACACACACACACACACACACACACACACACACACACACACACACACACACACACACACACACACACACACACAGAGTAATGAGAGGTCTGGGATGAAAAACATGCATTGGCATGACAAACAAAACATGAAACGTGAAATGAAAATAATGACCTGTTTATGATGTTTTATTAAAAACCAGAATGGCTTTTATGATGGCGACTTTCTGGTCTTTAGATAATATAAAAAATATTCTCAATGATTCAGTTTATCCTGATTTAAGACACTAACACTCTACTACAGTCTTCAGCTTCCTGTGGCCACCTTACAGGCTAAATACTTGTCTTCCAAAAACTCTTCCAGATCATTTATCAGATGAATTTTCCCCACACTGGCAAAACCAGAATCAGATTTATTGGCTAAGTGTGTTGACACACAAGGAATTTGGTTCAAGCTGTTGGTGACTCTCAAAAGTACAGACATAAATAACAACATTATACATTTAGTTTAGACTATACAAGACAAAACAGACAATACGATACAATATAAACAATATAAGTATTAAATAGAACACAATATACAGTGTATATGACAGATCAGTAATGTACATAAAGTGTGAGAGTGCATGGTAATGCAAAAACAGGTACTGTGCATCACATAAGATACAGATGTCACTTTAGAACTTTTATACAATATACAGCAGCAATAGTTATGTAACATATGGGGATAAAGTGATGACTGACTGTTCTGATAATGCAGTACTTAAAGATATGAAGCAAGGTTTTATAATTAAGGGTCAGTTGTTAATTAGGATGATTGCCTGAGGAAGAAACTGTTCCTGTGTCTGGAGGAGGCGCTTTCACCTCCATCTATCCCAGTAAAACTAGACAATCTTTAAGCTCATGTATGTGGAAGAGGACAAATAGTTTGCCATGTGACACAGCTGTCGGAAAAATGTGGGTCAGGGGTTTCAAGTGTTTTGCATAAATCATTTGTTAATGAATGAGCTTCCTTATGTGGAGAACATCTAGGAAATGAAACAGAAAATATTTAATTGGCATACACTGTGTATGAAAGGTTGTGTGTTTAGTCTAAAATAATGAGCGAGATCAGACCACACTCCATGTGCACACGTGTTGTATATGTCGCTAAAAAAGGATAAAAGTAAAACAGCTTACAAACAAATATTACAAGATTAAATACAAAAAAATGTAAAGAGTTGCATTGATATGAATTGAAATGAAGGGGCTGAAAAGTGTGACTTTGTCGCCCCCTTGTGAACTTTTAAGTACTGCATTGGCGCATCATTATAATAATAATAATAATAATAATAATAATAATAATAATAATAATAATAATAAATACATAATAACAAATAGTCAATTATAATTTTAAATGTCAGTCGATATAGAATTATGTTTAAAAACCGAGTCAGTAAATCGACAACATTTTAAGCAATAAACAATATTACTGCAGAACTACAGTGACAAAATTTTTTATAAAGTAATAAAGTAATAATTTAAAAAACAATTCACATTTAACATTTACATTTTTTTTTTTTTTTTTTTTAAACAAAACATTAAAAACAAATATAACTAGTAAAGCTACATGCATTATTTGGCTTCCAAAGTCAGTAAAAGCAGAGCCGCTGATAATCAATACGACAATCAATCAAAATGTGTAATTATTTTTTATATCGATGTCGCAATATACACACAATGTTATTTGTTCATACGGAACTGTATTCGTTGCAGCGGTTTTACTCCCGGAGTTTTTATAGCGATGCGCTGTGGACGGACCAATACCAAATCACTATACACTTCCTCTATAAGTGCACTATATAAAGTTCAATAGTTTGCGCGGACATTTTCACACTAATTTACTCGATCATATATAAACCTACAGCGCGGTGTTATAGCATTTTGATTCTTTTGCAAATACAGGGGAGTGTTTTTCTATTTCGTGAAGTGCACCTATGTAGAGAAGAAGTAAGATTTTGAG
>NC_139584.1:5683456-5725956 GCF_946808225.1 Silurus aristotelis
TTGAGACCTCGGATCCAAAGCTGGAATTTTCTGTAAACTCTAAATAAAAACAGAATGCAATGTTTTAGCTAAGATCATAATCCCATATTTTATTTTACTAATAACATTAATATTACTATTTTTACTAGTACACTCGTTACAAATGCTACTAAAACTACCAATGCTGCTGCTACTTTCTTTGCTACTATTATTACTTCTACAATCATTGCTACTGCTATTTCTATTAATGTTTCTACTTAAACTGCTGTAATTAATAGGAATAGTTTTACTACTAACCAACAGTTGCAAATGCTTCTGTCATTACTACTGCTACTTTTAATAAGTCATATCATGTCAAATGTGATATGAAGATCGTGGAAGTGAATTATGATCTTACTAAAACACAATTAACTACATTTTTTTTTTCAGAGTTACATTTCATACAGTGTATAAATACACTTAGATATTTTCAGGAACCGATGATTTGCAGTGCTCTAATATGAGGTGACATAAACTCTTTGTGTAACCTTTAGCCTCTGACCTGTAGGGGGTCAGCGTGTGTCCCTGCAGAGGCCAAACTCATTAGCTTTAATGTAGGAGGAGGAGAAATCTGGAAGTTTGTCAGAGGATGATGTTCAAGAGCATAGGGTTTGTGCAGTGGCACTGGGGTAGTGAAGGGGGATATAACAGGCTAACAAAAAGTGACAGTTTCAAGGGTATTTAAGTATTTAAAGGTATATGTTGGGGATAATTAGTGGTATTTTTACGGAATATTGGGATATTTTGGGTTGTATGGTGGGCCATTTTGGGGATATTTGATGGCATTTGTGGAATATTTGGCATATTTGGGGGTGTTGAAAAAGATTGGGGATAAGTGTAAATATTTATGGAATATTGTTTATTTGGCTATTCCGGGGTAATTTGGTGTTTTGGAGCGTATTTGAAACTGAGTAGGGCTTTTTAAGAATTGCATTTCTGAGAATAAGGTTTAAATGGTTATTACTGGGAGTTATCAGGCAGGATTGTGAACAGTAGAAGTGTGCAGAATGTACAATGGGTAGTTGTAGTTATATATTTGGAGAGTTTTTATTGGTGTTCAAGGGTATTTATGTATATGGTCTTGTTTCATTTAGGCACAATGAAAGTTTATCATCAAATGTGTGTTCAAGAGTATAAGATTTTTGCAGTGACATTGGGGTAGTAAAGGGGAATATAACAGGCTAACAAAAAGGGTACAGTTTGAGTATTTGTACGGTATTTATAACATATTGGAGGATTTATTTTTTTTTTTTAATTAAAAATAAAGGTACTTGGTTCTGGTGTATTGAATATGCAATTGTAATTTGGGGTAATATAATAATAATAATAATAATAATAATAATAATAATAATAATAATAATGGAGGGTATCTTTCAGGGTTTTTTAATAATATGGGATTTTTGAGGTTAGAGGATGTGAAATGGGATTATTCAGGGATACTGTTGTGAATTTGAGAGAATGGTATTCAAGAGTATATTGTTATTTCTATGGTTATTTTTTGAGCTGAGGGTATTGGGCAGTATTGGGTGTAGTGGAGATGGTATATGGGTTGTTTTGGATATCCAGACATATCGAGGGTATACTGGAGATAGATTGGAGTATCAGAAGTTTTGGAATTTGGATATACTCAAAGTTATGGGGTTTGGTGGGGTTTGTGGTATGGGGATATAGAGAATATTGGTGAGGTATTTGAAAGATGTTTGGTTAATAATTGAATTTAGGAATATTGGGATGTTTAAAGTATTCTAACATGGAGGGTTTGAGGGTATTTAATTATACAATTTGGAAGACATCCACAGGTGTCTCAGACTGTAATGATGGTATTTTATGCTCTATATGATAAATAGGGTATGTGGTTTGGGACTTGCCAAATGTGACACGTGATTGTGTTGTACTAGTATACTTGGTTAGTTTTAGTGTCGTGTGGTACTAGTGTACATGGTTTGATCACATAGCTGTTTCTTCCCCCCCCTTTACCTGTTTTTGTTAAAATAGTGCACTATGTAGTGAACAGGGTGCGGTTTTAGAACAATGTTGTGTTTAATCTTGTGAGACTGGAGGAGAAGGGATGATGGTCCTTGCTTGTGCTGAAAAGTTGATGAACAGTCCAAGGGAACAGCGTGCATAAGAACTCCTCGCGGCATGCACCCTGCTCCCTCATAAATATCCATTTTAGCGTTGGACTGTGGTGATCGATGCCGTTTAAACGCAGGAATTCGCCGTAAGGAGTTTGCTTTATCTAATTGGCCGTCGCTAAAAAATGAAGTGGGCAGCAGACGCGAGATGAGGGGGGAATTTTTTACTTCTCTGTGCTTCGTTCATCCATCATGGACGCCCTCTCGAAACGCTAACCGCCCATTTGTTTCTGGAGCACAAATACCCATAATGCTCCTCTGTCATGCTCCAAGCAGGACTCGACCTGCCATCACCTCGGGAGGCGGCCTGCGGGAGGCGAGGCTCTGAGTTATAAACTGCTGCACATCATTTATTTATTTTTATTTCTGTGGTGAAGTTTAACTTCATGAGGATTAAAACGATGGAGGAGGGGCTTTAATCTCTTTTTCTTTCTCTCTCTCTTTCTCTCTTTCTCTTACTCACTCACTCACACACACCCACACAAATATATTCAAAAGCATTCTGAGTATTAGAACACCTTTTTTAATCCCCACTCCTTTTTTTATCCCACTCACCTTTTTAAGCCCTGTCCCCTTTCACCCAACTCATCTGTTTAAGCCCCCCCTTTTTCACCCATTCACCTGTTTTAAGAAATGCTCTTTTCACTCCACTCACTTGTTATAAACCCCTCCCACTTTTCACCCCAGTAATCAGTTTTAAGATCCTCCTTCTTTTCACCCCACTTACCCCTTTTTTCACCCCATTCATCCCTTTATTTGTACACACTTACCCTATTTTCTACCCCTCCTTGATTAAAAGTATATCTCTTCTTACTCTTTCAGGGTCGAGCGCTGCTACACTGGGCATGTGACCGAGGACACAAAGAACTTGTGACTTTCTTACTGAACAACAATGCCAACATTAACAGCCAGGTAAACACACACACACACACACACACACACACACACACACACACACACACACACACACACACACACACACACACACACATTATTTTAGTGGTGTCTTCACAATACAATAATCAACATCATCACAATTCCTGTCCTGTCTACGAGACATTTGCGGTCCAAGGATCCAGCACAGGGCCATCCCATGATTCAGTTCACTGCTTAGTTGCCATGTTTACAGGCCACTAGGAATGCAAAGGAATATTTTAAGTGTACATTGTTTTGCTGATGGGGAATTTCGAACGCACCATGAGGGGCAAAGTGCAGTAATTCAGGAAGAATTAAAAAAACGATATTTAAGATGTTTATTTGTAATGCACAAGCAAGTCATCATACTGCAGTAAAAGTTTCCCAGCAGCCAAGGTGACCCTCAGTTAAGTATTCAAATAAAGTATCATCATGATATGGACACACAGTCTAGAGGTTTGCAATCGGATTGCTCCGGGTTAATTCTTCTGATCCCGCTCGTCCTGATCCTCCATCGGACAGATCAATCAGAAGTAATCAGACAAATTGTTTGCTTTTTTTAATTTTATATATATATATATATATATATATATATATATATATATATATATATATATATATATATATATTAGTCCATATTATTAGAACATTTACAAATGACTTTCATTTGTTATATTGAAGATCAAAGATTAGCACAGCAGGAGGATTTAATATTTAGCCTCAGTCAGATTTGTGCTCGTAGACGAGCTACAACTTCCAGCATCTGTTAAGCAAAAATTATGTTGAACCTAACCCAAAGAAATGATAGTTTTTAACATATTGCCGTGCAAAGGTTTTAGGCAGGTGTGTAGAAATTCTGTAAAGAACGAATGCTTTCAAAAATATATGTATATTTTAATTGTTTATTTATTATCAATTTACACAATGCTGCAAAGTGAGTAAACAGAATTACAATTCAAATCAAATCCTACACCACTCCTAAATCAATTCATACACTTGCACAAAGTCATTTTGTATAATCTGAGTCAGCTGTATGATTATAACCAGTTATACCAAGCAGGTACTAAGAATCATTAAGTTCATATTTAGGTTGAAACAGTCATTAACTAAAACAGAAACAGCTGTGTCATAGGCTTCAAACTGGGTAAGGAACAGTCACAGAAGGCTGGATAACTGTTTTATATCACAGGTCATATACCATGGCAAGACTGAGCACAGCAGCAAGACACAAGGTAGTTTTACTGCAGCAGCAAGTTCTTTCCCAGGCAAAGATTTCACTGCAGACTAAAGTGTCAAAATGTGGTGTTCAAGCTACCTGCCTAAAACATTTACACAGTACTGTATAAACTGTGTGTGTGTGTAGATAGATAGATAGATAGATCGATCTAATGCTCACGTGATAGTCACAGGTTTGTAAGCACTTTTGCTTCATTTTCTAATTTATGAAACATTTTTGTTTGTTAATCTTGTCATCAGCTTAATCACTTTATTGGAAAGTGGAACTTCAGAATGTTGTCAGTATTAGTTTTGTCCCACTTTTGCTTTAATAATAGGTTGGTATAAATGTTAGATCAGATTCAAGCTTGAACCCTGGAACACAGCAAAATACAAAACTTCTTCAAATTGTTCTTGCGTTTTCAATCGCCAGGATTCACATAAGTCTAAACAGAACTAAATGTGTAGTGTCTGACCTGTCGCCACTGCCGTCATAGCTTCTTATATTAAAAAAAAAAAGTCACATTGACTCTAAAACACTAACATTTGTTACACATTTGTTTATATTTAATATTCCAAAAAAAGAAACCCAGAGAACGGTTTCTTTCCCCGGCTTTGACTCCATTATATGGGTTATTCATCTGCACAAATCCGATTTTATATAGCCATTAAATAAAAGTGATTATTTTCATTTGTTGATTGTGTGTGAGTGGCACCCCCCCCCCCCTTCTAACACGCACGTTGTAAATGTAATAATATTAAAAATTAATCAGTTGATGGTAGCACTGTATTTATCAGTAATCCTGGATCAAGGGGACTACAACAGGTAGTGGCTCCATCCTCAAGCTTGAGCTTCTTTGTTCTTTATTTTTTGATTTTAAATAACATTTTTGTTTGTGCCACCTGTCGAAGATTTAGTGGTCTCTGACAGGTTTACAGGTTTGTGTTAATATTAATGTGGTTGTTCCAATATGTTCTTGTTTGCATAGTAAGAATTGTTTTTTGAAAGTAGAGCTGAAACGATTCCTCGAGTAACTCAAGTGCATCGAAATACAAAAAAAAATCATTGAGGCAAATAATTTGCTAGTGATTCTGATGCATCCGGAAATGTTGGATGTTTACGAGAAATAAAGTCAGATTTGCTAGGAAATAAGTCGGAATTAAGCAAACTTTTTAATGCGAAGGAAACGGGCTTCCATGGGATTCAGGCCAAAGAAAACGACAGATATTATATTTTTATATATGATCTTTTAATTGATATATTTGCATTAGAATTTTGATGTAATATGGCAGATAAATGCTCTAAAGGAGTTTAGTTTTCACATATACTCTAGTATGCAATTTTAGGCATACAAGAATAAACGGCAACAAAAGGAAACAAATTACTTTTTTCTTTTAAGACACCCGTCTTATTTTTTTATTGTAAATTTAGTATTGCTCTTTAATAAAGAAAACGTAAGAGCGTGAGAGCGAGAGAGCGAGAGAGAGAGAGAACATAGAGCAATGTAAGGGAACAAACATTTATAGCTACGTAAAATAAGTGAGAATGTCACTATAAAAAATATAAAAAAATTTGTGTCAAAATCATTGGAAAGTTGTTGCAGAGTCAGAGGAATAAAACGCTTAGGGATTTCAAAGTGTTTTACTGAGTGTTTTACTGTAGCACACAGACACTTGGTAAGTGATTATTGCACACACCAAATACACATACCTAAGGGAAAAATGAGTTAAAGACATGGCTGTGGGTGTGTTAGTCAATGTGTATGTGTCGGTGTTTACTGAGATGAGGAATTCTATGCACATGATGGCTGATACCATATTAATCCCAGCATACAAATTTGACACCCCCCCCCCACACACACACACACACACACATATACACACAAATATACACACACATATACACACACATATACACACACACACACACACACACACACACACACACACACACATATATATATATATATATATATATATATATATATATATATATATATATATACATACACACACACACACACACACACACACACACAAACACACAGAGTCTTAGCAGCTTATTGAGATTCAGTGGTGAGAGTGACTATACATTCAGACCCCTCGTGTTTTTTTTTAGCCATGCAACAAATCACCCTGATCTCTGCATCATAACCAATCTCGCATTCAATCCGTCAGAACCATGCCGACTTCTCACTGAAGCTTTCTGCTCCCAAACACATTGTTGAGTGTTTTTTTTCTTTTCTTTTCAACCAAACGCTGGTTGCAAGAATTTTGCATTTATTTTGCAAATAAATTTTGTGAATCTATATTAGATGATAATAATAAACCGTTGCCTCTGGTTTTTCGGGTGGATAAATGTGAATTATATGTATTAAGTCAAATCTTTTTATAAAGCACATTACAAACATTACAATATTGGTAGGATAAATATTTAGGACCGTATAAAAGAATTTAATGAAAATGAATGCACATGCATTTTGAAGGAAGAAACTAAAATACACTTTTCAATTGGACACACTGCTACGGTTTGTCTCGATTTGAACTTGCAATCTCCGGACAAGTTTCTACTGCCGAGTGTCTATTGATTATATTTAATAAATTATAAACTTTAAAAGTTATGATGTAATGTATATCTGACTACTACTTGGTCAGATATACACTTAGTACACCCAGTTTCAACTTTACAGGCTGAGTTACAACTTTACCCCAACTTTACATTCATCTGTATACTTTGACAACCAGACCTACTACTTTACACTCTGACTGATGACTTTTGACCCAGACTTTTCCCCCTGACTTGCATTATACCTACATTTATAAATTTACACTCTGGTGTATGACTTTACATCGACAGTTACATTTGCCAGCTTGACTTATTAGTATACAGCTTGATTTACAGTACCAGTCACCCTTTTGACTTTGCACCAAGTAGTACTTATTTACAGTCCAGCTTGATTTTACACCCAGACCAACTACTTTATATGTTGACATTTGACTTCACACAGAATTGCAACTTTATACTTTGACTTATAACCTAACACCCTCATTTATTTTTTTACATTCAGATGTGATGTTACACTTAGACCTGAATTACGAGCTTATACTCTTTCTTAGAACTTGATGCCCAGATGTATAACTTTACCCCCTGACTTATGACTTTACCATTTGACTTTACCTTCACTTAAAACTTACATTCAGCTTGTTCTACTTTGTATTTGTTTTTTTTGTAAGAGTTTACACTTTGACTTATTAGTTTATATTTAGTTTATCCTGACTTACCGCTTTACACCCTGACTTATGACTTTACACCTTGACATTTTTCTTTACCCCCAGACTTCTAAAACTTACATCCATCTTGTTTTACAAACCCGATTCCAGAAAAGTTGGGACACTGTACAAATTGTGACTAAAAAAGGAATGCAATAATTTACAAATCTAAAACTTATATTTTATTCACAATAGAATATAGATAACATATAAAATGTTGAAAGTGAGACATTTTGAAATGTCATGCCAAATATTGGCTCATTTTGGATTTCATGAGAGCTACACATTCCAAAAAAGTTGGGACAGGTAGCAATAAGAGGCCGGAAAAGGGAACAGCTGGAGGACCAATTTGCAACTTATTAGGTCAATTGCCAACATTATTGGATATAAAAAGAGCCTCGCAGAGTGGCAGTGTCTCTCAGACGTCAAGATGGGCAGAGAATCAACAATTCCCCAATGCTGCAGCAAAAAGTAGTGGAGCAATATCAGAAAGGAGGTACTCAGAAAAAAACTGAAAAGAAGTTGAAGTTATCATCATCTACAGTGCATAATATCATCCAAAGATTCAGAGAATCTGGAACAATCTCTGTGCATAAGGGTCAAGGTATGATGGTATGGGGTTGCATGAGTGCATGTGGCATGGGCAGCTTACACATCTGGAAAGGCACCATCAATGCTGAAAGGTATATCTAACTTCTAGAACAACATATGCTTCCATCCAGACATCGTCTCTTTCAGGGAATACCTTGCATTTTCCAACATGACAATGCCAGACCACATACTGCATCAATTATGGGATCAATTAAGGATCCGAGTACTGAAATGGCCAGCCTGCAGTCCAGATCTTTCACCCATAGAAAACATTTGGTGCATCATAAAGAGGAAGATGCGACAAAGAAGACCTAAGACAGTTGAGCAGCTAGAAGCCTGTATTAGACAAGAATGGGACAACGTTCCTATTCCGAAACTTGAGCAGCTTGTCTCCTCAGTCTCCAGACGTTTGCAGACTGTTATAAAAAGAAGTGGGGATGCCACACAGTGGTAAACATGGTCTTGTCCCAACTTTTTTGAGATGTGTCGATGCCATGAAATTTTAAAGCAACTTATTTTCCCCTTAATATGATACATTTTACGTACATACATTTTTCTCATTTTAAACATTTGTCATCTATGTTGTATTCTAAATAAAATATTGAAATTTTTAATTTCCACATCATTGCATTCTGTTTTTATACACAATTTGTACAGTGTCCCAACTTTTTTGCAATCGGGTTTGTACTTTGTATATGATTTAAAAAAAATATATAAATAAGCATGTTTTTCATACTGCTGGTATGCTAACATTTCTCTCTTTGGTAGTATGCTAATGTGTATCCAGTTGTTTAAAGGTTAATATTGGTAAAATTGCTAGAACGCTAATGTGTATTGAATTAAGAGCAGCAGTCCATTAGCTGACACTAACATCACCTTTTTGCTTTCACCATCTTTACTGTTGCTGAGTTGATTTAAAAATTTGACCTAAACAGGACGTAAAATCCCCCCCCCCAAAAAAAAAAAAATATATATATATATATATTAAAAAAAGCGCAAAACATGTGACAAGCATCATCATCGGCCGTTCAGATTTTTTTTCTTGCTGCTCCTTATTCGTCGCTGCCAGCCACAATATGGACACTCAACAGCTTTATTCCTGCTGCTCACATAAAGCGTGCACATAAATACTGCAGAACATTAAAGCTGTCCACAGAGAGAGAGTGAGTGAGAGAATGAATGAATTAAAGTATTTCCCAGCAGAGGCTGGAATTGCCCTGCTGCTTCTGCTGCTGCTTTATTGGTCTTTTCCCCACATGAGCTCTTTAGCCTTGCCTCAAGCATTGATTTTCATATTAGTGTGGTTTATGCATTTATTTATTTTCAGTATTTGTTTTTAAACTGTGCAGATGATCCCATGCTTGCCCATGTTAATTCCCTGCCCCTCCTGGCCTAAAGTGGAATCACTTAATGGAGCCTAAGATGTCCCAGGGGGATGGATGCAGGAAGGGGGGTTAGAGGGATGGCTGGATGGAGGCAGTGAGGGAGGGAGGACTGAATATGGTTAGTGTTTTGTTTACAGAGACGCTCTCTAAATGCTGAATAGGCACACTGAGAAAAGACGGGTAAATCAATGGCGAGAAACCATCAGCGGTTAAAAAAATAATAGAAAAAAAAAAAAGATGGAGGAGTGCTGGAATGAATGCTGATCTGTCCTCCTGCTGGGAGTGAGTCAGGTTGCATCCATGACTGCTTAAGGCATTTTAGTGGGATGTACTAGGTGGGACTATACAGTCTATGGTCAAAAGTATGTACATGCCTCAGCAGTGATGTGCTTGTTGAGCGCTTTAGTATTTACTCAACTACAAGAGCATTAGTCAGGAGTCTCCAGTTCATCAAATGTGTTCAGTGAACTTAAGGAGGTCAAGGCTCTATGCGAGACAATTCAGTTCTTCCACTCAAATTTTCCTCACCAACAACCTTGTCTGCATGGAGCTTGCTTTGTGCACAAAAGCATCGCCATGCTGGAACAGTGTTTGGGTCTTTTGAAGGGGAATTGTAACGAGGACATGTATGAGGACAGTGTGACAGCAGTAAAGTGTGCAGTAGGAACGACAGACTGGTTCAAGGTGGAGGTTGGACTGCATCAAGGATCGGCTCCGGGCCCTTTCCTGTTTGCAGTGGTGATAGACAGGTTGACGGACGAGGTCAGACAGGAGTCTCCATGGACTATGATGTTTGCGGATGATTTTGTGACTTTTGGTGAGAGTAGGTGACAGGTTGGGAAGAGCCAGGAGAGCCAGAGGTACATGCTGGAGAGAAGGGGAATGAAAGTAAGTGGGAGTAAGACAGAGTACATGTGTGTGAGTAAGAGGGAGGGCAGTGGAGTGGTGTGGTTGCAGGGAGAGGTGAGGGAGTGATATTGAGATGGTTTGTATATGTGCAGAGGAGGGACATGGGGTATATCGGTAGAAGAATGTTGAGGATGGAGCCACCAGGAAGAAGGAAAAAAGGAAGACCAAGGAGGTGGTTTATAGATGTGGTGAGGGAAGACATGCAGGTAATTGATGGCTCAAGACCATCCTCCAACATTACTGCTGAAGACAATTGGAGAATATTCGGACTTCACACCACATCTCACAATGCTATTCTGGACTTCCTATTTTAGGCATTTACACTATTGTTGGGATTCCAATTCACCAATTGTGCCATTTAGGAACTATATTTACCCCTGTTTATCCCAGTTTACCCCTGGTAGTTACCCCTGGTAGTAGTGAACAGTAGTTCACTACTGTTCCAACCTGACCTTGAACTTCAAGGTCTAATATTCCAAGAGATTTAGTTACATAATCTTGCCATCCTGTTTTTCTAACTTATGTTGCAACAAGCAGTCATCTAAACATCAGTTTAACTTGCCCTTCCTGGTCTGAGAAGATACCCTAACCAAACCTTATAGAATCCCTAAGTAGATACCTCAACCATACACAAACTCAACCCCAGCTGCCCAGAGTTACACCACAAACTCAATTTCCTAATTTTACCTGGACCCTCATTCGCAACCCACAACCACTGACATCTCATTCACCCTAATTTGCACCCTTTCCCCTTACCTTGAAGCTATAAGTTCAGTTTTTGGAAGAAACTGACAATTTAGTTTGTGCCGGACTGGAAGAATGTTTTTAGGTCTGCCCTCTCTGCTCAGCTCATGTGGTGCCTGGTCAAGAAGGGCAACTAAATAGATCACTCATACTTGAATATTTCATATATCTTGGAATTCCAATGTAGTCCATATGTTGAATCCTTAGAAGGCATCCTAAGTAGGTGTTGAAGCTGTAATTTACAGCAACTGTAATCTCAAGGACAGACTGAAGGGTATAACGAGTCCGCACACACACAAACACTGACTCTCGCAACACACACTGTGAGTGGCAAGGTGAACGCACACACGCACACGCACACAGGTGAAGCAGATGCAATTAGGACTAACCGGATGTCCTGATCCTTTTAGGACAGCTACACTCACACACACACAAACACACAAACACATGCAGAACAGTGTGTACACGTCCAATTGTTTTTCAAGTGTATTGTGTGTGTGTTCTGATGAATGGCATTTGCTGATTAGTGTTGATCTGCATAAGAACAGAGCAAAGCTCTATCGATCCCTCTATCCGCTGCACTCTCATCATAAATCATCATTACTTACCCATTTCCCTCACTTCTCCAACTGTACTGTCAAGAGAAAGAGAAAGAAAGAGAGAGATAGAGAGAGAGGTGGGGGATGAGAAAAAAAGAAGGGATTAAAGTCAGATTACGAGACTAAAAGATGAAAGAAGAAACACATTGAAAGGGACAGAGGGGATAAAATAAGAAATGAAGAGCAGGAGTAAAGAGATATAAAGAGTTTAAAGAACAAGAAAAACCAAAAGGAAGTGAGAGAAAGAAAGACAGAGCAAGAGAGAGAGAGAGAGAGAGAGAGAGAGAGCGAGCATAAGAAAGATCATCACATGAGACCTACTTTTCTCTCTAAATTCCCTCTTTATTCTTTATCCTTTCTGTCTGTTCATGTTTCTTTTCTCATCTTTTCTCTCCTCCCTCTTGTGTGTGTGTGTGTGTGTGTGTGTGTGTGTGTGTGTGTGTGTGTGTGTGTGTGTGTGTGTGTGTGTGTGTGTGTGTGTGTGTGTCTACACCGCTCTTATAATCCAATTGGTGAATACTCAGGGGTTTTTGGCTTGAGACGTGGAGTGATAGAGCGAGAGTGGAATATTGATAGACTCTATGGAGTACACACACACACACACACTCCCAGCAATGACATTTAAATATAATTTATTAGTAATATTTATTGTTAATTAATTATTAATATTAATAATATAGTTATTATTATAGTTGTTATTTATCTGTCTCTTTTTTTATTGGTCAGGGTGTAAATGACCCTCGACTGTGTTTCATTCGGAATTCATCATACACTTCATAATCTGTCATCAGTCCTAGTGAAAGGAAGAGAAAAGTGTATTTTTAAAAAATCAACAAAGACAGAATTAAACAAGGAAGGAAGAAAAGAAAGTAAAAAAAAAAAAAAAAGAGAAAGTGGATGAAGCGGACAAAGTATTGAGAAAAAAGAAAAAAGAAAAGAAGGATGATGAGGGAAAAGTGAAAAAGGTGAATTATCATAATGAAGCTTGAACAAAGTTCAGTGTGTGTGTGTGTGTGTGTGTGTGTGTGTGTGTGTGTGTGTGTGTGTGTGTGTGTGTGTCTGTCTGTCTGTCTTAATGGATAGATGATGTACAGGGTCACACCTCACACTCAGCCCCAACAAAATGGCCGACAATCCAATTTTTTCTCGATTCCATCAGACTGCTCCTGATTTATTAGGCTGAGCATAAACACACACACATCATCAGTGATGTGTCATGTCTTCCTGTTGTAACTGCTGTACCATGATCCTCTGTGTGTGTCCGTGTGTGTGTGTGTGTGTGTGTGTGTGTGTGTGTGTGTGTGTGTGTGTTACTGAAGGAGTTTACAGTTGCTAAATCTGTTCATATTTAATTATACCTTTACACTATATATATATATAAAACACACACACACTGAGCTCTCTGGATCACTAGGGATTTGTTTTCATGTTACACTGGTTTTGTGTGTGTGTGTGTGTGTGTGTGTGTGTGTGTGTGTGTGTGTGTGTGTGTGTGTGTGTGTGTGTGTGTACGTATACACTGCACTCACTGGGGCAACAAATGATTAAAGGGCAATTAAAAGCTCATCACTCGTGTGACGGTCGTGACCAGCGGGCAATTAAAGCATTTAACCTAGATGACGTGTGTGTCATCTGCTAAACGTCTTGATTTACAGATCTCACACACACACACACACACACATGAAAATATGAACATATTAATGTTTTAAATGTTGTAAATGTTGTGTTGCTCTTTGTCTGTTGTCTGTTTTTCTATTTTTTTTTTTTTTTTTTTTGTTCTTCTTAATTTCTCCCTCTATGTGACTCTTATACTCCAACACATAAGTATCAGACTGTTAGAATTGTGTTTAATTTTTACTCTGTTACTGATTAAAATCCTGTCTTCTGTCTATCATGCCATCCTGGGCCTATTACATTCTATTGCTCTGTTCTTTGGCCTGTTGCGCCGTCCTCTGTGTTTTGTGTCATCTTTCACCCTGTTGCTCTGTCCTTTGGTCTGTCACTCCATCTTTTGGTTTTATTGCCCTGTTCTTTGGTTTAGATCACTTTGTCTTTTAGTCTGTCACTCTGTTCATTGATCTGTCTCTCCATCCTTTGGTACAGTGCCCTATCCTATGGTTTTATGGCTCTGTTCTTTTGGTTCATTGCCCTGTCCATGGCGTACTGCGTCTTCCCTGGCGTACCAGTTCATTTTTTTATCATTTCATCTTCAGATGATGACTCCTTTATGTTTATTATGTCTTCTCTGGGTGTTTGCAATTTTAAGTATTTTTTTTGTTGTCTATTTCCTGCCTCTGGTCTTAGTGCTTGATGTCCTGTTTTTGTTTTAAGTTTCTTTTTCTAAAAAAAAACAGGTCTCTTCATGGATTCTATTAGTGTTTAATGGTTTTTGCTTTTGACTAGTCAGAATCCAGAACTCAGCAGTGTCTCACCTCTCTCTCTCTCTCTCTTTTTTTTTCAGGACAATGAAGGTCAGACTCCTCTGCATTATGGTAAGAACCTCACGTTTCCTGGGATCTGCATGACTTTAAAGTGATGGGAGACATTTAAAAAACATTTTTCAGCATTTCGTTATACTTATGCCTAATAAAACGAGCTGTAAATAAAAAAGCAAAAAAGGAAGGGGTGGGCAGCCGAGAAAAAATGCACACTAATCTAAAATAAGAGCAAGGAAAAGAAATAAGGAACAGGGAGTTTACGAAACAAGGAACCCTAAAACCAGGTGTAAAATAGGGAAGCAAGCAGTTTAAGAAATAATGATTTAAGAAGAGTTTTGGGGAAACAGGGAACTAAAACTAGGGCACATGGAAATGAGTTTTAGGAGTGAAGATGGAATGAGGGAACGAGAACTAGGGGCCTTGGCCTTGAAGTTAGCGATGAGACTAGGTGGATTGGAACACGCAGATGTTAGTGACTGCAGCTGCGTTTTCTCTCATTGTTCCATCAAGTGAATTTCATCCATCACTGTCTTCTTTGTGTGTGTGTGTGTGTGTGTGTGTGTGTGTGTGTGTGTGTGTGTGTGTGTGTGTGTGTGTGTGTGTGTGTGTGTGTGTGTGTGTAAGTAATAATCACCAGTTGTCCCAGAGGAAATCAGCTCTCTTTCCATGTCACATAACAACACACGTGTGTGTGTGTGTGTGTGTGCGCGTGTGTGTGCGTGTGCACCATCTGTCCTCGGACTGTACACTTGTCAGGATGGGAAAAACCCCCAAAAACATTAGAGGTGAAGTGTGTGTGTGGATGCAGAGCTACAATATTCATGACAAGTAGCTTTACTATACATAATGCACAGGGATTGGTGTATGACCAATCAACAGTGTTTTAAACAGCAAGCTTATTCCCTAGTAGCTTCTTGTCTAAAGAATAGTACTGACTCTGAGCTGAGGAGGAAGTAAGAAAGGGTTCCTGGAAATAAAATTAGCCTGATTTACTCTGATGGAAATACATTAGTGGCGGGCGGTGCATTTGGTACCTGGGCCTTCAGTGGGGACTTACCTGACTTAATCCACCTCTTAATACCATTTTACTAAAGCAAGAAACCCAGTTAAGACTGCAAAACTCTACATTACAATCACAACTGTGCACCAACATCATCTGAAGCAGTTCAGAATCAATATTTGTCTAATAACATGACAAATACATAAAAATGTAAATAAAATACAACCTACTCACCAGAGATGCATACTTAAAATTTGCACCGCTCCTCAGAAGCTATAATCCAGTGGTACCGCTCGTATTCACTGGTCTGGAAGTGGTGAACAAACCCTTTACCAGGCTGCGACAAGCTAGCTAGCTTCAGGGTTGGCCAACCTCCTCACGATGTCTAGATTTTGTTGAAAATATATTTTTAAGTATGTCAGAGACCAAATCAATTTCTCTTCCTCCGTAGGCATAAAAAAAGTCTAACTCTGATGTATTAATGTGTGCAGAGGTACACACATGTTTTACCAGTCGAACTCGGCTGTAACAGTTTCCCTCTGACCAACCAATCAGAAGACGGAAAATGCTGACGCTTACTCTGGGCCAGCGAGCTGCCCTGTGAGGCGAATATGAAATCTGATTGGTTAGAGAAACAGAGCAATTTATTAAGGAGACTATGGTTAAAAAAAGGCCTACAGAAAGGACTTTGAAGGCCCTGGGCAGATTAGATTGACATGGCAGCACATAGAGGCTGAAATCTGATTGGAGAAAAAAAACTAAATCCACATACACAGTACTGGAAGCAGTGCAGCCAAGAGAAACGCTACGAAATGGCGAGAAACTGTTGAGAATAAATTAATACAATTTCATGAAACAAATATTTGTCAGTCAGCATTTTTACTCTTGAGTAAAGTGTGCGTGTGTGCGTGTGTGCGTGTGTGTGTGTGTATATGTGTAGGTGAGTGTGTATATGTGTAGGTGAGTGTGTGTGTGTGCGTGTGTGTGTGTATATGTGTAGGTGAGTGTGTGTGTGCATGTGCACAGTTGAGTGATTGACTCTGGCGTGTAAAAGCTCTCCAAATTTTTCAGCATCAGCTCAGGAGATTCACTAACCCGTTTAAGGACACACACACACACACACACACACACACACACACACACACACACACACACACACACACACACACACACACACAGACACACACTCTCTCTCACCCTGTGGAGGCTTTTGTGTGAATACACCTGTCTGTTTTTGGTGTGGATTAAAGATGTTGGTTGTTTTCTTCCATGTATCTTTCTCTTCCTTTCTCTCTCTTTCTGTCTCTCTCCATTCTTTGTCTCTCTTTCTATTTTCCATCTTGACTCTCTTTCTTTCTCTTCTCCTTTGCCTTTCTCTTTCTGTCTGTCTCTCGCTCTTTCTTTCTTTATTCCTCTGCCTTTTCCTCTTTCTTCCAATCTCTCTCCCTTTTGTGATCTCTCTTTATCTCCCTTTCTCTCACTCTTCCCCTGCCTGTTTTTCTCTCTCCTTTCTTCCTCTGCATGTTTCACTTTCTCAGCGTCTGCGTGTGAGTTTGGGGAGATAGTGAAGCTCCTCCTGCAGAGCGGTGCTGATCCCTCCATTAAAGACGGAGAAGGTTCTCTCCCCGAGGAAGTGACGGAGTCCAGTTCAATCTCGTCTCTCCTCCGACAGTACAGCGCTCCCAAAGGATAAAACACACACTCTCTCTCACACACACACACACACACACACTACACACACACACACTACACACACACACACACACACACAGTCTCTCTCTCTTTTTTTTTTCCTCCACCTGTATCACTTCACCTTTATTACTTTCTTTCTCAGTCTCTGTTGTAATGAGGACAGAGCTGAACCTGCTGTGTTTCTCGAGGCAGTATGTGGGTTAGGGGTTAGGGTTTAGGGTTTAGAGTTTAGGCAACAAGTTGAGGGTATCAGTAGGAATCTTTGTTTGTGCTTTGTCCAAATATTTCCCTGTGAGTTCAGTGCTTAAAGATATGATTCTTTATTAAACAGGGTTTAAGGGATTTCGAGTTAACAGTTTTCAGGGTTGGGGTGTAGGGGTTCATGAATTTAGGTCAATTTGCTAATCTGTAAACCCTCAAATTTAACAAATAAACACCTAAATTGCTAATCCCTAAACCCTAATCCCCAATTCTAACACTCATTCGTAGATGCAGAATAAACAACAATGAGCTGACTTCATCTTTACACCTGCCATATGTAGTGAACTTACTGCTAAGTGTGACACACACACACACACACACACACACACACACACACACACAAACGGTTTTATTTAAAAACAACAAAGGTTATACAGTGTTATTGTTCTATTAAAATTGCTGAATAATAAAAGCAGTGTGATCTTTTTTTTTTTTAATGTACAGATTTGTTAGATTTTCGTTTTCAGCTGTTTCAAACACAAATACAAAAAAAGAGCATCTTTGAACATCATTGTGACTATTCATATGATCATATTTGACACATTTATATAGAGATCGATCAGGCGATTTTGGGCATTTTTGAAATTAATCGGTATATTGTGCTGCAAATTAGGCCGATTATTAGTCACGCGCATTTGACACACCAAAACTTGCGTGTACGTTCTGCGCTTGCGTGAGAGAAAATAACTCTCCCATACCAGCAAGTAGCAGTAGTCTGTATTCCGCATCCAAACAGGAAGTCATGTCTGCTAATTTTCAAAAACGAGCAAAAATGACAAGCGTTGTCTGTGAGTTGTTTGGTTCTTGGTTCTGAGAGTTTGTTAAATTATGCACAATGATGTGAATTGAATTGTGCAATAAATGCATTTAGGGTGATATTTATACATGAAAACAAGCTCTCAGAAATGTATCCAAATTTCTGGACTGCTCTGAGAATATGTCTTATGTATCCAGTGTCAGTAGCTGAAGCAGAGAGGAGCTTTTCAAAGCTGAAACCAATCAATAGGGTAGATGTTGGGCCATGGTGTGGTTCACCCAAGGCCTCATTCAAGATAGAACCACCATTGCTGCTTGGTGGCATCTACTTATCACCAACATACAGTTCAGCATCAGTTCAACAGCAAGCAGAACATTTAGAGAGGAATAAATAATGGAAGAAACTCCTGACTTGCCACAACACCCATGGCCTTGTTTGCACGATTTTTTTGAAGAAGGTTTTGGACTGATGATCATCATTGTTTAAATCATTAATATCTTTCTATTAATAGACTGGTGTAAAAAGAGGAAGATTAGAGCTTTTTGACATAAAATGAGTTAAGCAAGAGTCTTGTGATTAAAAATTATAAGTCATAGCATAATAAATCATAGCACTTTGTTACTTAAATATATTTAAAGGCATATACTTTTACTTGTACTTTTACAAAAGTTTAAAGGGAGCAATATTTTAGAGTGTATCTCTACTTTTACCTAAGTACATTTATTGTGTACTTCGTCCATCACTGATTAAATATTAGATTTTATGAGATGGAGGGGGGAAAAAGAAAACCGGCATCCTATATCGTTCATCGGCTGCCGTGATTTCTAAAAATTGGCTTCGGCCAGAAAAAATCCCATATCAGTCGACCTCTCCATTTATACACTGATGTGTATGTGTACATCTGTGCTTTGATGCTTAAGTTGTTTACCTCTAAAATCCCATGATTAAATTTTTTGCAATTTGCCATTACACCTTTTATGCATTAAAAGTTGGAACTAAATTCTTTTTCTCGCTTTTCATGACAGCTATAAACTGAGCACTGACACTGAAGACCTCTTCCATTCGTTACATAAAAACATGTCTTCTTCCTGAAAATTGTTCAATATAAATGACAATCCTTTAATGGGTTGAAGCTAAGTGTGTGCTGTACCCGTCCCAGTGAATGAGCTGTTCCTATAGAAACAATAACATCAGAACGAGCGCATTATTATAAAGCTGCAATATTGTCGCTAACCCTTCTAAAAAAAAATACAAAATCACAGTCTAGGATGCTGAATGTTATGTCATGTGTACAAGCTGTGTTCATAGTGACGCATTTTTATAAAAGCTGACTCGGTGTTTGCCAATGTTGGTTGCTTCATTTTATTTACATCCCCTCCCTCTTCTTAGACACATATTCACACACAGAGATACACACTTTGAGTAATGATTTAAAATGGGTCATTTCGAGCAAAACAGGAGGGTTAAACACTCGTGTATGGTTTACACGTCTGCTTCTCTCTAACACCATTATTGCCAGATGGCAGGGTTTGTCTCCCCCCCCCCCCACTCCCTCTCTCCATCCTTTTCAGGATAAAAGCAATGGCGTGTCATCCTACTGGCCTTTGCTTAATGCAGCTTCAGCTCTGCTTAACATTCCCCTGGGTTTGAAAAACGCTGCGCCACACAAACACTGGACGCTAATACCCTCCTCAAACACTCCTCTTAGCTGCTCTGGGAGGGAAAAAAAATATGGCTGCATCCCAAATACTTATTATAGGAGTCCTTACTGGAATTCATTCCAGTTAGGGGAGAACAATACACAAAAAGAAACGATGACGTTTAGTTGCTATATGATGGAAATGATGACTAGCAAAAAAAAGTATAATAGGTCGTGTGTGAATTTAAGTGTCTTTTCTGAGCAATCAACAGACAATTACATTAGATTTGTGGCATACGCTCTTGTCCAGAGCGACTTACAACTGAGCAGTTGAGGGTTAAAGGCCTTGCTCAAGGAGCCAGCAGTGGCAGCTTAGTAGACTGGGGTTTAAACTCATGACTTTCCGATCCAAGGGCCACACTTCCTTCAGGAGAAGAATGGATTGGTCAGAATTCCTTTGGGAGTGTGTTTATGTAGCACCAGGGTTCTGGCGAAACGTATAATTTCACTGTGTACTGGGTCAACTACAGTATGTATATATATTTTAAATGACAATGAAAACTTTCTGGACTTGACTTGACGGTTCCACTCCATTCATCTGTTGTTCCAAAGTCTTCTAGATTTTTTTACCCACATCATTTGCCTGAACATCTGTTTTCTTGTTTCGAGGGGTCCTTTTTTTTTCCATTGGTGGTCAGACAAGGCCAGCAAGGCCTTCTCTGCTGGCCTTAACACTATCAGAAGCACTGACCTACATTTACAACCTAAATTCTAATATTTGTTTTTAACCAATCAGATTTAATATTCTCCTCACAGGGCAGCTAGCTAGCCCAGAATAGCGTCAGCATTTTTCCGTGTTCTGATTGGTTGGTCAAAGGAAAACTATTACAGCAGAGTTCGTCTGGCAAAACACGTGTGTAGTGCTGCATACATTAATACATCAGAGTTAGACTTTTTTATGCCTACGGAAGAAGAGAAATTTATTTGGTCTCGGACAAACTTAAAAATACATTTTTAAGAAAAGCTAGACATCGTGAGGAGGTTGGCCAAACCCAAAGCTAGCTAGCTTCATCTTTCCTGTAGCTTGTCTCAGCTAGGAAAGGGTTTGTTTGCCACTTCCAGACCAGTGAATACGAGCGTTTCCACTGGATTACCAACTCTGTGGAGCGGTGCATATTATGAGTCTGCATCTCCGGTGAGTAGGTTGTATTTTATTTAAATTGTAATGTTTTTGTCAGGTTATTAGACAAATATTGATCCTGAACTGCTCCAGATGATGCAGGTGAGGTTGTAGTGTAGAGGTTTGGAGTCTTAACTGGGTTTCTTGCTTTAGTAAAATGGTATTGACTCCCATATGTGAAACACCTCTCTCTCTGTAATACCACGCGTTGTGATATTGCCTTTTTGTACAGTTTTGATGGTTTCTATAATTGTGACGTGATAGTGGTGGTATTAAGAGGTGGATTAAGTCTGGTACGTCCCCACTGAAGCCCCAGGTACCAAATGCACCGCCCGACACAGTTTTTTCCCAGATTTAGAGGCTCCTTATGGTTTTCATAGGAAGTTTCATTAAAGTGAGAGAGATTTAAGCCCAAATAAACAAATGTTGATGTTTTTTAACTAACAGTTTCTTCCCTGCTTTTAAAATTTTTAAACTGTCAGACTGGAGCGATGGCTTTTGGGTAAAGGGTTAACTCTGTCCCTCATCCAGCACACATTTCTAACAGTAATTGAACCGTTATAATGCTGGTCAAGTGAACTCGAACTAAGGTGTGGTGGAAATATTGGAATGCAGATTTCTGCATTACGGTGCTTTTTGTAGACATGACAAAGCTTTCCTTTTTCCTGCTAATAAATTCCCCAGATTGTGTGTTAGTGTGAGTGTGTGAGTGTAAATTCAGACTGAAACGGCTATTCCTATATTTATTTATTCTTTCGGAATCGTTCTCCACAGGAAGTTTGTAATAAAAGCCCCCAATCGATGATAATGGCATTTGCGCATGTTTGTCATCTTTGCAAAAGCGTAACACGCAGGAATTTGTTCAGATTTATCCGTATCTCAGAGCTGTAAGTGGTGTGTAAATTATCCTGAATGAGTGTGTGGTGGTTTGTCTTGGTAAAGTCGCTCTGTTGCACTCAGACATTAATGAGGCGATCAATGGCCGAGCCGTACGCCACCACGCTGCTCGTCTAATGCACACGCTCCTCATTATTTATGTGTCTTTTACTTTCTACTCATGTGTGTCTGTATATGGGTTTGTTTATGCACATTTTTCGGTTTATTTATGTAGTGTTTAGGTGTGTATATTTAGCTTTATGTGTGTGAGTGTCCCTTTGAAACACTCACAGTAAAGCTATTTGTCCGTCTCCCACAGTGAGCGGATTACAGAGATTTTACTGCCTGAAACACTCCAGACCGCTGAACACATGGGCTACTTCTGGTGTGTGTGTGTGTGTGTGTGTGTGTGTGTGTGTGTGTGTGTGTGTGTGTGTGTGTGTGTGTGTGTGTGTGTGTGTGTGTTTCAGAATTAATTTTCTGCTACAAACAATTGCCACCATACATTACCTACAGAAACAAAGGTTTGTGGACACCTGACCACAATATTTGTACTTGCTTTTCAAACATCCCATTTCACATTAATATTTTTTGTCTTATTTTACACTTTTAGTCCCATTTATCTGATGCACAATTTTCCGAGCGGCCAATCAGATTGGCATTTCACTGCAAGTTTTATTCTGCATATTATTATGTTTGTGACAAATAAATCTTGAATCTTGAATCTTGAATCCTTCAGCCACAAGAATAGCCACTTAGATTTTTCAGTTCATAACAATTATCTTTTGTTTTGTAATATTGCAGCAGTTGTAGTTGTTATCTAATATATTTTATGCTAATAAGGTTGCTACTTAAGTCCAAAGTCACAGAATCAACTGGCACATTTTGCTGCAGTTTTGTTGTACAATTTTAGATAACCATTGTTTTAGATTTAAAAAAAAAAGCATTCTAGGTGGTATTTTAACATTTAACATTTCTATATTTTATTACTAAATGGTGGGCCATGCTATTAAGGATATACTCTTCGATTACAGTACTAGACAGACGTCTTTTTTACGTTTTTCTATTTGAATATTTGTTGTTTAATATTACTTGAAAGGGTGCATCGTATTCCTATTTGTATTTTGGCTAATTGTTATGAAGAGAGGATTGCGGGAGATTAAAATAATTTGCGGGACTCCCACAATAGATATAAAACTTCATGTATATATGTAAATAAAAAAGTTTACAGGCACAAAGTCAGAAGTGAACTCTTGGGTGGTTTGACTACTAAAGCACACCAAGGCACAATGTCTGAAGCGCAGGATAGAATCGCTGAGTGCTACAGATATTACTTAATTATTAAAGAAAGGAACATGCAACAAAATCTTGGCCTGTTTTTTTGTTTTTATTTTTATATCGTTTCAGTTGATTTTCTATGTTAAAAAATTAATACTGTCAGCAAGACCTTCAAAAAAGACCATGTTCTTAAAGGAAGATGGAGAACCAAATGTTCAGCAGAAAGACAAATTAAGTTGGAAGAACCAACAAAAACACCACCACCAAGCAGACTAAGAAGATCAACCGATACAAAAAACATCTTCTACCAACTTCAGTTTCAGAGTTTCCATCCAAATCTTCTGTTGTGGCATTCCGCAGTGCAATTGGCACTTCTACTAAAACTATATGAAGCATCTCACCACAAAGTTCAAACTGCTAAAGTCTTTTTCATGGTCAGCCGATGGTAAAACATCGACAGTGTTCGAGAGCCACATGTTTCCAGATGTACAACAACAGCGATCAACCTGGAAATATTTTAGCTTTAAAGCTTGAAAAATGGCCTTTTCAACTTCACAACTTTCCAGAAAAAGGTTTTTGTATGGCATGTGTTTTTTATGCAGTGAGAACATATGTTTAGAGTTTAATGGCTTTGATTAGAGTAAGATTTTTTATTTCCTTTTTCCTTTTAGAAGCTTAAAAGAACAACCAAAATCCAACAAAGAGTTGGTGGTTGTGTGAAGTACAAATGTTGCTCTAGATAGTGAGCTGAATGTGGCAGTGAGCATACGTTCTTTATACATGTTATGATTGAAGATTTGATTTTTAATAATAGTTACATTAAATTTTATTTGTATTGAAACAATTTGTCTTTTTATTTCTGTATCTGTTTATTTATTTATTTATTTGTCTGTGTGTTGTTAGCAAAGATCAGAAAGTCCTTTCACTTCTATTCTAAAATTCGAATAATAACATTTGTCCAATTTAACAATATAATACAAATTCTGTTTTTTGTAACAAAAAAAACACTTTATATAACAGAATTGATGGTAATTTAATAAATCATAACCTTTAAAAAAATATATTAATTCCAAAATTGTGATCTGGATATTTTCAGAAGGTATTAGTTGGTTTGGGGTTGTGTTGGTGTAGGATTTGTATTGGTTTGTGTTTGTGTTGGTGTAGGGTTTGTGTTGATTTGGTGTAGGGTTTGTGTTGGTGTAGAGTTTGTGTTGGTGTAGGGTTTGTGTTGGTGTAGGGTTTGGGATGGTGTAGGGTTTGTGTTGCTGTAGGGTTTGTGTTGCTGTAGGGTTTGTGTTGATTAGGGTTTGTGTTGGTGTAGGGTTTTTGTTGCTGTAGGGTTTGTGTTGATTAGGGTTTGTGTTGGTGTAGGGTTTGTGTTGGTTGTAGGGTTTGGGATGGTGCAGAGTTTGTGTTGGTGTAGGGTTTGGGATGGTGTAGGGTTTGTGTTGGTGTAGGGTTTGGGATGGTGTAGGGTTTGGGATGGTGTAGGGTTTGTGTTGGTGTATGGTTTGGGATGGTGTAGGGTTTGGGATGGTGTAGGGTTTGTGTTGGTGTAGGGTTTGTGTTGGTGTAGGGTTTGGGATGGTGTAGGGTTTGTGATGGTGTAGGGTTTGGGATGGTGTAGGGTTTGTGTTGGTGTAGGGTTTGGGATTGTGTAGGGTTTGTGTTGGTGTAGGGTTTGTGTTGGTGTAGGGTTTGGGATGGTGTAGTGTTTGGGATGGTGTAGGGTTTGTGTTGGTGTAGGGTTTGGGATGGTGTAGGGTTTGTGTTGGTGTAGGGTTTGGGATGGTGTATGGTTTGTGTTGGTGTAGTGTCTGTGTTGGTGTAGTGTTTGGGATGATTTTTGTAACAAAAAAAACACTTTATATTACAGAATTGATGGTAATTTAATAAATCATAACCTTTAAAAAAATATATTAATTCCAAAATTGTGATCTGGATATTTTCAGAAGGTATTAGTTGGTTTGGGGTTGTGTTGGTGTAGGATTTGTATTGGTTTGTGTTTGTGTTGGTGTAGGGTTTGTGTTGATTTGGTGTAGGGTTTGTGTTGGTGTAGAGTTTGTGTTGGTGTAGGGTTTGTGTTGGTGTAGGGTTTGGGATGGTGTAGGGTTTGTGTTGCTGTAGGGTTTGTGTTGCTGTAGGGTTTGTGTTGATTAGGGTTTGTGTTGGTGTAGGGTTTTTGTTGCTGTAGGGTTTGTGTTGATTAGGGTTTGTGTTGGTGTAGGGTTTGTGTTGGTTGTAGGGTTTGGGATGGTGCAGAGTTTGTGTTGGTGTAGGGTTTGGGATGGTGTAGGGTTTGTGTTGGTGTAGGGTTTGGGATGGTGTAGGGTTTGGGATGGTGTAGGGTTTGTGTTGGTGTATGGTTTGGGATGGTGTAGGGTTTGGGATGGTGTAGGGTTTGTGTTGGTGTAGGGTTTGTGTTGGTGTAGGGTTTGGGATGGTGTAGGGTTTGTGATGGTGTAGGGTTTGGGATGGTGTAGGGTTTGTGTTGGTGTAGGGTTTGGGATTGTGTAGGGTTTGTGTTGGTGTAGGGTTTGTGTTGGTGTAGGGTTTGGGATGGTGTAGTGTTTGGGATGGTGTAGGGTTTGTGTTGGTGTAGGGTTTGGGATGGTGTAGGGTTTGGAATGGTGTAGGGTTTGTGTTGGTGTAGGGTTTGGGATGGTGTAGGGTTTGTGTTGGTGTAGGGTTTGTGTTGATTAGGGTTTGTGTTGGTGTAGGGTTTGTGATGGTGTAGGGATAGTGTTGGTGTAGGGTTTGGGATTGTGTAGGGTTTGTGTTGATGTAGGGTTTGTGTTGGTGTAGGGTTTGGGATGGTGTAGGGTTTGGGATGGTGTAGGGTTTGTGTTGATGTAGGGTTTGTGTTGGTGTAGGGTTTGGGATGGTGTAGGGTTTGGGATGGTGTAGGGTTTGTGTTGGTGTAGGGTTTGTGTTGGTGTAGGGTTTGTGTTGGTGTAGGGTTTGTGTTGGTGTAGGGTTTGGGATGGTGTAGGGCAGGGGTCACAAAACCTTTTGAAACTGAGAGCTACTTCTTCGGTACCGATTAATGTGAAGTGCTACCAGTTTGATACCCACAGTTTTCAGTTTGATCTGAAATAACAAATTTGCTCGATTTACCTTTTATTATATGTTATTATTAATAATTAATGATATTCATCTATGTGAAGACACTGTTCATGTTAATGATTTCCCATAATAATTATCAACAATGATCTAACAAAGTAGGAAAGAGCTATTTTTTAGAAAAGGCCCACGGGCTACTTGTGTGGTCCTTGTGGGCTACCTGGTGCCACGTTGGTGACCCATGGTGTAGGGTTTGTGTTGGTGTAGGGTTTGGGATGGTGTAGGGTTTGTGTTGATTAGGGTTTGTGTTGGTGTAGAGTTTGTGTTGGTGTAGAGTTTGTGATGGTGTAGAGTTTGTGATGGTGTAAGGTTTGTGTTGGTGTAGAGTTTGGGATGGTGTAGGGTTTGGGATGGTGTAGAGTTTGTGTTGATTAGGGTTTGTGTTGTTGTAGAGTTTGTGTTGATTTGGGTTTGTGTTGTTGTAGAGTTTGTGTTGATTTGGGTTTGTGTTTGTGTTGGTGTATGTTTGGATTTGGTTTTGGTTTAGGGTTTGTTTTAATTTAGGGTTAATGGTGGTTTAGGATTAGTGACGGTTTTGATAGCTGTTGGATTTAAACTCGACTGATGACACAATGATTTGCTCCAAATGATTCAGCTTTATTTTCATGTATAGATTAGACTGCACAGATCAGACCTTTGCACAGAAGGTGTGAACCTTTCAGACACATGACAGTAAATAGTGCTGAGAAAAAACAAGAAGCTCGACACTTTTCTCAAACTGTACAACATTTACAACATGTTTAAGAGGCGGCAAATCATTTCATTTCATCTGCTTTTTTCCGGGGATTTCTTTTCTAGTTGAATGTATTCATATTAATAAAATTTTATCCAAAAATATAGTCAAATGTCCACAAATAAATAAGGATCTTTATGTGATTATTTTCATAACAGTTTCTGAATCGGAATTATTTCTTCATGTCTGAATATGAAATTTTCCAATAATGTCTACAATTTTTCATAAGCCCCATCATATAATTATCTCATGCCACTGCATCTGGATGATTGATTTAATTCAAATGAAAAGTTTTTGGGAGTTTCTTGATCATTATATTACAAATAAATAAATACAACACTGTTGAACAGGTTTGATCATGAAAATAGCTTCCCACGCTAACATTACAAACAAACTGCTACATCAGAGTGCACTATCATGAGCTGTTTCTTTTCCATTGGTCATCATAAAGAATAAAATAGCAGCCAAAAGCAGCACGTATTCCAAATATCATCTGAAAATTAATGATTTTTGGTTGTTCGGAAAATGTTCCTCATACAACATTACTGCAACGTTTTAAAGTTGTAGAGAAGTTAAGACAAAGTAACCAATAATGTCAGGCAAACCGGCTTCACATCATGTTAATTGTTTATTACCTCGAAGACAAAAGGAGCTGTAGCTACTACAACGTAAATGACAAAAATCAAGCAACAATAAATGTAACTAAAAATGGATTAAAAAAAAAAAAAGATTGTAAATGTGCCTCAGTTCTTGGTAGTGCACTCAATACAAAATCTGAACCTTGTGCCGCTGCTTTTGCGCCGCTGGAAGAAAATCGATCGAACTGTTGTGCAGTAATTCCTCTCCCATTAGTGTGGGGAAGGGGGCGGGGCTTTAAGTCTGTAGCCAATCAGAAGGCTTAAACGTCACTGTTGGTTTTGTCATTATAAAAGAACATGCATTATCTGGTGCTACCGGATAGCTTGTAGCTTCAATGCTAACAATCGCAGCCATGCCGTATGGGTGAACGTTCTGGTACTGTTTTTAACACGCCCTTGATAATGTGACTTTCCCCCCCAAAAAAGTGCACTTGTTGCAAGTTGTTTAAAAGGAACACAAACCAGCATTAAGCATCCTGTACAGTGGCTTAAGTTGCTAGCATGGCTCTTAGCTAGCAGTAAACATTTTGCGCTCTTTTGCACATCATCGGATTGCAGCAAAGCCTTCTGGGTAAGTTGTGCTCCTGAAAGTATACAGCGGTGTTGACTTGATTGCTCATCTAAGTCAGCAAGGGTGCATTAAAAACAGTAGTGGAAAAAGGGCAGGAGTGTGTGACTCGTGTCCCTGTAATGTTGTAATGTGTGTATGTTTGCAACTATATGACACACACACTTTTTACAGAATCAAAATCATGTAGATGGATTAATCCAAAAGAAAGTTGATAAAACGTTGATTATCAGGAACCAAAATATTAAAACCAAAATAGTGTCCTTTCAGGAAAGTGTGCACTTTGTAGTGTCCATTATTTCTTTTGTTTTCTTTTTACGTCTTTATGACCTTCGTAAACTGCGCTAGACTAAAATCACAACGTCCGAGAGGAAAAAAAATCCCCAGATTTTTTTTGTTCCTTGTGTCTATGATCTTTTGACCTTCAAAACTGGGTGTGGTCCATTTCATCCAGCCAGGATGCAGGGCTTGTGGGAAAGTCTGGGTATCCGGTGCTGCTGCCCGTAGAAAGGTCGGAGGTCACGGCTCGGAGCGGCTGACCTGCCGACCCTGCTAGCCCCTCCATGCTGAAGGCCACACCTCCAAGTAGGTGGGCATGTCCAGGCAGCGAGCTGATGGATGAGGGTGAATAAGGACTTGCAGCCTCTAACGAGAAACCGCTGTTCATCACGTTGCCCCCGGAAACGTCCGCGACGCTCTCGTACAGGCCGTTCACGTGACTCAGTTCTGACAGGATCTGATCGTCTGACGGAGACAGGAAATGACATCATTGTGTATTTGTTATGAGTTTTTCTGACATCACCACACAATGCAAATTAGCATCATTTATTTATAACACAGGATCTATTTCTTTGTTAAAGCCAGGAAATTGCATCAGCAGCTTGTATGTATTTTACATCATAATAATAATCGCAAATAAACTGTTTTTGATTTGCAATGTTTTTTAAACCGAATGTGTGTTTAATCCCGGATTCTCGGCATGCAGCTTTTCAGTCTAATTGACTTGGTGCTTTGCTTTCCTTTTTCACGTCTCGTAAACGCTGACTTTTAAACACCACCGTGGAGTTTATGGGTTTTCCGAAACCAACTCACAAACATCAAGATCAAACCGTCCTAATAAACTATTCACACAGTGGATACAGTAGAGTGTGTGTGTGTGTGTGTGTGTGTGTGTGTGTGTGTGTGTGTGTGTGTGTGTGGCATGTGTCTATACAGCGTGTTTTGTGTGTGTATGTATGTTCAAACAGGAGTGTGTGTATGCACTTGTGTGTGTGTGTTTGTTTGTGTGTGTTCATACAGGACTGCATGTGTTTTTCCATACAGGAATGTGTGTGCATGTGTGTTTTCTCATATGATTGTGTGTGTGTGTGTGTGTGTGTGTGTGTGTGTGTGTGTGTGTGTGTGTGTGTGTGTGTGTGTGTGTGTCAGAGTCAGAGCTGCAGTAAAAGGAGCCTCCAGTGTCAGAACTTTGCAACAGTTTGAGATAAAGCTGTAAATCATGATGTTTCAAAATCATCATTTGCTGACCATCTCAAAATTCTGAGATGAAAGTAAATAATGGGATGTTATACAGCAGGAATAAATGCCGGAATCGAAAAAATAATCTAAGTTTTTTACGTGATGATAAACATGTGAAAGAAAGCATGTCATAGTAAACAGGTGAAAGTAAAGCTGCTGTACCTCTGAAGCTGAGCTCGCTGTCACTGATCCCTCCATCCTCAGCCGAGCTTTCCTTCTCCACCTTCGTTGCTCCTCTGTTCCGCTTCACGCTTTTAAAAAACTGACCCCATCGATGGCGTCCAGCGTCCTTCTTCAATCTCTTCTCCTTTGCTCGTCTGTTCTGGAACCACACCTTAGACAGAGAGAAAGAGAGAGAGACAGACAGACAGACAGACAGACAGACAGACAGACAGACAGACAGACAGACAGACAATCAGACAGAGAGAGAGAGAGAGAGACAGACAGACAGACAGACAGACAGACAGACAGACAGACAGACAGAGATAAAAATTATGACAGTGAACTTTTAGGGATATTGAAAATGTGTAGAAAAAAATATGAAAGAAGATAAAACAATAAAGAAAAAGTGAAAAAGACAAAGGAAAGAATGAAAGAATGGATGGATTTTGGTACCTGTACTACTCGCATGTCGAGTCCTGTTTCGGAGGAGAGCTGCTCTCGGACGTGCCGTGCCGGTTTAGGAGAGTTTTTATATGCACTTTTCAGCGTCTCCAGCTGTTTGGCCGTGATGGTAGTACGAGGACGTTTCGCTCCTGACTCTGAGTCATCTACAAGACAGACAGATACACACACACACACACACACACACACACACACACACACACACACACAAAGATGTTTCTGGGTCTGATAAACATCAGAATTATTGTCAACAAGGTTCAGCAGTAACAATAACAGCAGAAATATTTTAGATCTAAAAAACAAACACACATATTTAAATTGTCATGTTTTCAATATGACTGAAAAAAACCCAAAACAGACTCAAAACCCCCTAAAGTGGTCCTTTGAACACAATCCTCAGAAGGAGAGTCCGAATTGAAATCAAAATAAGCATTATTTACATTTACGGCATTTATTAGATGCTCTTATCCAGAGTGAATTACAATACTTTAATTTATACAGCTGAGCACTTCAGGGGGTAAGGGCCTTGCTCAGGGGCCCAACAGTGGCAAGATGATGGATGGCAAGAGCTGTGATTTGAACTTACGGCCTTCTGATCAGAAGTCTTACATCTTAGCCACTTTGCTACCACCTCCCCCATGAATAACTGGTGTCACACTCAAAATTACATTTTTTCTGATTTTGATGTCATCTATTAATATTCCATAAACTTAACATAGAAAGAAGAAAATGAAATAATGTAAAGAAGAAGAAAATAAATTACACTTTTTTATTTGTTTTGTATGTAAAATATTTCTGTTTTCAAATCCCAGCTCGTCTTTAAACGAAGCCTTGACCACCACGTGAGTCCCCAGATTTAAATAAATGAAATGTGTGGTGTCAAGTGAGTGTGTGCATATGTGTGCATATGTGTGTGTGTGTGTGTGTGTGTGTGTGTGTGTGTGTGTGTGTGTGTGTGTGTGTGTGTGTGTGTGTGATCCCTCTGAGAGCTCAGGGGAATGTAAATCTCCTCACAGTGGCAGGCTGCTGGAGGTTATTGAGGCACTGCTATAAAACCCCATCGCTTCACTTAACATAATCAATCAGTGCTCTGTGGAAATCTTCATAAACACACACGCGCACACACACACAGAGCGAATATCTGGGCACCCTGGATGCAGTGCTATCCATGATTTTGCTTCTACTGTAAACAAAAGATGTGGGGAAGATGTTGGGAAGAAGCTCCGCCTTCCTGCTTTTATAGGACTAGCATCACTCAAGTGGCTACATGAAGGTCTCAAAATATCATATTCAGTTCACTGCCATGGGTAAAATGTTTTTAAAATGTCTTTACTTTTTTTACTTTTTTGTATTGGCTGTTCCGTCCTCACCATTCTGTTTTGCGGTTTCGTAGTCGACCTTGCAGACGAGCCGGCCGTCCTCCATCAGGTAAAACTCATCTCCCGTGGCCAGTTGTCTGCTGCACATCACACATGAAAAACAGTGCAGGTGATAAACGAAGTCCTGCGCTTTACGCACCACCTGAGAAGGAGGGATGCCCTGCTGACACGACGCACACTTCGTCCCAAAACGCCTGTGGAGATGCACACAAACACCTGCGTTAGAACTTAGCATAGATTCAGCACACAGTCAAAAAGTGGTTTCGCTCCACACACCTATTCATTAAATAAGCATTGCTAATTGCTCTTTAGGGAGCAAAGTGTGTCATTTCATACTGAAACACTACATGGATTCCTAAATCCCAAGCCTGCTTACTCTCTCTCTCTCTCTCTCTCTCTCTCTCTCTCTCTCTCTCTCTCTCTCTCTCTCTCTCTCTCTCTATGATATACACATCACATACAAGGGGAATAGGGAGGGGGGGAGCGAGGGGAAGGGGCAAGTTTAACATTAAAACCCCCCTTTTACCCTCTGGGTGAGTTAACAATGTTATCTTCCACTCAGAGTCTCACTGAGACATTTAAGTCTCAAACATGATTCAGTAAATGGATAAAAGACAAACTTAATTTATTTCTTAATGCGGGAAGAGAAGAACAAGAGAGAAAGGAAAGGAGGCTATGAAGGCTAAAATAAAAGAAGAAGAAAAGAGAGAGGAGAAAAACAAACTCCGGAGACATGATTATGACTGTGCCCTACTCCTGACAAAGGCCACACACTTCACAGTAAAAAAGAATTAAAAAAAACAGCGGCTACTTTGAGTGAACTTTATTACTGTGTTTTGAAGATGATGTGTAGTGGTACATGACCACGCTGTAATTAAAGGAGCCGAGCAGATGCTGAGAAAATGGAACAGATGAATGATGTTAATATGACCAATGCAATTTGTACTGAAACATGTAAACCTGAGCCTTCAGACTCAGCCTAGTAGCAAAAGGTCTTTCAGCAGGTCCCAATAAAAAACACTTGACACAGAACATAGTACAACCGAAGAGATGAGATGAGAAGGGTTTTGGTCATCATCTAAACTTAGATTTCTGGCAGACCTAGAATCAGAAACTACAATCTACCCATCTCCTTCTTACACTTTGAACGACTGTCTTAAATAGTCAGTGTTCTTAGAGTTGGTTGGACATCTTTCAACCCTAACCCTAAAGATGACCTTAATCTTTGCACCACTTTTTTAAAACCCTGAGAGCCACTGAAAACCTTGCTCCGTTGAAATCCTCTAAGGAACCTGCATTCTTGACTTCCTTGAAGTACCCTGCTCAGACTTTCTAAAACTTCTGCTGTATCAGAAATCCTGTCTGTAAATGTCTATGAAAGATGCTGATTTATCACCTGCCCTTGCTTTCAAGGACCTTTGTTTTGTCTGTTGCATGAAAGTTCCATACTCTCCCTGTCTTTCTTTTAAGTGCCCTGTTGACTCTCCTGTGTGGATCCTACAATATTCACAAAACACTGCTCTGAAGACAGCCTCTGAGAATCTTGGCCTTTTATGGACTACACCTAAGCTGCCAGCATCAGTCACTGTATCATTGACACTGCTACATAGATGTTTTTTTAAATGCTCTGCTCTGCTTACTGCCTGAGGCCTTCTAACACTAGTGTACACTGTGTAATGCTACTGCTATATAGTAGCATTACCTCTAAGGACCCTGCTACACCAATATCCTCAGAGTACTCTGCTACTCTGACATCCTCTAGTAACCTTGCTGCACCAGTATACTTTAAGGACTCTGCTACACTTATATCCTCTGAGAATCCTGCTACACTCATATACTATGAGGACTCTGCCATTCCAATATCCTCTGAAGACCCTGAAACACCAATAGCTTCTGAGGACCCATCTACACAAATATCCTCTGAGGACCCTGCTATATCATTAACCTCTAAGGACCCTGCTACACAGATATCTTCTGAGTACCTTGCTACAACAATATCTTCTGAGGACACTGCTATACCAATATACTCTGAGGACCCTGCTACATCAATATCCTTTGAGGACTCTGATACACAGACATCAACTAGTTGCCCTGCTACACCAGTAAATTCTGTTGCCCTGCTACACCTATCCCAGATGGATGGAGGAGGGGGCATCCAAAGCGGTGTGCAAGGAAGCAGAAGAGCAGAAAGCAAGAGGAGGCTTGTGCTAGGCTAAAGGCTAACTCTAGCTGGCCTGCTCTACAATCCATCCTGCTCACAAATGTCTGTTCCCTGAACAATATATTGAATTACATCAGTCTCCAACAAGCTATTCGGCATGAGCACAGAGACTGCTGCATCCTTGTTTTTACAGAGACAACAGAGCTCCAGGCAGAGCTCCGACAGCTGGACAGGCTACACCAACAAGGAATAGTGTCTTTGTCCTTGTTTCAACCTGTTGCTCACTGCTGGAGGAGTTTATGATTGTTAAATGTAAACCTTCTTATTTACTGAGGAATTCAACACCGTTATTGTACTTGGAGTGTACATTCTACCTAGTACTAATGCTAAGAAGGCACTCTGTGTACTCTATGGAACCATAAGCTAACAGCAGAACACACAGCCTGTTGGACTGTTTATTGTTGCCAGATATTTCAATCATGCAAATCTTAGGACTGTGTTTTCTAAATTTAATCAGAATTTGGACTTTGCAACCAGATGGGAAAACATGCTGGATGTTGTTTACACAAACATCCCAGGCATATACCGCATGAAGCCCCGCCCCCACCTTGGCTACTCAGACCACATCTCTGTTTTGCTGATACCAGCATACAAACCCCTCAACAGGTGTTTAAATCCAGTCCAAAAGCAGGTGAGAACCTGGCCAGCAGGAGCCATTTCTGCTCTCTAGGACTTCACCGACTTGCGTGCCAAAGAATTCTACAGTCTCCTGCCTCAATGACCATCATCTCATTGCACTCACACCCATCATTATGAAGTGCTTTGATAGGCTCATCATGAGGCACATTAAGACCCAGCTACCACCCTCACTGGACCCTATGCAGTATGCGTATCGTCCAAACCATTTTACGGTAGATGCCATCACCACTTCCATTTATCTGGCCCTCACCCAACTGGACAATAAGGACACATATGTATAAATCATTCCCACTGAGGACTCTGCTACTCTGACATAGTGACCCTGCTACACCAGTGTACTCTGAAGACTTGCTACACCAATATTCTTAAGAACCCTGCTACACATATACCTTTTTATGGCTGTGACACACCAATATCCAGTACTGGACAAAGTACACAAACCAAACAAAAATGTACAGTGGTCCCCCGGAACTTGCGGAGGTTACATTCTAAGGCCCCCCCGTGAATTGCGAAAATCCGCTTTCCAAAATTTTGGACGCACCCTCACAGCCCCTATGGTACCTCAGTGAATTTATCTAGACATTTTGTCACTTTAATACAATAATTTGTTTTACAAATGTTTATAAATTTTTTAAGTAAAAACATCATTTCAAATGTTATTTCTAACGCTCCTGAACATTCTGTCGTGCTGCGAATTCCTGCCAATTTTATGATAATCCGCAACTTGCTGTTAGTTTCAAATGAGAACCTGCGAATTTTCAGAGCAGCCGGTTCTAAATTATCGGGGGTTAACTGTACTTGAGTTAAAGTATAGATACATGAGGTAAAATATTACACTAGTAAAAAGTAAAAGTGCTCCCTTTTAACTTTTACTTAAGTAAAAATACACAAGTATTTGCATTCAAATGTACTTAAATATCCAAAGTACTATAATTTATTATGTTCTCTGATAACTCTAGTGCACTAGTATTTCACAAGGATCCTGCCAACCCTAGATCATCTAAGATCCTGCTACTGTACATTGATGTGCTCTGTGGATCCTGGTTCACCAGTATACTCTTAGGGCCCTGATACAGCATTATCCCGTGAGAACCCTGTTAAACCAAAGTCCTCTAAGGGCCCTGAGACACCAGTCACCATTGATGATGCTATTCTATAACATTTTAAGGACCTTGCTAGATTATATGCTCTGAGGACCTTGAAACACCAGTGTTCTTAAAAGGTCCTGATACACCATTGTCCTTTAATAGCATGCTAGAGCAATGTCCTCTGAGAACCATGTTTGTAGGGCCTTGTTAGTAAATGATCCTGCCCCCCTAATTTCCACTGTCTGTTATGCTGTCGTTTCCGCCTCTCTTTTTTGTTCCAGGACCCACTTGGGAATTCAGGCACCTAAATGGAGTGGCCGTATACCTCCATCCTGATGATTCTGATGCCCAGTTGATACAAGAGGAAAAGAAGTCCAAAGCTGATGGCTAGTTAATTCAAGCATTTTCTTTTGTTATGAAATATAAAATAACATATATACTGACGTGTAGAAGTGTTCTCTGCAGTAGACGTGTCCTCCTCTGCAGTAACACCTGTCATTCAGCAGCTCGTCACACTCTGCACACCGGAGACAGGTGGAGTGCCAGTGCAGATCCTGAACCTTACACACAAACTTATCCAAGATACGCTGGTTACATCCAGCACACTCCGGGACTTCTGTATACACACACACACACACACACACACACACACACCCACAAACAGTCAGTTACAACATACGCAATATCTTAAACATTTGTACACACAGAATAACAGAACAAGAAGGAGTGACCAAAGGGATGAAAGAAACATTTATAATATTGTAATAATAATATTAAGCTGATATTCTGAATGAATGAACTATAACACTATAACATAAGTTATAACCTTGTGTGTGTGTGTGTGTGTGTGTGTGTGTGTGTGTGTGTGTGTGTGTGTGTGTGTGTGTGTGTGTTTTACAGCAAATGTGAAGAGAAAATAATTGTAAGTATATCTGGAGGTCCAGCTAAAACGGAGCTCAGGTGATGAAAGGCCACCATTCATACAAAAAATAATCAATAATACAGAATAAAGAGCGAGGCACGCGCATGCGCACACGGACACTCATAAAATAATGATTTAATATATAATATGAGCAGGGAAGAGCGGAGTAACACCGACACCGACACTGATCGATATCTCGGATAGGGTTGAGATCACAATTAACCTACACTTACATAAAAATAGATATTTATATTTTTTACAATTACTCTAAATTAAGGGATGCTGTCACGTGACACGATCGAGTTTTTGGGAAGAGGAAAGTTTCTCATGTCCATGTCACCTGTATGTCACCGCATACAGCATGAATGATATAGTGTTTTTTATGCTTATCTCAGATTTGTTGAACAGGTAAAGGTAAAGTGCAGACATGAGAGAGGAAATCAACCAATAATTCTGAATGATTCAGGCGCGCGCACAAACACACGCGCGCGCTCTTTACTCTAATCACACTATTCATTATGCAGCAAAATAATTTATTAATCGACAGTAATTGCCGAGACACGCGCACATTTACACAACGTATAAAAAAATGGCCAACACTGTTACTAAAAACCAATGATTAATTTGTTCAAAATTAAAGCGCATTTATCAAATAAATATTTACACAATTCTTGAATTGAATTCTTATAACAATGAAATAACGTATAAAAAACAGACATTTATATTTAACGTGATAACAATTATAACATTATTATAATATAATATTATATATTTTAAATATATAATATATAGATATATATCCTGTTTAAACTAAATAATCATATTTAATAACAAATCCAACCTTTATTTGTGCTTTTACTGAAATCAATCATGCAACATTTTTCACTTTTTTCACTGTTTAGTAGGTTTCATTTGAACCTGTGTTCATTCTGCTGTTATTTTCTTAATAAATGAACGCACCAAACGCCCGCGCGCGCGTGTGCACGCGGTTTTAATCACGTTACCGTTTTATAAATTCTCACTAGAGAGAACATGTGTCGTCTTTCTTATAAAATTAATTGTGTCCAAAATTAATTTGTTTATAAATATCATAAATACTATTTTCTTTTTTCTTTTTTGTTTACGATATCTTTATTAAACCATGATGTAATATTTACATCTGATTTCTGTTAGCTTTTTGATCCTATAGATTCTTCTTTATCACATTTATATTTACAAAAATAATTTAGATTAGATTTGACTTCTATTCTCGTACATTTTGTACACGTGCACGTGAGATGTATTGATAAATATTAATGTATTCATGTCATCACTAAAATTAAAAAAAAAAATTTATATTGTTTATTAAATGCATTAACTTGTTATTCAAAGCTACATTTCTTAACGTCGTAGTCATTATTATCATTATTATTTTCATTACTCTTGGATTAAAATTTTAATTAAAACCTAAATTAGAAATAAACCTAAATATTTTGAGCTTATTGTGTATATTGTGTGAAGAATTGTTTTATAATTCTTAATGCGGTTACAAACCAGAAAACAGAATCCTTATTTCCTGCTAAAGAAAAAAATTAAGCTTTAAGGATCGTGTGTGTGTGTGTGTGTGTGTGTGTGTGTGTGTGTGTGTGTGTGTGTGTGTGTGTGTGTGTGTGTGTGTTGGGTGTGAGATGAGGCCAGTGACAAAAGTCAAACAAGACCAAGATAAATGAACACCAGTATAAACCGAATGAAACTGCTCAGTCTGCTTGATTGTTTTTTGTATTTTGTTTGTTTGTTTGTGTTTGATTTCCTAGATTTATAGAAATAAGGAGAAACTTCTCCTTATTTTTCTTTATCATGAAACCACGTCCAATTTCATTTTTATGTAATTAAAAGCATAATATTTTCCATAATTCCATAATAGTCAGGCAATAAATACATAGAAAACCGTAGACATAAAAAGAACCAGTCCAAAATATATTTTCCTTTCTTGCTGTTTTGGCATGTTATTCCTTTATAAAAAGAGAAATATATTAAATAATAAAATATGGAGGTCAGTGATATTCAGTGCAGAAGCTTTTCCTTAAATCAACAGTATTTAAAACCCCTTCCAGGTCCAGTAGCATCACCTCAGTGAGCGGAAAAGGAAACGTGTAGTACATTTATATATTTGTTTATATTAATAATGATTATGTAAGTTATTTATCACTGCAGTATATTACAACCAACCTCACGATATGTCCGAGTTAAACAACAGTCTGTTCTGAGCAATTTCATGATCTTTTGCTCGATAATAAACTCAGTGTTGCTGCATATCGGTGCGACATTTTAGTTTTTTTGGTCACAAGTTCATCATCCAGGATGGAGAGAATGTGAACCAAGTTAAGTGATATTTCTACACACACACACACACACACACACACACACACACACACACACACACACACACACACACACACACACACACACACACACACACACACACACACACACTCTCTCTCTCTCTCTCTCTCTCTCTCTTCCCATCTCTCTCAGGGTCATGCACGAGGCAGCACACACTAATTACCCCACATTTAGGTGAGAAAAAACGGATGTTATCGATTATTGTAGCTAGAATTTATAAATGAATTATATTTATAATTAATCTGAACACAAATGCAGTCCGATAGCCAGCATAATGTTGCTGTATCATTTCATTTAGAAATAGATTTTAAATCAGAACAGCAAATGACGATGATGATGATGATGATGATGATGATGATGATGATGATGATGATGATGATGATGATGATGATGAAGATGTGATCATTTTGATAATAGGGGTTTGGACTCGAAGTACAGATTTTTTTTTTTTTACTTGTGCACGAATTGAAACGAATTAAAGAATTGACTAAATATGAATATTTAGTCGTTATGTCATATTCCTAAATATATTCTTCAATTCCTTATATGAATATTTTATATATATATATATATATATATATATATATATATATATATATATATATATATATATATATATATATATATATATATATATATATATATATATGTGATATAAATAAATAATTGCACCAGCCACTTGTTATTTGTCTGGTGTCCAGGAATTATATTATGCTTAAAACAAACAAACAAAAACGGTGGTACATCTTGAAATGTGTAAATGTGCAGCTCTGTAGATTTTCACCCGCATTTATCTCCCTGACTTCTATCAGATTATGGCGAGCAGATGAACTGACCAGGCGAGCAGATGTGAAGATAAAGAGGCAATTTCTTTAATTTAATTTCATTTAATCAGCGTTTGGATTTACAGAGCCGGAGCTTCAACCACGTCACTAAACTCAGCTCTAATCTCTCCATATATAACAGGATTAAATTCCCTTTAATGCGATCGGATTCGGAGGAGAAAAAAACCCCAAAACGTCAGCATAAGGAATAAAACAAAAAACACACATCTATATAAAATCCGATTTAGTGAAGATATGGTTGCATGTGTGTGTGTGTGTGTGTTTGTGTGTGTGTGTGTGTGTGTGTGTGTGTGTGTGTGTGTGTGTGTGTGTGTGTGTGTGTGTGTGTGTGTGTAGTGGCCTGGTGGAAAATAATGCATGTGATGGAATTTAAAATGCGAAATTTTGCATTTAAAGACAAAATCATGCAGATTGTGTCAAACAAAATCAGCTATTAGGATTTTACTATTTCAGTGTAGATTTATTTCAAAGAGGAAATATTATGGAGATGTGAACGCAGGCCAAACTGATCCGCATTCGCACATCTGCACACATCTGTAAGCGTGATAAATGATCAGACCCTAGCTTTATCCAAGTCTAATCCCATTTTAAAGTAAAAAAAAAAAAAAAAAAAAAAAAGAAGAAGACGCTCTTTTTGCTGTGTTGATAAAGAAATTAAATATTTCCGATTTATGATTTGACGGGAAGAAAATAAAACCCACAACAAGCGCGTCAAGATGTGATCACTGGCTATGATTTAGCCTGTTATAATACTTTAGCATGAGAAAAGTGTTACGCATTTGAGTGTGCTGTTCGTGAATAGAAATAATGTCAACGTAAAATAAGGAGAAAAGTGAAACAGACAGTGATGAGAAATGGAAATTCGGACCTGATGCGTTTTTATGCGTTTCACCTTTTAAATACTCCAGATTGTCACACGTCACCAAAAATTTATCGAATCAATATTGCTGCATCATCATCATCATCATCATCATCATCATCATCATCATCATCAAACTCAGAGCAGTGTGAATAGGATGAAGGGTCTTACGCTGCAGTGGGACGAGCATGTCGGGCTTCGCGGCGCTTTCGCTGGGCAACACGGAGGCGCTCTGCATCATTTTCATCCGCTCTGATAAAAACACACACACACTCCCACACACACACACACACACTCACACCCACTCACACAGAGCCATACACGAGCACATTCAGGCGCGTGTCCGTGCTCGGAGCTCTCCAGACAGGAAAATTGAAAAACTCCTCAAAACAGAGAGCATGAGAAGGATGGGACGCGTCTCTTTTCCCTTTTTCCTCCCCCCCTCTCTCTCTCTCTCTCTCTCTCTCTCTCTCTCTCTCTCTCTCTCTCTCTCTCTCTCTCTCTCTCTCTCTCAGCGCGCACACAGACGCAGACGCACGCGCCCGCGTGCATCCGCCCCCGCCCTCACACGCGCATCCGTCGTAACACCGCACCGCTTTGATTCATTCACTTTGCAGAGGGCGTCGCATTGGCCAATCAGAGCACGCCGGAAGTGACGAAAGCGCCCCTTAGAGCGCTCGAGCGCTATATAAACACAGGCAGCCTGAATCTAAAAAGAAGTCGGAGGCAATTGATCGGCCAACACACATTAAATAAGTATTAGAATAAGATTATTGAACGAGATCGCATTAATATCTTCCATTTTTTATTACATTTTCATTTTGTTTAAAAGCTTGTAAAGTGATATTAAGAAACTGAGGGTGAGGTCGTTAGCGTGTTGATTAGCAACCAATTAGAGAGAGAGAGAGAAAGGTCACGTGTCATTTCCTTAAGTCTCCTGTTTGGCTTCAAACCTGTTGTTCATTTTGCAATTTTTTTTATAAGCAAACCTGATTTTTAGTATAATTACCTAAACTATAAAACATTTAATATGTACACCAATAACGTTTATACAGAAATATTAGGCAGTTTTTTTCAAAATAAAATATTGAGTCTGGAAGATTTGGCAGCTGTGATCACACCAAATAACTGCATTATATAATAAACTTCTCATCATTTCCGTTTTAATATTCATAAAAGTGCCCAAATCTGCAATTCCATCATCTTACCATTCTCATGCAATAAATCCGTCGTTGTAAAACGATTGCATTGACTTCCATATTAAATCCAGGTGGTTTTTTTTGTTATTGTGTTTATGGATTAGCATTAGATTAGTATCACTTTACCATCAAATATCACATATTCATGTTATAAAGATATGGAGTCATAATAAATATATTGCTGTTTATTAGACGGAAATGTGTTGGAGAGACACCAAACCTGGTTCTTTTTTTATAGTAAATATAATATGTATATTTTTTGCTTTAAGAATTTGAAGCATGAACAAATGACACACAGTTAATAGTGTTAATGGACTTTATTTGGTCTTTTCACTTTTTTCCTTTTTTATTATTACATTTATTTAAGAACTGCAACAAATATGAAAATATATGATAACAGCAGTATTGAACAACAGTGTGTGTGTGTGTGTGTGTGTGTGTGTGTGTGTGTGTGTGTGTGTGTGTGTGTGTGTGTGTGTGTGTGTGTCAGTGCCAGAGCTCATTTTATTCACTGGTGCAGGAGTAAATCCCAGAGGGGCTCGAGTTCAGGTGAGATAAACTCCAGCTTCACTTCCCATTTCCTTCAATGAAAACAAGAGGAACAAGGTACTGTGATAAAAAGCCTGATCTTCACCATCCCACCACCGCCATCATCATCATCCTCATCATCGTCATCATCATTATCTTCATCCCACCATCATCATAACCAGCACCATTATCACTTGCTTCTTGTCCACGTCATCCTTCTTTTATTAGCTCATCATCTTCATCTTCATCTTCAGGGTTTTTTAAACACGATTTTTTTAAAATGACGAAGTCACGTGAGATGTACAGTTTCTGGACGTGGTCAAAAGCTTGAT
>NC_139584.1:5730956-5738456 GCF_946808225.1 Silurus aristotelis
AACACCAGGACCCAAGGTTTTTTAGTAGAACAACACCCAGAGCATCACCCTACCTCCACTGTCCTGCTATCTTCCCATAATGCATCTTGTTGCCATATTTTCTCCAGTTAAGCATCTAAACATATTCACCCAATCATTCACATCATGTAAAAGAAAATGTTATTCATCAGACCAAACTATCTTCTTCTATTGTTTCATGGGCCAGTTCTGATGTTTATAGTGGGAGTTTTGGGTGATGTAATTGGACAGCATAAAAACTTTAAATGCTCTGCAGCCACGTTGCTCCTAAAGCATAAATCTGTGTTCTGACTAATTTTCTGTAGTTTCTGCTACAGAGCTCTTATGTATAATCGAACAAAATAGGCTAGCCTTTATTGAGTCTTTTGTATCTATGACCGTGTCTCCATTTCACCTGTTCTCTGTCCTTGGCGCACTTTTGGTATAACCACTGCAGTCCAGGATAAACCAAACAAACCCTGCTGTTTTGGAGAAAATCTGACCCAGGTGTCTAGACATTACAATCTGGCCCTCGTTAAAGTCACTCAGATTTTTACGCTCAGCCATTTTTCCTGATTCCAACACATCAATTTTAAAGCCTGACTGTTCCTCCTTAACACCCCTCTACCGGTGCCACTGTAACCAGATAAAGACACAAAACTAATTTAATAATTCTCAGTGTTGTTCGGTTTCTCTCTAACTACTTGTTTTTTTTCCTTTAATATAACTAGCTATTTATTTTTTTATATATTTTCTGTTTGTTTATTTATTCTAATTGAATGAATTATATATATTTTTTACCTCTTTCCTTATGTCTATGTTAATTTTGCACTGGTTATTCCAAATTATTCCAGATTTCAGTATTTTTAAGGATTTATTTATATAAATTAATTAATTAATAAGAAAATTTATTTCTATTAATTTATGTATTACATGTAAGTTAAATATTATATTATGTCATCTTATAACACATTTTAAAAATAATACTAATTTTGGAATGAATTAGTAAACAAGCAAACAAACAAATAATACTGCCATACTCTAACATGAAATTGGATGTGTGCATTGCTTGAAAGAATATTTCTCTTTATACCAGACACTCATGTGTATTTATATGAGTGTGTGTGTGTGTGTGTGTGTGTGTGTGTGTGTGTGTGTGTGTGTGTGGTCTAAAGCATGATCAATATGCTTGTGTATCGTCCCAGCAGGAGAGAGGGTTCGAGGGTGTTATAAAGATAATAGATGAGACTGGCAGACAGAACGCCCCTTTTTTTGCACACACACACACACACACACACGCGCGCGCTTGTACGCACGCACGCACGCACGCACGCACGCACGCACGCACGCACACACACACACACACACACACACACACACAAACACACTTCCCCCTTTACACCACACGCCACCCTGGAGTTTCTGTGTGAGCGACTGCACACACTCTGCATATTGCTTTTCCCATCAGTCATATATCACTCAGAGAACACACACACACACACACACACACACACACACACACACACACACACAAACACATATTATTGTTTTTTTTCTTTCATTTCTTATATATGCAGAAGCAGAAAACAAAAAAATGTTTATGTCAGATATCACATCTTTGTCTATACACTCTACTCTCTACTCTCTACTTCCTACACTATACATCAATATACCTACTCTCTACATACCGCTTTCTATACCCTACTCCCTACATTCTACTCCCTATATCCTGCTCTCTATACCCTACTCCCTACATTCTACTCCCTATATCCTGCTCTCTATACCCTACTCCCTACATTCTACTCCCTATATCCTGCTCTCTATACCCTACTCCCTACATTCTACTCTCTACATCCTGCTCTCTATACCCTACTCCCTACATTCTACTCTCTACATCCTGCTCTCTATATCCTACTCCCTACATTCTACTCTCTACATCCTGCTCTCTATACACTACTCCCTACATTCTACTCTCTACATCCTGCTCTCTATACACTACTCCCTACATTCTACTCTCTACATACCGCTCTCTATACACTACTCCCTCCATTCTACTCTCTACATCCTGCTCTCTATACCCTACTCCCTACATTCTACTCTCTACATCCTGCTTTCTATACACTACTCCCAACACTCTACTCTCTACATCCTGCTCTCTATACACTACTCCCTCCATTCTACTCTCTACATCCTGCTCTCTATACACTACTCCCTACATTCTACTCTCTACATCCTGCTCTCTATACACTACTCCCTACATTCTACTCTCTACATCCTGCTCTCTATACACTACTTCCTACATTGTACTCTCTACATCCTGCTCTCTATACCCTACTCCATACATTCTACTCTCTACATCCTGCTCTCTATACACTACTCCCTACATTCTACTCTCTACATCCTGCTTTCTATACCCTACTCCCTACATTCTACTCCCTATATCCTGCTCTCTATACCCCACTCCCTACATTCTACTCCCTATATCCTGCTCTCTATACCCCACTCCCTACATTCTACTCTCTACATCCTGCTCTTTATACCCTACTCCCTACATTCTACTCTTTACATCCTGCTTTCTATACCCTACTCCCAACACTCTACTCTCTACATCCTGCTTTCTATACCCTACTTCCTACATTCTACTCCCTACATCCTGCTCTCTATACCCTACTCCCTACATTCTACTCTCTACATCCTGCTCTCTATACCCTACTCCCTACACTCTACTCTCTACATCCTGCTTTCTATACCCTACTTCCTACATTCTACTCCCTATATCCTGCTATCTATACTGTACTCCCTACATTCTACTCCTTAATCTCTACACCCCGCTCCTCATACCCTACTCTCTACACCCCACTCCCTATACCCTATACCCTACTCTCTACACCCCACTCCCTATACCCTATACCCTATTCTCTACACCTACTCTCTACACCCCGCTCCCTATACCCTATACCCTACTCTCTACACCCCGCTCCCTATACCCTATACCCTACTCTCTACACCCCACCCCCTATATACTATACCCTATTCTCTACACCCCGCTCCCTATACTCTACTCTCTACACCCCACTCCCCATACCCTATACCCTATTCTCTACACCCCACACCCTATACCCTATACCCTACTCTCTACACCCCACTCCCTATACCCTATACCCTATACCCTACTCTCTACACCCCACTTCCCATACCCTATACCCTACTCTCTACACCCCGCTCCCTATACCCTATACCCTACTCTCTACACCCCACTCCCCATACCCTATACCCTACTCTCTACATACCACTCTCTATACACTACTCCCTCCATTCTACTCTCTACATCCTGCTCTCTATACCCTACTCCCTACATTCTACTCTCAACATCCTGCTCTCTATACACTACTCCCTACATTCTACTCTCTACATCCTGCTCTCTATACACTACTCCCTACATTCTACTCTCTACATCCTGCTCTCTATACACTACTCACTACATTCTACTCTCAACATCCTGCTCTCTATACCCTACTCCCTACATTCTACTTTCTACATCCTTCTCTCTATACCCTACTCCCTACACTCTATTTTCTACATCCTGCTTTCTATACCCTACTTCCTACATTCTACTCCCTACATCCTGCTCTCTATACCCTACTTCCCACATTCTACTCCCTATATCCTGCTATCTATACTCTACTCCCTACATTCTACTCCTTAATCTCTACACCCCGCTCCCCATACCCTACTCTCTACACCCCACTCCCTATACCCTATACCCTATTCTCTACACCTACTCTCTACACCCCGCTCCCTATACTCTACTCCCTACTTTCTACACCCCACTCACTATATCCTACTTTCTGTTCTCTCCCTCTCTTTTCTGAAAAACACGCTTGGCATGTGCGTATACACACACACACACACACACACACACGCACGCATGCACGCACGCACGCACACACACTTTTGTCACTCTCAAGAGAGATGTCAAAGGAACAAAGGGGCTAAATAGGCTTACACACTGCCCAAAGATCTCTCTCTCTCCCTCTCACACACACACACACACACACACACACACACACACACACACACACACACACACACACACACACACACACACACACACACACACACATATGCACGACACTCTTTAATCTTTGTCATGGTTTACACAGTGTGTGTGTGTGTGTGTGTGTGTGTGTGTGTGTGTGTGTGTGTGTGTGTGTGTGTGTGTGCGCTCCACCTGCTGCCACAGACGTTTGGGGAATTCAGACCACGCAGTCAGAGACACTGTTGCCATATCAATTATCAAGCAGCAGAAACGTGTCTCCGGGGAACACACACACACACACACACACACACACACACACACACACACACACACACACACACACAGACAGGCTGGGAGTGACGTGGCCTCAGAAGAGGACTTACTCGGATTGTTTATATTCATGAGTGTGTAGAGGAGCAGATGCAGTAAAATCACTCACACTTCACCGCAACAAGTGAATTAAATGAGTGTGATGAGATCTGACACCTGTGTCCCAAATTCCTTCCCTACACCCTACTCTCTACACCCTACCTTCGACAAATCCAGCCACTGCACCTTACTCTCTTTATCCTACTCCTTATACCCTACTCCCTACACTGAATAATTAAGTGCACTACGTAGCATTAACTGAGCAGTGGGGATGTCACACTGGAAACAATATGCACTCCTCAGGTCAAAATTTCAGAAGTTAAATGAGAGTTATACATATACAGGGGTTGAGTCTGAATCAGAAGTGTATGTCTTTTACACAGGATTTTGACATACTGTGAGACATAACAAAGGACACTATTCATTAACATTGACCCATTGAAGACAACCTCCAAGCAAGGACAATGGAGGAGATGCAATCGGATGTGTTGGATCAAGTGCTGTTACGTATATGCAATGTGTAATCCATATAAATGGGAGAAAAAGGAAGGCAAACAGTTAGCTGATTAATGTTAGGCAACATGTAATTTACTAGCTAGGATAAGTTATTAGAAATATATCCAATTTCCCACTTTTCTGGGAAGATGTTACACTAGACTTTGGAGTGTGCTTTTCAAGATTAAGGCTCATCCAGTTACAAGAGCTTGAGTAAAGTCAGGTTCTGTTGTAAATGAGTTGAGGAGGCCTGGGCTGCAGTCAGCATTTAAATTAATCCCAAACATGTTCATTAAGGTTGAGGTCAGAGCTCTATAGCAGGCCAGGCAATATCTTCCACTCCAAATCATGTAAACATATCTTCATGGAGCTGTGTGGGCAATGTCATACTGGTTTGGGTCTACTAGTTGAAGAAAAGATTTTAGGCTACTGCATCCACTTTGTGGTAAAATTTGGGAAATAATCACATTTGCTTGGAAAGATCAGGTGTCCCAGTACTTTATTCCAAATAATGGAGCTCTTTTTCTGAATAGGCAGGAATGTTTTTTTTTTTTTTTTTTTTTTTTTTTTTAATTCCCAAGGAAATTCACAGAGTCCAGTATCTTACATGCATTTCTACATTTCTACTTACAATCACAAAACCTTATTATTATTCTCTGGGTATGGCATTTTTCATGTTTCATGTTTAGTGTAATTCTAACATTGGCAGGGTTGAATAATCACAATTTCAATGGTTTCAAAGGATTTCTACATTCCCCAAGTTTATCATTCCCAGTGTTTCTAATTTCAAGTCTCAGTGAAACATTCTCAGGTCCCAAAAAATTTCAGGTATCCTTCTTTGCTGAGTCCTTCATTTTCAGTGTCTTACATTTGTAAGGTAATTCACTTCTCAGGTCCTGTATTCGCAGTGGCATTCTTTCTCATACTCTGTTCTCATACATTGTGCTTTTGGAATATTGGATCTCCAGAAAGACCAGGCCCTGTGAACCTAATGCTTTGGGTGCTGAACACTGGGAAATGGTTGATTTGAAATACAATTTGAAACAACTGTAAATATAATTTAAATAAGTTAATATAAAGTGCAATGAAGCATATATACGGCCCTAAAAGGACTGGGCTGTTCTCCAAATGACAGAAAAATTGACAAATACTGAGAGAATAGCGCTAATCAAAAAAGGAACGATTATCTGATCTTTTCATAGAATAAACATCTTTTTTAAAGATAATAAAATTAAAGCCTTAATAAAATAAAAACTGTTAATAAATTCTAATAGTAGAAAATGTAACTGCAGCGTCAGCACATGCCTGAGCTTCACAACGGAGTCACGGATCGTTAGATTTAAACAACTTCCTCCTTCAATCAATTGGCCAAGAAGCGAGCATTGATCACTAATCAAGGCGATACACTCTATAAGACCACACACAAACACACACACACACACACACACACACACACACACACACACACACACACACAAAATACACAATCAATAATGAAAAACATTGACTGTTTTTTTTTTCTGTAGTGTTTAAATAAACTGTGTGTGTGAGAGAGAGCGAGAGACAGAGAGATAGAAAGAGAGAGAGAGAGTGGTCACTGTGGGTCTGAGTATATCGGACTTCATCGTCACTCTACATTCAGATATTGATCCATTGATTGGCTGCCTAAAAGCTATTGATGTGTGTAAGTGACCACTTCATTCTGTGGGCTTGTGTGTATCACCTAGGACTTGCATTACATCATACACTGGTCTAAAACCAGTACACTACCCTGAGCCCACCTACCTCCTGAACGTGGTGTTCAGAGAGAAGCTAAAGTCACTGATCGATTAACAGGACATAACTCCTCCCCCATCAGGGGTAAAATCATGGATTACAGCTATAGAACTGATTGACATGCAGAAGACATGTTGTTTCTAAATCTCAACCTGCTTTGATTAACAGTTCATTTTCTCCTGTGGAGTTTCTGGCCTAACACTAGTTCATAGATATAGGCTTGACTTATTCATCACTTACAAGGCACATCTGTACAACAGCTTCTTTCCAGCGACTGTTAGGTTTGTAGCACAGAACATTAAGGAGGGAAAGAAGTACCCAATTTTACAATCTTCCTATCAAAAACCTTTACTTCCCAATCTCTCATCCTACAACCTGTTTGCACCCTGGACAACTTACAATTTCACTGACCACTCTTCCCAAAACCCCCCATATATAATGCTTCTATGTATAATGTTTTTTGCTTTTGCACTGTTTGTGTAAAATTCTGTTGACCATCATGTGCAATATTACTTATAGTCAACAACAAGCAATATTACATATACAATATGCACTATTATTGATTTGCTTTCACAAATGTTCATAATGTAAATATGTTTTATTTAGAATGCATATTTGTGTATTCTCTTTCATGTAAATACAGTGTAAACCTTTTGTGACTAAAGCTGACTCTGAGAAACACACAAGAATTTCAATGTATATGTATTGAAATGTACCTGTGCAAATGGCAACAAACTTGAAACTTGAAACTAAGTATGCCTATTATAACAATAATAAGTGGGACCACTAACTACTGACCATGTTTCATGACTGTATAACTGTGA
>NC_139584.1:5743456-5748456 GCF_946808225.1 Silurus aristotelis
AAGTAGATTATGAAATTATGAAGAACTGAAGATGTTTCATGCCTGGGCCATGTCGTCATAACTGCTGAAAATCTGTCTCCAGTGATTGTTTGTGGTATCTGCTACCAATCAATCGATCCGTCAATCAGCAAATACATAAACGAAAAAAACGTTCGCCTTCGTAATTATACAAATTCATGTGTGTGGGATTAAAAAAGTTTCTGTAAAGAACACTAAGTGGACATGAGATCAGTGTGGAAGCCCGTTTCTGCCACTGAATAAAAAATATATTATTATTATTTATAATAACTCGCAATTGCGAGAAAAAAAGTCATTATGAGATATGAACTACGCCAATCAATATAGTATAAATAAAAGTATATTCATTAAAATCAGAAATCAGATCGTTTATGAATAAGCGTTGATAATTTACAACCATTTAGGTTGAAATAAAAGGTGTGTGTGTGTGTGTGTGTGTGTGTGTGTGTGTGTCATCACATTACATCTTCTGAGGCAAAATGTTTAGAATTAAATAGAATTTATTTATAATTGCTGTATCATGATACAATGTAATTAACACTGGATGGGCTAAAAATAAAGGAACAATCGATAACTCCGCCCATCATCACCGTAAAATCCATTTATATATTTATTTATTATAATGTGTTTATTATTTATTGTATGATTCTCTGAAATCCTGTTAGACCACACTGTTTAAAACAGTCAAGCACTCTGAATAATTAGAAGTGTCAGCGCTTTAGATTTGGCCAATCACGTCAAAGCAGGGCGGAGTCACCTCGACACAAACGATCTCGGTTCTCGATGTTCTTCATCTTTCTGTGGTTTACATGAACACCAGCGAGCCCACACTCAGCCACTTTAGCAAAAAATGAGATTACGCAACTGCGATGTCTGGTGATGGTTACTCCAATTGTATATTAAATTTCCAGAGCAGATGTTTCCGCATTTCTTTGCACAGAAACGTGTGCCAGAAGGTCAGCTAATTAACATACTAATGACTGTGAAACTATTTATGTGATTTTCTTGAGAGGAAAAATATCACACACGTTGTAATTGCAAAGATGCTGTTGTACTTTGAGAGTTTGCTTTCGGTGACCAAATGAAACAAGGCCAATTAAGTGGCTGAATTTATGGTGCTAGCGAGAAAACTAGCTATAGGTGTTGGCTTGGTAATGCTATGCTAGAAAACCCCGCCCCGCATGCCTAGCTAAAATGCTCATGATGAATTGATATGGTGGTGAAATTACAGCATTTTTAAGTGATTTTTAATCCAGTCAGTAAAAGTGATCAGTTTTGATGTTAGCTATCGTTGGAACCCCATTCTTTGGTGCATATGGGTTACGGCAGTGCCAATTTTGTCCTGCGTTGGCGCCGTTTTACTCGGAAATACAAGCACATGGTGGCGATGCAGAGCACTGAGAGCAGGTAGAACGCCACGCACAGACTCAAGTCGAGCCGCGAGAACCCGACACTGAGGACAGACATCCAGTGCGTCCGAGTCTGGCCGTACGGCTCAGGCTCCACCTCTATCCCAAGCGCTAACCCTTTGGCGTCCTGTGCAGCAAGATCCCGCCTGGTCCTCCTCATGCTCTGTGGAAGGGGCTCGACTTCATCCTCCATGTCCCGCCTGCTTAGCGGTGCTTTAGCTTTGTAGTGCTGGATTATGAAGGCGTCCAGGTCCACAATGTCCTCTCTGAACTGATGGTGCCGAAGTCCGACGATGCTCGGTTTACGCGGTGATGCATCAGATACGGATTTCTCATCCTGAGGAGCTTCGTTTCGTTCGTCCTCCTCATCCACCACTTCCTGTCCTGCTTCCTGTTCGCGATCGGGTGCCGTCTCCCTGGCTTTGCGTCTCTCGATCACCGGTGGTTCAACAGAAACAGACAGAAAGTCATTTGAGAGGTGCTGTGCAGAGTAATAATTCCTGAGAAAGGCTAATGTCTTGTTCTGCACCCAGGCGTGATCCCCGTTCGACTTCAGGGTGTGACAGGATGGACACAGGTCCGGAGGAGGCCACTGGACTTTGGGGAAGTGGGGATCCTCGCTCAGTTCACCTGAAATCCACAAACAAAGAAATGAACAAACATAAAGCATCTGTAACTTTACTTTGCTTTCATTTTTATGGAATTTCACCTCAGCTACTAATATTACGTGTGGGCATGGCCTGTCCAGTATAGTGTAAAATACTAATTAAAGGAGGAGGAGCCACAATATTTGTGCACGTATGTGTGTGTGTCAGTGAATGTGTGTGTGGTTTGACGCGTGGTCAATTGGTTCATGTGCTTTATAATTATACAGATAATAGATGAGGCTGGCAGACTAAACGCCCCTTTTAAACACACACACACACACACACACACACACACACACACACACACACACACACACACACACACACACAAACACACACACACTGTGCTAACCATGACATAGATTAGATAATGCTCTGTGTTGAGTGTAGGGGTGGGCGAGGGTGTAACATTTTTGGGCAGTGTGCAAGCCTCTTTAGCCCTTTTGTTCCTTTGACATCTCTCCTGAGAGTGACTAATGTGTGTGTGTGTGCGTGTGTGTGTGTGTGTGTGTGTGTGTGTGTGTGTGTGTGTTCCACCTGCTGCCACAGACGTTTGGGGAATTCAGACCACGCAGTCAGAGACACTGTTGCCATATCAATTATCAAGCAGCAGAAACGTGTCCATGGGGAACACATGCACACACACGCGCACACACACGCACACACACACGCACACACACGCACACACACTCAGACACACATACATGTACAGGCCAGGAGTGATGTGGCGCAGAGTCACTCAGAGTGTTTATATTCATGAGTGTGTAGAGGAGCAGATGCAGTGAAATCACTCACACTTTACCACAACAATGGAATTAATTGAGTATGATGAGATCTGACACCTGTGTCCCAAATTCCTTCCCTACACCCAACTAACTCCATACTGTCCACTCCCTGTACTCTCTATTTCCTATTCGAAATATACTATACCCCCTCCCTAAACGCTACTCCATACTCCCAACACCCTTCTCCTTACTCCCTACACCCTACTCTCTACACCATACTCCCAACTCCATACTCCCTACTCCCAACACCCTTCTCCTTACTCCCTACACCATACTCCCAACTCCCTACTCCATACTCCCAACACCATGCTCCCAACACCCTACTCCATACTCCCAACTTCATACTCCCAACACCCTACTCCATACTCCCAACACCATGCTCCCAACACTCTTTTCCATACTCCATACTCCCAACACCCTACTCCATGCTCTCAACACTCTTCCCCCTACTCCCTACTCCCAACAACATATTCCCTACACCATACCCCAACTCCCTACTCCATACTCCCAACACCCTACTCTCTACACCATGCTCCCAACACTCTTCTCCATACTCCCAACACCTTACTCCCTATACCATGCTCCCAACACCCTACTCCCTATACCATACTCCCAACACCCTTCTCCATAATTCCAACACCCTACTCTCTACACCATGCTCCCAACACTCTTCTCCATACTTCCAACACCCTATTCCCTACACCATACTCCCAACACCCTATTACATGCTCCCAACACCCTACTCTCTACACCATGCTCCCAACACTTTTCTCCATACTTCCAACACCTAAATCCTTCCTCCCGAAACTCTATTCCCTACAACCTACTCCATACTCCCTACACCCTACTTCATACTCCATACTCCCAACACCCTGCTACCAACACCCCTATACTATACTCTCTACTTTCAACTTTCCTTACCTTCCAAAACCGCTTGCAATAAATGAAAAAACGGCGATAGACGGACGCCACCTCAAAAATGAGTTTTTTTTTTTTTTTTTTTTATTGTTTAAGCTGTAAATCATCTGCCCACACACTTTAAACACACACAGAAATCATTTGCAAGAATACAGTTATTTGGTCTATTGTGCTTTATTGTAAGAGACTGGGAAAATCAGCCAAACAAATTAGTTAGGGGGATTCAAACCGTGCTAAAACAGGGGATTACTGTACTCCCTTCTCCCAACACCCTACTACCTACAGTCTACAGACTACTCAACACACCCTAATGCCAGCATCTGACTCCCTAAATTATACTCGATGCACCCTATTCCCTACATCTACATCCTACTCCATACACCCTAATCCGTACCTCTACATCCTCCTCTATACACCCTACATTCTACACCATACACCCTACTCCCTACAGTCTACATCCTACTCCATACACCCTACTCCCTACAGCCTACAGCCTACTCCCAACACCCTATTTCGTACTCCCTACTCCCAACACCCTACGCCATATACTCCTCACGTGTACAACAAGTTAAAATTCCACCAGTGACAAGAGAATACAAAGTGTTAATAATGGTAATGAGGGAACCGTAGGTGTGATATCTTGACCTGCGAGGCGGGCATTGACCCGGTTGTGGCGAGACCAGAGCCAAAGGACGGCGACCGTATGAGTGGTCACATGGTCCATATTCTCCTGAGCCATGGCCTCGAAATGATCTGCACAAGGACGACAGCCAAAAAAACTTCCGACATAGTGCCTCATCACCTGCAGCACCTCCTGAGGGTCTGAGACAGAGAGAGAGTGAGAGAGAGAGAGAGAGAGAGAGTGTGTGTGTGTGTGTGTGTGTGTGTGTGTGTGTGTGTGTGTGTGTGTGTGAAAGAGAGAAAGAGAGTGAGAGAAAGAGAGTGTGTGTAAGAGAAAGAGAAAGAAACAGTTATGCAGACTTAATATAGGTGTGTGCAACCTGACACACTGTCATTTGTCTGTGTAGGTGTACACGTAAGTACAACTGAATGTGAGTGTGTGTGTATGTGTGTGTGTGTGTGTGTGTGTGTGTGTGTGTGTGTGTGTGGGTGTGTGTACATACCTTTACTTCCTGCTTCCGCAGCCTGGATAATCAGTGTGTGGAAAAGTGTCCACATTGAGCAGGGATAACCTCGATATTGCTTCTTCGAACCCTGACACC
>NC_139584.1:5753456-5793456 GCF_946808225.1 Silurus aristotelis
CGGGAGAAGCCTGCACACACACACACACACACACACACACACACACACACACACACACACACACACACACACACACACACACACACACACATATATATACATACACATATACACATATATCCACACACAGATGATCATCTAAAACAGACTCAAACTTTATGTAATTATGTGATATACACAGGTTTCATACCTCTGATATTTTCCCCTGTAGAATCATTACTGGAGAATGCTGGGAAAAACTGTGGGGATAGAGAGAGAAAAATCTGATTAAAATAAATATCACCCCCCACCACCACTAACTAAAATACAGTCAGTTCAATGATCATGTCAGTATTAATGTGGGGAAAATTCATGGTGTTCAGAGTTGAGTTACGCAGCTGCTTTCGCATCTACCACTCCTCCAACAGATCTCTAAGGTCTTCCAGAGTTCCTTGCTGTCACCATAGAACCAAAGGCCAAGGTATGTTTTTGTGCTTTATATATCTAAATCTATACTGAAGAACAGTGGTCCCCAACACCTGGGTCAATTGGCACAGGACTGCACAAAAAGTATACATAACTTACATTATTTCTGTTTTATTTATTATCTGATTCTGAATGATGTTTTATTTTGGATATTTTCCGGATTCTTTCCACCACATCTGTCTACGTCTTACTTTTGATGCATGTCAAGATGCCTCGGTCACATGTCTTACCTACATCCGCTACCTTCTTAAAGGGGCTGCTCATAATACATTACCGCTAAAATGAAACCCCCAAGCTAACACAACGAACTAAAAACAACACAGTGGATACATGTTTATTATTATATTTAGAAAATACCAGTTTTTATGACGGTCGTATCATTTTGTTTTGTTGTATTTATCCGCCAGACATTAAATCCCGGTCTGTGAAAATATTGTCTGACATAAAACCGTGACGCAAAAAAGGTTGGGGACCGCTGCTGTAGAATTTTATGAAAAACTATGAAATTGTGTCATTCTTGAAGATTTCAATAACGAGGGCGCTGAGCTCACATGGAAAGGAATTGGTTGAAAAGAGTAAATGTTCGCTGTGAAACACCAAAATGTTCAATAAACATCCAAAATGAGAATAGGATAAAAAACCCAGACTAAAAATTCTCATTGAGCTCATTCTAAGGACAGGCTCCAACATGGACACACAAAAAATCTATAATATTAGGGTGGATGGTAAAAATCATAGAAACCAAATGTTTTGCTACATTGAAAATTGCCACAAACACCTTTGCACTTAAGTCTCCATGAGGATGTCCAGATAAGAATGGCTTGAGTTTCCCATTCCTTTCAGTGTTTCTTTATCATATCATTGTAAGGAGGTGTTCATCGCTATGCTGGTTGTCCTGTTCTGAACAAAACGTGTATTTCTCTCACGCTGTTTGCGTAGCCTTAGTCCTTAATTAATTTTGTAGCGTTTCACTGTGTTACTCTACAAGGTGGATCTCGTTCATAATGATAATAAAAAGCTAAAAAATGGAACAAATTGTCTTTAACAGCAGAAACATATGAGGTAAAAGACAGCTGCGGGTTTGTTTACTGTACTGGTGACATTTCAGCAGGACCTTAATTTCACTGAAAAATCACAAACGATCATCTACCAAACTACAGCCACCACAGCTAATCCACATTTTTAGTAGGTTTCCCAGTCAATAGGATTCAGATGAAACATAATACCATGAGAGTGCAATGTCAGGAGAAAAGTAGAACTGAACAGGAACTGATCACATTTGCAGAATCATCGCTGTGACCATGAGCTGGATGAATCATAAGGTGTGAACCGTTTAGCAGAAGAAACGCTGAGAATGACAGTGTAAACAGGAAGCCTTGCCTAATGTACTTCCTGCGATCAAAGATAACACTGAGGAGTCCAATAACACTGTGGAAGTCATAGCTTAGTAGTTATCATATAAGAAAGGCTATGAGATCAAATCCCATCCACACCAAGCTGCCGCTCATAGGCCCCTGAGCAAGGCCCTTAACCCCATAGCTGCTCAGTTGTGTGAATGAGATAAATGTAAGCCGCTCTGGATAAGGAGGGCATCTAACAAAATGTCGTAAATGTAAATGCAAAAATACGTTCCACACCCCCAAAATGGCATAATATGTCGCTTGCTGATGGACTTGATTGTGGGTTAAGATGTTAGATCAGATGGAGTTAAAATCTCAGCATCACCAAGCAACCACTGCTGGGCCCTGGAGTCAGGCTCTTAACCCCCACCTGTTAAGTTGTATTTAAAAAATGAGATAATTGTAAGTCGCTTTGGATAAGGGAAAATGAGAAATGAAGACATAGTAATGTAATGCCTGAGCTACATGAAGGTACTCTTTTGGGAAGGCCAAACCCAGAGAACCCATGGTGAAGAAGATCACCAATATATTTGTAGTAGAAATTATCACATTCATCTCTAGTTGAATTAAACCAAACAGCTTCAAGACTCTTTGGAAGCACAGAGAATAGCACTTGATCCAGCAACAGTTTATTATCATATTTAATATCATGCCGAGAGAGTGATTCATCTACAACTTCATAAAGCCATGAAATTTCAATTCTAAATCTAAATTTAGGTCATGTAATTGGGTAATGAAACATGGGTGTGCTCTCTCTCAGGAGATTCAACAGATTCAAAAGTTGATTTATTGCCATGACAAATATGGACATTTGTATTGCCGTTTGTATTTCTCTCTCTTTCTATCTATCTTTCTTTCTGTTTCTTTCCATCATTCTCAGCATGATAACATTTCTGCATAACAATTGTGACCAAGTTCAAAAAGAGTTGAACACACACACACACACACACACACACACACACACACACACACACACACACACACACACACACACACTTTTTCAAACTCACACCACAGAGATCACAGTATGGTGGGGAGTGAACAGTCAAACAGAGGCACTGAAAGTAACACATAACAGATAAGAACAAAAATAGCATTTAGGGTGTAACTCTGCAAAATAAAGAAAGACATACACCACACTCATATACACACAAATATAGACACACATATTCAAATTTACACACACTCCAGTTGTATATAAATGTGTCGTACCCTCAGAGACGGATATCCCGTGATGCCGAATCTAATACACGCTTCTCGGTTGTTCTCATTGGCACAATCGATTGCCGCCAAATGCACCGCCAACTTCCACTCTGCACAGGAACAAGAGAAAAGTGAGAGAAAGGAGACAAAGAAAACAGGAGAGGAAACAGAACAAAGTGGAAAGGAAAAGAGGAAATAAAGTGGTGAAAGAAAGAGGAAAGAGATGAGAAAAGCAAAAGAGAGAAAAAGAAAGCAAAAACAAACAAAAGAATAAAAAAAGAAGCAATTAGAAGAACAAAGAAGAGAAAGAAAAAAATTTATTAATTAGACAGGTGGTTAAAGATAAATCAATAAATTGAAAAAGAGAAAAGAAAAACATTAAATAGGAAGAAAGTGAGGAAAGAATAAGGAAGGAGAAGAAAAAAAAGACAAAAGTCAGGAAGCAAAATGAAATAGAGCAGGGACAGAAAGAAAGATAATGAGAGACGGGAATAAGAAAATGAGCAAAAAAAAGAGAGGAACAATAAATGAACAAGAAACAGATAACAAATGAAAACAGAAAGAGTAATGAGAGAAAACAGAATAAATAAAGAGAAAGAGAAAGAAATGAAGAAAGAAAGAAAGAAAGAAAGAAAGAAAGAAAGAAAGAAAGAAAGAAAGAAAGAAAGAAAGAAAGAAAGAAAGAAAGAAAGAAAGAAAGCGAAAAAAGAGAGAGAGAGAGAGAGAGAGAGAGAGAGAGAGAGAGAGAGAGAGAGAAAAGATAAAAAGAAAGGAAGGGAAGAGTGTGGATAAAAAAAAGTGGATAAGTAGCATAACGAGAAACAAACACTAATTAGTGAAAGTGAAATGTAAAAATACTGTAAAAAGCTTTGTGTGTGTGTGTGTGGGGGGGAGAGTGTAGGTTTGAGTACGTGTGTAAATGTCAGTGTGTGTGAGCATGTCGACATGAACACACTCGTCAGTCTGTGATCTAAAATAAGAGTGTAAATGTAAATACATACAAAATCATTATAAACTCACCACTAACATTTCTAAAAAACTGTTACTATAGCAACCGAAATTACTTCATCAATGACAAATCTTAACAATAGTTAATGCCTAACTTCATGATCCAATCTAAAATAATCTAATCTATTCCGATTACACCCTGGTTGTGCTGCTGCTGAGCTCCGCACTCTGATTGGTCAGGATCTGCCTGATTCATCCCAACACCCTCTCGATGGAGATCTCTTTAATTGGAGACACTCTGTGAAGATGATTCCACATCAACAGCCTCAAATTCCATGAAATTATTGAGCAACATAAGAACGTTATGGATGGATTTGGACTGTAATTGATATCAACAGTCTGCTATAATGGTTTAGGACCACAGGTTGTTTATTCTATCATCCGGTTTGTCTAAAGGTTTCTTCCTTGTATTATCCTGGAGAGATTTTTTTCCCACCACAGGCTTGCTCATTAGGGACAAACATACAATTATAAGGAACAAACTCAATAAAATACAGTCTTTTATCTGTGTAAGGATGTTTTAAGACAATGTCCATTGTTAAAATCCCTATACAAATTAAAATAAATTGAAAATTTAATTGCATCTAAATTTTAATAAAATATCCTACAGCACTAAACCAACATGCAGTCTATAATCAACTCTTATTATAATATAAAAAAACTAATACAACATTTTTATAAACAGCAACAGATACACAGAAGATGATAATAATAATAATAATAATAATAATAAGAAGAAGAAGAAGAAGAAGAAGAAGAAAAAAGAAGAGGAAGAAGAAGAAGGAGAGGAAGAGAAGAAAAAGAAGAAAAACTAATCATGAGGTTTTTATTAATAAAAATAAATATTAAATGCAGAGTAAAGGTGTGTGAGAGAGAAAGAGAGAGAGCGCGCGCACGCACGTGTGTACTGAGCGCGTAGCCTGTATATACTGTACAAAATATATTAAACTTTCTGTCCGTGTGTGTGTGTGTGTGTGTGTGTGTGTGTGTGTTCCAGACCTTTAATATCCAGTGCCAGTTTCTTCCACGCGGGTGAGAAGGCGACGCAATGTCCGCACCAGGTGGCGTAAAACTCGAGCAGCGTTGCAGTCGGAGACCCGAACAGAACCGAATCCACGGTGTCGGGAGTCAAGATGGCGACCTGGTCCGCGTCTGTGTACAAACCTGCCCGAACCGCGCCGCTGCCCACGAGCACGCAGCACAGCACCGCGCGCACCGCCGCCGCCGCCACCCCGCACATTCTCCAGCGCCTGAGAGACGTGGCGGGGCAAGCGCGCGCCGCCATTTCTGCCCTTTCACTCTCTCTCTCTCTCTCTCTCTCTCTCTCTCTCTCTCTCTCTCTCTCTCTCCCTCTCTCGATCCTCACACACTCACACACAGAATACTGGAAACTCCAGCACTCTGTCTCTTCCTCTGTTCCCTCCTACTCTCTCTCTCTCTCTCTTTCTCTCCCTCTCTCGGTTTTACTCCGTATCAATCCACACTGATTAAACCAATCATCCAAGCAATCAAACAATTATCCAATCAATCAATCAATCAATCAATCAATCACCCCCACAATAAGTTACTCATTAATGCCAGTCATTAGCTACATTATAACACAATATTAACCCTAATTCATAAATGTGTTATTATATATGCATTACACAATAATTGTCACACATGACGCTAGTTACTTCAGCCTTCTCACCGTGCCTCCATCCTGCATCATAAACACCTGTAACCACATCATCATACAGTTACAGCTCCATTCAGCTGCTGTAAAGATCTCCTGAGGGCCTAGAGCTCCATGGAGTATTGTGTGGTGTACACTCTCTCTCTCTCTCTCTCTCTCTCTCTCTCTCTCTCTCTCTCTCTCTCTCTCTCTCTCTCTCATAACTATTTATTAAACACATTGTACATCTAATGAGTTGTACATAAACTGAACATGAGGCATAATTTGGATCAATTCTGTCAGTGTTTCTCTGCAAACATCAATGAGAGCTGTGAGAGCTGGTAAGTGACCGTAGTGTTTGGTGATAATCCACAGCTAGTTGTGAGGAGGTACACCATTTTAATGCTCTCTGCTTCATCTCAGGCTGTTGTTCACCTCCACATTGCGCAGTAACATCCTGTAACACACACCCAGCCCTGGATCGTGGGCTTTTTTGAACCCCATTTCAGTCCCCATTTGCTGTTATAATAACCTCCACTCTTCTGGGAAGATGTTCCACAAGATTTTAGGGTGTGTTTGTGGAGATTTGTGATCATTAAACAACAAGGCTGTTAGTAAAGCAAAGTACTGGTGTAGGTGAGGTGATGTGAGGCGGCCTGGGGTTTAGTAATGAATTACATTCAACCCAAAGGTGTTTAATAGGGTTGAGGGGGCAGAGCTCTACAGCAGGAGATCTTCCACTCCAACTCATGTAAAGCATATTTTCATGGAGCTCGTTTTGTGCTGGAACAGGTTTAAATCTCTTAGTTCATTTGTTAAACAAAAAGACAGAGCTTATGATCTCCCCATTGTCAAATATTTACACATTACTTTCCACACACACAAACACACACACACACACACACACACACACACACACACACACACACACACACACACACACACACACACACACACACACACACACACACACACACTACTCTGTAAACAGAGAACAGCCACGTACTGCTGTTTTATTATGCAAGTCTGAAAGCACACGATTCCTTCAAGCTCTTTCATGAGAAAGTGATTTACAATTGTACAATTCTTACATGTTGTGGTTCCATCCATCCTAAATTTATTTCTGAGGACTTGATAACGCATTCCGAAAATGCATTTAGTGTTATTTCTGAATTCCAGATTTAACTCTAATCAAATACATAATCTCAGTTTAATCTCGTCAATTCTGTAATCCTGATCGAATTTATCCCAGTTCTGAAATTCAATTTAATTTCAAATCATTTCTGAAATCCAGAATTCAATAAGTGCCATTTAGTGTCATTGTTTCATTCATGTAACGTAATTTCTGTAATCCCCACTCTGACATTTATCCGCACAATTTTGAACCTGGATTATGTTACCCACGTTACAATAAACAGCTTGTACACCCACATCGAACTTCAGACCCAACACAAAAACACTGATTCAGAGCATTTCCTAAAAACAAAACTGTTTACTCCAGACTGGACTTTACTCCTCACATTCCCACTGTAGTATGAAAGGAAATGTATTTTAGATGCAGCCCACAGCAGAGAGGATTTTCTTACTTACTTTTTGTTTTTTACTATATTATAATAATGCATAATAATATAAGATAATTAAATAAAACAATCAAATTATATTTAACAAAGAATAAAACTAAAATTTTATTTAATTTCAGTTTTGCCACTTAAAAGTGACTGATTATAAATATATTGTATATATACACACAAATTATACAGTATATTGTATATGTAAATGATGTTTGTGATACAAATGTTATGATTTATATCTGCTATATTAAAATGATTATAATTTATTTCTATATCTTTATACAAAGAAACATTTAGATTGTTATTTATATTTGTAAATAGATGTTGAGGTTAAATGGATATATATATATATATATATACACACATACATACATATAAATAAAATAGTTTTTGCTCTGCTTCAGAAGTTCAGTTCGACTTTGTTCCTTGCTGCATGTCTTTTCAGGTTAAGTCAATATGCGTGTGTGATTGTCCGCTTGTTTATCGATCCAAAAAGTCAACAATTCTTTAAGCATTAAAATAAATTAAAAAAAATTTGGAAATGGTAATTTTTATTTCACCTTCAGATATGAAAGAGAGAAGGAGAAAGAAGAAAAGAGAGATCGGCAGATACTCATCTGGTGAATAAATTAAACAGAACTTTTATAAGAGCAAGATGAAGCCATAGACTTCTGCCACACACACACACACACACACACACACACACAGAGCGAGAGAGAGAGCGAGAGAGCGAAAGCGAGAGCTTCCACATCAGGAGAACGTTCTCCTAGTCACTAGGAGACGCTGTGCTCTCAGGATGTCTGCTTGTTAGTACAGGTGGGGTGTTTATAGCATTCACAGAGAGCGGTTGTTTTACAACTGGTAGACAACCAAAATTTAAAATCAGAGAAGCACTGAACACCCTAATACACCCGTTACTATAGAAACTGCAATATACTAGATGAAAAAGAGTGCATTATATTAAACAGGAAGTTTATGCTAAAAAACCCTCCAATGTGGCTGAATGAAAACAATTCTGTAAGGAAAGAATGGGCCAAAATTCCTTCACGGAGATGTGAAAGACTCATTGCCAGTTATCGCAAGCGTTCGATTCCACCGCCAAAGGTCTCACAACCAGTTATTAACCATTGACCTTTTCACATAAAACCAGACAGGTTCGGACAGCTTTTTTTCCTTCTTAATAATTTAGGAATATTAATGATTTCAAACTGCACTTGGTATTTACTTGGGTTATCTTTGTGTAAAATTTTCATTTGCTTGTTGTTCTAAATGATTTAAGTGTGGCAAATATGCAAAAAAAAAAAAAAAAAAAAAAAAAAAAAAAAAAAGACAAATTATAGAGATTTAATCAACAATCATCATCACTTTTAACCAATCATGGCCCAGAATTCATTAGTCACGATGACGTGTAACATTTTTGGAATAATGCTAGCAGACGTTTGTTACTTCAAATATCTCAGCTTTATTTACAGTTTGAAACAGTTGTAAAGGTTCACTATATACATGTGCACAAACCGAGCTGTGTCCTACTGCCCCGACTCTGCCCCCGACTCCGCCCACACTCCTCCATACAGAAGTCGAGATGCTTCCAGGAGGCTGGGAGATCTTAAAAGCCGAAAAAGTTCTCTCACACAAACACACATTTCATTAGCACAAGGTTAAAACTGGGTTCGGGCTCCGTACTAAACGCAGACTTGTAGGGAGACTGATTACTAGGAGTCTTTTTGAAAACAGAGACAGCCATTTTGTAAAAGCCCTTAACAAGGACAGATCTGAGGACAGAAGAGAGAGAGAGAGAGAGAGAGAGAGAGAGAGAGAGAGAGAGAGAGAGAGAGAGAGAGAGAGAGAGAGAGAGAGAGAGAGAGAGAGAGAGAGAGAGAGAGAGAGCTGGTAGAGCAGGGAATGATTAAATTGTTACCGATCATGATTCATGATAAATTCGATAACACAGCAGCTAAACCGTGGAGACGATTTAGGACACGGCCCATCACAGTCTTAAAACATGAAAAACGTGCAAAAGGTAGAGTTCCGGCTATGTTTTAAACGCAGTCTCTAAGAAAGATGTCTATGGAGTGTGCAAGAAACCAGAATACTAGAGAAAAGCCCCAGTTTAGCCCTAAACACATGAGGTGCTCTCAGAAGTGTGAAACTGGGTCCCTGCGTAGCTACAAATATCTGCGTGGAAAGGGTAGATCCCTATTGAGTGTGAAATAGGGGTCGAAGTAGCAGGATCAGGACAGGGCCGAGTGTCTGTACCAAGTAAATTTAAAGAGTGCATAAAAACAGGGTGAGCAGCAGAATCAGGACAAGGCCCATATGAATTTCTTGGGTAAGAAAAAGTGACATCTTAAATGCAGGACCTGTATTGGAAAAAAAAAAAAGAAAAGGAAAAGAAAGGTGTCGATTTAGGACACGACCCCTTGAGGTTCTGTTCCAAATGAAGGTCAGGAGAGTGCGTGACTGTTTGAGGAGCCGTACAATCAGAACACGACCTGTTTTGATCTTGGAGTGTTTTTTTTTTTTTTTTGCTTTAACCTACGGGTCCCATTTAAACTAAGACACTACACTATGGAGTACACACTCCTCCACCACTTTATAATGCAGCTGTTGTAATGCAGAGGTTTAAGAATTTCTGAGACGACGGCTCGGCACACCAGAGAGGAAGGCTTAAAACGGTTCTCCCCTTCCTAAAGGAGGGAGCCTAAACTGTGAGGCACTTAATATGGAGGTCGATAAATAGTGGGAGCGATTAAAGCACTAATCCCTCATCATGCACTCGTTTTCTTGATTTCCCGATCACTTCTAAATCACTTAATTCTTAAAGTCTATGGATTAATTTACTCTTTTTCATTTATCTCTAAAAATCATCTCGTCCTCAGTCTGCTCGGTTCCTCTCGGTTCTGCATGTGCTTTGGCGTGGTTTTCACGCACGCTTAAATCATCTCTTTACACATTTTTCACATAATATTTTTTAAAAGAAATTTTTTTCCTTTACAAATAAATAAAAAAAAAAAAAAAAACAGCACTAAGGCCAATATCATACAGAGGGTAGATCCGGTTCAGTCCCAAATGCAGGAAGGATTTTAAAGGGAGCGATGGGAGATCTTAGCAGCAAAATCAGAACACGACCCCATAAAGATCTCTCTGGGAACCCGGTGCTCCTGGCTCTGTCCTGAACGATGGCGCAGGGTGTAAAGGCTTGTTGTAGTAGACGTGTGCAAGAGGATCAGGACGGGGCGTGTGTGCATCTCCTCTCGTGGATGTTAGTGAGAACGTCCAAGGTGTCCTTCAGCAGCGTGTCAAGGATCCCATCGGCCAGCTGCATCTTCACCAGCAGCTCGTCTTCGTCGTAGTTCACCCATAGAGCCTCTTCCTCATGGAGTTCCTGTACCTGCAATACACACACACACATTTTTTCATGTATGTGCGCATGTGTGTGGGCTGGCAGGGGTTATTGTGTGTGTGTGTATGTATGTATATTTATTTGTGCGTATGTGTTACCAGGATGTGGTCGACTCGGTCTCTCTTCTTTCGGCCAAATTTGAGCATCTTCTGCCAGTCGGTTCTGTGGTTCTGCTCTTTATTCAGACCGAACAGCTTCAGAACCTCACTGCTGATGAAAGCCTACAAAATAAATAAATAAATAAACAAACAAACAATAAAAAAAAACATCTTACACACATATACACAAATATATACACATATACGTGCCTGGACTTTAGCGAGGTCACTGGGGTCATCGATTCTATGGATGTAGGGTGAATTAACACGGCGTGGTTTGATCCACAGGGGACGATTAGCATTGGGATCTTCGGCGTAGATTTCCTGCATGAGCTCCCACACCAGGTCGAACACCGCCTGCAACACACACAATGGAGAAATGTGTTATTCCTGTGTTAGAATCACCATAACATTAGTACGTGAGCATCACAAGATTCTCAGCTGTATTCCAAATGGAGTAGCGTTCCAAACATCGCACTACTCTGACCTGCTTGTAGCTGCGTACGCACTGCTCGCCACTTTCACCCCCCAGCACTGTTTCTGAAGCCTGGGGTTTGGGCATGGCCGTCAGACTTTGATCACCACGCTCGATCCCGCAGCTCCTCCAGATCTCCAGCAGGGCGGCGCTCACCAGCTCCTCCACCTCTCTAGCTTTGTGAGGGACCAACATTGCCAATGCAGCCTCCTCCTGCTGTTTGACATGTGGGAGTTTAGCTGCAGTCGTGGACGTGAGCTCTTCCTGCCTTGGTTTGTTCTTGTGCTGAACGCGTTTGCGTGAGCTGAGGCCGAAGTCCTCGTCGAACCAGTCCTGTTCCTCGCCGAGCACATGCAGGAACTCGCGGTTCAGCTCCAGCTCGGCCAAACGCTGCACCAGCTCCTCCTGACCCAAAACCGGGCTCTCCTAATCATAAGCGATTACAAATTTACAAAACAGAATTAAATTATTTTATTTATATTTTATTAACATATACCCCCCCCTTCCAAAAAACAAACAAAACAAAAAACAACCACCTAGATTTAGCTAATATCAGCTCATGCCAGTTATTGCCATCTACTGGTAATATCCTGAAGTGCAGCAACTAAGGCTGCCAAATCGATTAAATATTCAATCACGAATTATTGCATGATTGTTATGAGTTAACTCGTGATTAATAAATTTTATCTGTTCTAAATGTACCTTAAATGAATACTTTTAAAGTTTCTTTCTAAATCCAATCAACATGCACATGGACAAATATGGATGTTTTATGCAAATATTATTAGTGAAACCAAACTCAACATAAAGCATGAAGAGAAAATATTCTTGTAAATGATAATGTTTAAAGTAATTATGGTGTTTTAAATGACGTAAATCATCAGTACACCAAACTAAACTTTTGCTATGTTTCCAGTTTTTTTTTTTATCTGAATAATAGAAAGGACGTTGAGAATAAATGTTACGTTGAAGGTTTTAATTTCGTCTTTGTTTTTTTGTTTATATTTTAATACAAATCGTCATACAGAAATGCATGCTGCATTAATTAAAAGATTTGTATTAATTAATAAAATTAAGAATCTGAATGAAAATGAATCTGCGTTTACACGTTCATTTTGACAGCCCATAATGATAAATCAAAATTGTTAATATAACCCATCTTGCATCATTGCTTTTGTTTTTAAAAAATAGTTTCTGAAAAGAAGAAAAAGAAAAAAAAAGTTTGATATAAATCAATAAAGGATAAACAAAGCCAGCAGATCAACTTTGACCTAATATCACGGCGGCTTGTTTAAACAAGTAAATCATTTATGTTAAAAAATAAATGAATAAATAAATCATTCACTAACTTTGACATTTTGAAGATTTAGAAATGGTTATTTATTTATTTAAACTTAGTCAAAAACACAAGCTAGATGTGAATTCTACTATTTATTTTTAACATGGATTATCCTAATTTGTAATTTCAGTATATACATATAGAACTGGTAGTACTGATTCAGTACTTAGTATTTGCTAGGCATGTAAAGCTAGATGAACACTTCTTGTGCTGCTCTTTACAAGCTCACAAACATACGTGATTGGCTAAAGCTGCTGTGACTGACAGAGGAGAGAGAATGAGTATGCCCCTCCCATTCCAAAAACATGGCATCATCTCTTGTGCTTCAGTTAGCAACAGAACCTCCTGAACGGTCAGCATGTCAACCTGAAAAGACTTCTGAAAGCCATTTAACCCAGTGTTCAGAGTTCTGGTTTTAATTTCGGGGCAATTATAATTAAAACAAACAAACGAAGTGAATACCCACCAATCGGTTGCAAAGCTCAGGAGAAGACACTTCTTCTTGGTCCTTGTCAAAGAAGCTGTGAAAGCTTTCTTTATAGCCCTTGTTGCTGGATGATGGTCGGATCTGGGACACACTGTTAACACAGAGTTCTTCATCCTCTTCGAGGAAGACAAGCTGATTAGCAGTCGAGATTTTCTCCTTCTTCGCTTTCTTGATCTGCTGAAACTGTTTCAGGGCATCGCTCATGAAGCGTTCCATCAGTGAATCAGCCAAACTCGTGAGGGATTTGCTATCTGATCCATCCACACGCTCCTGGCTTGTCTTCTCAGGAGTGACCTCGAAATGTTTCTGAAGGTCCTCTGTCAGTGTGGAAGTCTCACCATGTTTCAGCAGGTCCAGAATGTTTGGCGTTTGATCTTCCTCGACTTTTGAGATGTCTTTAAATTCCAGGACGACGTCTCCGAATCTCTCTTGCGAGACAGGACGATTTCCTCCATTAACGTTCTCGAAGATCTCAGCATCAACAGAAGCAGGGTCGAGCTTCAATTCCTTTGTCACACAAGAAGGGTTTGAATCAAGATCAAAATGTTTCTCGGATGGTTCTCTCACTGCAGAAGGTGAATCTGGATCAGTTTTTTTATCCTGAAACGTGCTTTCAGAATTGTTTGTCTTCTCTATTTCGTTCAAGCAATCATCAAATGAAGAATCTTCCTCTTCCGAGGTTCTGATGTGGCCTTCAAACGTTTCAAGATAACGAGAGATCTTATCAGGAGGAGCAAATATCCCGTGGTTCTCTTTGCACTGGAAGTAAACGATGCCATCGTAAGTTCCGTCGTTGCTTCCTTTAGCCACGTCCAGCTCCACTCCAGCCCAGAATCCATCAGCAAAGCTTGTTCTTCCCTTGAATCTCAGAGTGCCTGGCTGAATGTTGCTCACCAGAACCCGGTCCCCGATGATGTAATCAGGCATCTCATCCTTCGAAGAAGTCAGAAGAACATCGTCATTGGTGCTTTCTTTTGTCTGCTTTGCTAGCAAGTCCAGATCCAAAGGCTTTTCCTGCTCGTAGGTACCACTAATATTCCCAGATTTAACGCTGATCTCCTCCTCTATCTCCTCCTCACCGCTGCTGAAGGAGAATCTGTAAAATTCCTCTTCTGTATCTTCGGAAGGCGGCGAGTATTCTCTATTTTCCTCTTGAACCCCCGACTCAAAATCATCTTGGTAGCTGTGGACCGATGGGGACGCAGTGGGTTTGTCTTCCGTGTCTTCCTTTCTCGTGGAAAAATCTGGAGTATAAGAGATTTCTACGGGTGAAGGAATCTCTAGAGGTTTTGGTTCTTCATGTTCTGGCTTCGTTACCAGCGAGCAGCTGGATTTGATATCTTCTGAATTGTTTGCAAACCTTTTCTCTTCATTACTGACGTTCACAATGAGAACAGCGTTTGGTCCGTTCTTGGATAAATCCTCATTCAAGTCCTGGACTTTAAGCACTGGATACGAGTGTTCCGAATGAGACAAATTTGACATTGGAGATACCAGCTCCTCGATAACCTCTGACCTGGAGGCTATGCTCTTGTTGGTGGAGGTGTCAGTTTCTAGCTTATGAGGGCTTTCTCGGGGGGTGTGCTCAACATGTTGGGGTTCAGTTGGACTCAGATGATCTGGGCTTCCCAAAACTGGGGTTGGGGTCACAGTTGGAGGATCTTCATCTGAACAATGAAAGATAGAAGGAAGTAATAAAGATGGATGCACATAAAGTTACATGTGTATGTGAGAGACAGAATCTCAGATTTTTTTTCTGTGTGTTTAGTCGCAACAAGAGTCAGGGGCAACTGCTGCTTTAAAAACTTTAGATGAAAACGTTAAATGTATCCGGATCAGTGTTGACGTAGCTTTAGTTTTATAATAAATATTTTTACAAATACTTCATTTTATACTTTAGAAAACTAGGGCAATATTATGGAAACACAAATATTTTTTAATACTCCGTGTCCTCCGCCAATACTAATCCAGACCTGGAAATCACTCAAATCTAAATCTAAAAAATCATATATTACTATGGCAATTGATGCATTGTAATGCTGTTATTCTGATTGGCTGCTGTACTTTAAATGATGTCATTCATTTTTAATCCTTTAAATTTGTCACTTATATTTTAGCCTTTATATCAAATTTGTATAGTTTACGAACCACTTAGTGCTGGAGACTCGGTGTGTATCCTGTCTGATTTTTCTGATTCGGTTCCAGTAAAACTCTTCTCAGTTTCAGATCTGTAAATAAGAGGAAGAGGAATGTTTAAGATCATCGAGTATTAAGATGGAAAAGGAAGTATTGAGATGGAAAAAGATACTCGAAGTAAAAACAGTATCTGACCTCTCTGGAGTGGAGGTTGTGGACTTTTGTGAGCCTGATGTTGGAGTTTTGATCTGAGGTATAGTTGAAGTGACGCTGTCTGCTTTACTCAGCTCGGCTTTGGTCTTCTGGATGTAGTCATTGTAAGACTGTAAAGATGGAGAACGGTTTCAGGGTTAGCTTTAGAACATGCTACTTATTAGTATAGGTCGACCGATATGACTTTCTCTGGCTGATACCGATATTTAAAAATCAGAGCAGCCAATGGCCGATATACGATGCAGATTTATTTCTTTTCTTTTCTTATTTTTTTCCTTTCATCACATAAAATCTAATAGTTAATAAATACAGTAACTTTCTTTTAGCTTCTCCCATTAGAGGTCGCCACAGCGGATCATCCGTATTCATGATCCGCACGTTTGATTTGGCACATGTTTTTACCTTGGATGCACTTCCTAACACAACCCACCCCATTTATCCGGGCTTGGGACCGGCACTAAGAGTGGCTGGGGCTGGTTCCCTAACCGGGATCGAACCCCGGCCGCATTGGTGAGAGCGCCGCATCCTAACACCACTAGACCACCAGGGACTTGGTTAATAATTACAGTAATACAGGAAATTGCTTAAACAATTATTTAACAACAAAAACCTCTCCAATCAGTGCACTTGGTACCCGGTTTTGATTCTTGTACCTACCGGTAGCCTAAACTACAGCTGGTTGAAGGCTTGCTAACAACAAAGCTCCAAAATGTTCTCTCATTCTCTCTCCAGAATTATTCTCATTCTCTCTCCAGAATTATTCTCATTCTCTCTCTCCAGAATTATTCTCATTCTCCCTCTAAAATCATATTTAACAAATAAAATATATAAGGCTCGATTGAGATATGAATAATAAGAACTTAAACCCCACGACACATCAAGCTGATGGTCGATGGGCCGATTCTGCATGTTGAGCAGCGGCAGAGATTGTCGGCAAGAAAGAAAACTTATGAGTTAATGAGCTCACAAGAAAAAAAAAAGGGGACATGCTTGTTGTCATTCTTGCAAAAAGTTACAGGAATCCGTTATTAATGATTACGGCAAGTGTAAACGCTGTTACCGTTATATATTCACAGTTCTAGCTTTTCCGGTTTCCATGTTTGGATGCCTAATACAGACTAGTGCCTTCTGCTGGTTTGAGAAAGTTACGTTTCTCACACAAGCACAGATCGTACAAGCCAAGATTCAGCCCGATCAATCGGTCGACCTCTACTGATTAGGGTTGCAAAGGGGCGGAAAGTTTCCAATACATTTCTGAAAATTTTACAAGGGAAAATCATCTGGGGAAGTCTGGAAATATTCCAAGTTGGAAACTTACCAGGAGTTAATGTAAACTTATTGAAATGTACGTAAATTTATAGGAATTAATTAGAAATTTGGGGAAATGTATATAAACTGTATCATATGGAAACAATCATTTTGTTTGGTCATAAACTGACATGCATGCAAACTGTCATGACATTTATGACTTAATTGTTACTATAATTTTGTGGCACAATAACTTACACAAAGCACAAGGAAGGAAACATTTATGTCATTATTTTGTGTGCAGGGTTTAAAAAATGACGTGTGATGTGTTATGGAGGAATGCACAGTGCATGTAGGGCGTGGATGCGATTGATGACTGTGCAGCGTAGAAATTCCACAGAAACTGCTTTATATCTGGTTGTTTTAACCAAGATCATTCTGCAAGGTTATTATTTTCAACTAGATTTAAGTTCCCCTGTTATAGGCTAACCTGCAATTTAGTAAATTCCCAGTTTATTCCTGTTAATTCCCATTCATTTACATAAATTATTTCCTGGAATTTTGCAACCCTAGTACAGTTAGAGCTGTTTGCACATGTGTGCATGTGTGTGTTCTTTCAAACCTCTAGCTGTTTAAGCAGGCTGGCCTCCTGAGCTTTCAGTCGCTCTTTGTGCCTCAGTCTCTGCTCCTTCTTCAGACGCTGCACTTCGGCTTTACGTCGACGAAGCTCTGCTCTAAGGGCCAGGACACGCCCCTCAATGTCGCTCTGATCCGACGCCGCCTCTACAGCAGAAAAGGGAGAACATTAGTGAACAAATTGAGCTTTTTTGTGCTAGATGCAGTATTTAACAGTTAAAGTGTGTGTGTGTGTGTGTGTGTGTGTTTGCGTCTGACCAGATGTAGGAGCTGATGAAGGTAGTTCTCGCTTCCTGGAGCTGCTGTGTGAGGCCACTTTACTGCTGGAACTCGTATGAACCAGAGGAAACTTTAACACACACACATTAAATTGTTATTTCTTAAAATCACTGGTCTTATACAATACAATGCCTATACACTGTGTATAACTTTTCAACAGTTGAACAATGTACATATTGCATATTGTAAATTTAAATTGCCCTCATTCTCTACACATATTGTGCCTTAAATATATCTTGCACTAATATTTCACATTTATGTATGTGTAAAAAAAAAAATATATAAATAATAATCTTTCGGCTTCTCCTTTCTTGCAGATACTCTTCTATCACAAATCACTCCTGCTATCACTCTTCTCCAGCCTACCTGCATACTTTTCTTCACTTCTCTAACACACTCTCGACCCCAGGTACGTAAACCCATCCACTTTCTCCACCTCTTCTCCCTGCAACTGCACCACTCCACTGCCCTCCCTCTTATTCACACATATTTACTCTGTCTTACTCCTACTTACTTTTATCTCTTCTCTCCAGCACGTACCTCCACCTCTCCAGGCTCTTCTCAACCTGCTCTCTACTCTCACCACAAATCACAATACCATCCGCAAACATTATAGTCCATGGAGACTCCTGTCTGACCTCGTCCGTCAACCTGTCCATCACCAGAGCAAACAGGAAAGGGCTCAGAGCCAATCCTTGATGCAATCCAACCTCCACCTTGAACCAGTCTGTTGTTTCTACTGCACACTTCACTGCTGTCACACTGTCCTCATACATGTCCTGCACCACCCTCACATACTTCTCTGACACACCTGACTTCCTCATACAATACCACAACTCCTCTCTCAGCACTCTTTCATACACTTTCTCTAAATCCACAAACACACAATGCAACTCCTTTTGACCTTCTCTATACATCTCCATCAACATTCTCAAAGCAAATAATGCGTTCGTGGTGCTCTTCCTCAGCATGAAACCATACTGGTGCTCACAAATTACTACATATTTATCTACTTGACAATTTGCACAATTGCTACTTTTTGTACTTCCGATAGATGCTAAACTGCATTTTATTGCTGTGTACTTGTACTGTTCGCAATGACAAAGTTTTGTCTGTCTTTCTACAAGTCCATTTGTCTGCATTTTTTGTTTTACTGTGTCCGACTTACAACATATCTGTCTCTATTTCCTGCATGAAAATCTGTCTATTTGCATCTCTCTTTTTTTCTGCCTTAAAATACATCTGTCTCTCTGCCTGAGACTCCATTGACCTGTCTGTCTGCTTTAGACAGCATGCATTTGTCAGTCTCTTTGGAAAAGTGTCCATTTGTTTACCTCTCTGCAAGTGTCATTACATAATATATATATACACAGAAGTGCAGAGTGTGCGTGTCTTACCTCACGGCTGTGTGTGTTCTCACACTCCTGTACTGTGTGTATGCTGGAGACGGACAGCGCCGGAGACGAGTCGCCTTCACTGCGCACTTCTGGACATGCATTTAAAAAGAAAAGTGTAAATTAGTGCACCAGGAAAGATACAGACTTTCTTATTTAACTACTCTGTCTAAGATACAGCCCAGACAAAGGGCCCCTGCCATGGTAAAAAAAAAAAAAAAACTAAGTAGTGTGCCAGAATAGTGCACTTCCTGTTTGCAAGGTAGTGCACATTTCAGGACTTAATAATACTGTGCTCTTTCCATTTGCCTATTTTTCTAAACAAAAAATACACTTTCTGTTTCTCTATACACCTCACATTTTCTTTCTACCTGTCTCCCTCTCATGTTTGTCCATCAATCAATATGTCTCGTCTTCTCTCGCTCTCCCTCAATCCAACTGTCTCTTAGTGTCTCCTACTTATCAGTTTACCTCTGTTTACCTGTCTTCCTCATACAGTTGTCCATAAATCAATATCTCCCCTTCCACCCCTTTATCTATCACTCCTTCCTCTGTTCATCCTTGACTGTTCCTCTTTCTACCGGTCTGTCTCTTCCCAGATCTTTATCCCTCCATCCTTTTTCCCCTACTTCACCAACTCTCTCTCTCCTCATTACTATGACTCTCTGCGCCTCTCACCTTGTCCTGTCTTTCTCTCCTCCTGTCTGTTTCTCTGCTGATCGTGTTTCTGCTGCGTGTGCCGCTCTTCAAGTGCTTGACCCTTCAGGAGAGGCTCCGCCCTGTCTGTACGCCTCAGCTCCGCCTCCACCTGCTGACGCCAGTGTACCAATCGCAGTTCACGTTGCGTTAAAAATCTGAGAGAAAGAATGAAAAAGAAGAAAAGAAATGTTACAGAGAAAGACAAAGAGATACAGAGAGATGGAAAAAGAGAAAAAATTGTTAGTAAGTGCCAAGTAGATATTCTAAGCAATCCCACACACACACACAGCAAAATCACACAATTCTCATCGGCGGCCTTTCACAGCACCAGAACGTGCACCTGCATTGCATCCTCATCTTTATCTTCATCATAAAGACATAATGGAACTCACGTTACCATGATTTCTCAATCTTACTAATGAATTAACAAATTAAATTAATGAAATAAAATAAAAAGGATGTGAACTACTTAAATGTGAACTATTTGTTAGACCCCTTTAAAATGTAATCTCCTAAAGAACATTCACTTTCTTGATATGTGGAATCATGAGGATTTTTTCTTGAAGCAAACGCTTAAATATCCATATCGTGAAACCGCAGCAAAACGAATAAGTGTACCGTTACACCCCTTGCTTACTACTATTGTTATTATGCCCTGTACACACAGCATGCTCCATGGCAGAGTGCTGTACTGTACCTGACCAACTGACTGTAGATAACGATGAAGTGAGGGAGACACACACGCAGAGAAGCCCAGTGCAGGGCACTAAACACGGAGAAGAGACACGGCACAGGAGTGCGGCTGCTAAAAAGTACACAAGACAACAAAGGCAAAAAAATATGTATAGAAATAAAGCGGGAAGGGATGAATGGAAGATAAGAGCGTGAGAGAGAAAGAACATGACTTCCTGTAATGAAAGAATCTCAGACAATAGAAATAAGGCTATATAGTTTGGCAAGATTCAGTGAAAATAAAAAATTAAGACCACATCACCAAACACAACAGTTCTGCCAGGACACTAGTACACAACGGCATATGAATGAACACTTTAACAACTATATTACACAAATACACTCAAAATGTTCAAGTTTTAAAAAAAAAAATTACAATTATTTTTTTATTTTTTTATAGTTTTATACATTGATCAGAAAAAGTTATCTGCAGTCGAGTTGATTCTGAATCGAAGTCACAATTCCCAGGTAACAAAATAAGAACAGAAAGACACACTCCTTCTACTGAGAGAATTGATTGAGAGACAGCGTGTGTGCAGGTGTATGTGTGTGTGTGTGTAAGTGTGAGAGAGAGAGAGAGAGAGAGAGAGAGAGAGAGAGAGAGAGAGAGAGAGAGAAAGAGAGAGAGAGAGAGTTACCTTTCATCAGTGTGATAGCTCATCTTCTTCAGTTTCTTCATTATGCTGCTGGTCTCACTTCCGGACACAGATAAAGGGGAGGGGCTACGAAACTCCACGCCTAACTCGGTGGGAGGGCCCATATCCTCACTCACACCTGACACGGGTGACTTCTAAAAGCACAGAACCGTTATAAAGTAAGATTAATAAGCAGACTCCCAGATAAGCAAACTTTGTAGTGAACAGAATGTGATTTAAAATGCACAGCTACAGTGAGGAAAATAAGTATTTGAACACCCTGCTATTTTGCAAGTTCTCCCACTTAGAAATCATGGAGGGGTCTGAAATTGTCATCGTAGGTGCATGTCCACTGTGAGAGACATAATCTAAAAAGAAAAATCCAGAAATCACAATATATGATTTTTGAACTATTTATTTGTATGATACAGCTGCAAATAAGTATTTGAACACCTGTCTATCAGCTAGAATTCTGACACTCAAAGACCTGTTAGTCTGCCTTTAAAATGTCCACCTCCACTACATTTATTATCCTAAATTAGATGCACCTGTTTGAGGTCGTTAGCTGCACAAAGACACCTGTCCACCCCATACAATCAGTAAGAATCCAACTACTAACATGGCCAAGACCAAAGAGCTGTCCAAAGACACTAGAGACAAAATTGTACACCTCCACAAGGCTGGAAAGGGCTACGGGGAAATTGCCAAGCAGCTTGGTGAAAATAGGTCCACTGTTGGAGCAATCATTAGAAAATGGTAGAAGCTAAACATGACTGTCAATCTTCCTCGGACTGGGGCTCCATGCAAGATCTCACCTCGTGGGGTCTCAATGATCCTAAGGAAAGTGAGAAATCAGCCCAGAACTACACGGGAGGAGCTGGTCAATGACCTGAAAAGAGCTGGGACCACCGTTTCCAAGGTTACTGTTGGTAATACACTAAGACGTCATGGTTTTGAAATCATGCATGGCACGAAAGGTTCCCCTGCTTAAACCAGCACATGTCCAGGCACATCTTAAGTTTGCCAATGACCATTTGGATGATCCAGAGGAGTCATGGGAGAAAGTCATGTGGTCAGATGAGACCAAAATAGAACTTTTGGGTCATAGTTCCACTAAACGTGTTTGGAGGAAGAAGAATGATGAGTACCATCCCAAGAATACCATCCCCACTGTGAAGCATGGGGGTGATAGCATCATGCTTTAGGGGTGTTTTTCTGCACATGGGACAGGGCGACTGCACTGTATTAAGGAAAGGATGACCGGGGCCATGTATTGCGAGATTTTGGGGAACAACCTCCTTCCCTCAGTTAGAGCATTGAAGATGGGTCGAGGCTGGGTCTTCCAACATGACAATGACCCGAAGCACACAGGCAGGATAACCAAGGAGTGGCTCTGTAAGAAGCATATCAAGGTTCTGGCATGGCCTAGCCAGTCTCCAGACCTAAACCCAATAGAGAATCTTTGGAGGGAGCTCAAACTCAGTGTTTCTCAGCGACAGGCCAGAAACCTGACTGATCTAGAGAAGATCTGTGTGGAGGAGTGGGCCAAAATCCCTCCTGCAGTGTGTGCAAACCTGGTGAGAAACTACAGGAAACGTTTGACCTCTGTAATTGCAAACAAAGGCTACTGTACCAAATATTAACATTGACTTTCTCAGGTGTTCAAATACTTATTTGCAGCTGTATCATACAAATAAATAGTTAAAAAAAATCATACATTGTGATTTTTGGATTTTTTTTTTGGATTTTTTTTTTTTTTAGATTATGTCTCTCACAGTAGACATGCACCTACGATGACAATTTCAGACCCCTCCATGATTTCTAAGTGGGAGAACTTGCAAAACAGCAGGGTGTTCAAATACTTATTTTCCTCACTGTATTTCAAATCAAAACCATTGTGTATGTAAGAGCCAGATTGAAGCTAATACAGCAATTTGAATAGACCTCAGAAAGTAATGTACGGTGTGTAGTAGAGGTCAACCGCTCATTTATATAATCCATAAATTATACATAAATCTAATATAGCACTCACCATGCAGAGCGCCACCTCACGTGTTACAACAAACAGTATGTAACATCAGTGATTTGCCTCTAGAGGCTGCTCTCAAAAAAGACTGTGGACAGGAAGCCAGGAAAACTATTGGCCCCAGCAATCAACTATCGGAGCCGATTAATCAGTAAAATCAATTAACTGGTCTACCTCTAGTGTGTAGAAAAATGTGTGGTTTGAGACCTGGTTTGTATCTTCAGCGTTCCTGAGTTTCTCCCTCAGTTTCAGTGTTGTGTGCTGGATCCTCGCGATCTCCTCTTGCTGTTTCAGTAAAAGTTTCCTCTCCCTCCGTGCTGCACGGTTTACCTCCTGCAGCCTTCTGATCTCTGCCTGCATTTAGACACACACAGATACATAAATAAATATGCAACTTCCTGTTTCCTGTAACAGTAAAAGTGTTACTGCGTGTGTACTGATCACTATCAGTGTTACAGGTGTAACCAAACATACTGGGATCCAGGTATAACCGGGCGTTACAGGTCCAACTAAGTGCACTGAGAGTGTAACAGGTTGTTGTAACAGGTTTTCTCCGTTTACCTGCTCCTGCTGTAGTTTGAGCAGCAGGCCTCTCTGTTTCTTGCGAATCGGAGGCATTTTATCGTCCTCTCCTTTGTCACGAAGGCGCCTGTGGAAAGACAGCCAAAGAGTGAGACGTTCAGACAAGAAGAGAATCTTTACGTGACATTACAAAATATAACATGCGGTTGAGGAATTAGAGAAGTGCAGTGTCAGGGATCACTGCTGCACCCACACCAAGTAAGTGGATTTGGGTGGAGCTTCAGGAAAAAGGGTAAAGAATGTCCAAGTTATTAATGAGGGTGGAGCTTCAGAAAAATTACACTTGTGGGCAGCGCGATATCCCTGCAGTGTATATCATGGGTATTTTTCAAACAGCAATATATAGTAATTGCAGATATATGGAGGGTAAAGTGCTTATTAATAATATTCATGATGCAATAGTAAATGTGGGAGGAGCTTCTTGCCTTTTTTGGAGCTCGAGCCAGTCAAGCTCAGCACGGGTTTTCTCCTTCAGTGCTCGGTGACGGAGACGCAACAGGGAGCTCTGGTGCTGAGAGCGGACTTCTTCTTCCTGCATGCACTGTTTCACCATCGCCATGGTGAACTCGCAGAAGCTGTACTGATCTGCTGAGAACACCGGGACACTGCCGTCCTTCTGGACATGAGACAGATATAAAGACAAAAATAAAGTTCAGAGATATTGCATGCATTATTGCAAGGGTCCCCAAAATATGTTTTACTCATATCTTATCAATAATTGATTGGCTTTGAGTCTCTAGTGCTTGAAAATTATTAACCCACCAATCATATGCATAAGTAAATGTTTTGATTTTAATTGCAATGAATTTGAAAAAAGTCATGATAGTAATAATGTAAAGGCTATGTATCTCTTAAAATGTAATGCTCGTGTGTGTGTGTGTGTGTGTGTGTGTGTGCGTGCATGGTAAAAAACAAGATAATAAAACTAATCTAGCATTAAGAGGCATAATAAATACATTTAAAATCATAATAAAAATCTACACAATAATACTGGTAAACACGCCGGCTGATGGAATTCTCTGTAACAGACCGACCCGGCACGCCATTAAAGAACAAAACAATTATGTGGACCACAAAGAAAAAGGTTTGGGGGACCACTGCATTACTGTATATGTGATGTGTGTGGGTATGTGTGTGAGATTACCTTGGTAAACAATTTTTCAGGGTGTGGTTCTTCGTCCGACTGCCGTTTCCTGTCCACGGTTCCCCTCCAGTGAGACTCGGATGGAAGCACGGAGCGAAACGACTTCTCCAACTCGTCTTCCGTCATAGACTCGTCAAACTTCAAAGAGTAATTGATTGATACACTCTCTGCTATTTGGACAGAAGAGTGAGAGATGAATAGTGATCCTGGAGCCTAAGAACAACAGTCTTAATCTCACACTAATGCCATGTAAGGCATGACCTTGGACCTCTCACCTTTGTCGGTATGGAGGGAGTCGTCAGCAGCGGTGTTTACGTCCTCTTCCACTGAGCTGCTCCTGTCCACACTGCCTATGTTGTCCTGTCTCACGCTGGCAAGAAACAGACAGGTTGTGTTTTAAACTAATATTTTTGACCAATCAGTGATTACTAATAAAACAAGTTCCACCCACAGTACTTCCTGCTTCTAATAAAGCTGACCCACTTTGATACCATGATTGGTTTTTCCCCAGTGTTATTCAAAAGTTAACCCTATGTAAGCAGGGAAGTGCAACGAGCCAATCATGTTCATTGCTCCTGCAGCTTTCACAAACTTCAATTTAGGACTTTTTAAGACCATTAAGAATGAAATGAAGTCCTATACCATACAATGATAGCAGCTGGCCTTAACTAAGCCCTAAATTAATTTATGTCTGTGGTACAATCCAAGAGAGATTTGTGCCAATAACAGAAAGCTGATGCTGGTCTCATTTGTAGTGCATACAGCTAATTATATTTGGACCAGCGAAAGAAAGAACTACAGCACCACAAAAAACAAACAAACAAAAACATTCTAAAGTGCTGCGCAAGCATTTCAATGAGCATTAAAGGTAGTGCTACATGGTAAATGAAAAATTAAGACCTGTTTAAAATTACATAAAAGACGTAAAGTGAAAATTTAGTTGTTTTTTAATTTTAGACTTTTTTCCTTTCTTTAGACCTCGTTTAAACCCCGATGTTTCAGTCAGGAAGATCCAGAAGCTCATGGACAGAAAATGGACAAATAAAAAATTTAATGGAGGAGTCCACTGTGCATGTGTTACCCGGCAGTGTGTATCCTAAAGGGCTCAGACTCAGTCAGGCTGCTCTGTGGAGTGTCTGCTGATGGTGTTTGTGCTGCTGAGACTTCACTTCTGCTACTGACACAAACACACCACACACAAGACGTACTGTTTATAGTAGATGCACTTATCTAAAATGAATGAATGCTGTGATGTCACGGGTGTGATGTCACTCATGCATAAACCAGTGAAGAAAGCTGTTTTTTTGGTTACCTGTCCATTTGTGGGTGTGTCTGCCTTACAGGTGTGACCGAGGGAACACTGGCAATCTGAGAACGAGTCAATTCGGTCATCTATAAAACATGCAGGCACACACACACACACACACACACACACACACACACACACAAACACCGCAGATTTTAAAGGAAAACAGTATCACAATTCTGAAGAATGATTCGATAGTTAATGTAATTTAGAGCATTGTTGTTGCGTTGTAATAAACTCCACTGTATTATGGTATAGTGGGTTGTGATATATGGCACTGTATTCTGATTTACTATGTTGCATTGTGATATGTTGTGCTGTATTGTGATATACTGCAATATCTTGTGCTGTTTTTGTGTTGTGCAATAATATTATATTGTGAAATATTGTATTATGATGTGATATATACATCAACCAGGCATAACATTATGACCACCAGCTTAATATTGTGTTGGTCCCCCTTTTCGCTGCTAAAACAGCCTTGAGCCGTCAAGCATTAACAGCATTAACAGCAATATAAGCAACAGGAGCTCGTCTGTTGGATCGGACCACACCAGCCTTTGCTCCACTCAATTTCACTCAAATCCTTACGGCCCTCTGCCCTTTTTACTAACACGTCAACTTTGAGGACTAAATTTTTACTTGCTGCCTAATATATCCCACCCACTAACAGGTACCATGATGAAGAGTTAATCAGCGTTATTCACTTCACCGTTCATAATGTTATGACTGATAGGTGTGTTGTGATGTATTATGAAGCACTGCGATATATTGTACGACCTCTCTGAGGTGTTGTGCCGTCTCTGTGTGTTGGTGGATCATCTTGTTGCTGCTTTCTTGTAGCTCCATGAGAGCCTTCTGATGGGACTGAACCAGATTTACACACAGCTCCGCATGGGTCTGGATTACACACAACACACACAAGTTTCATACCCCACAGATTTAGATCTATATATATATATATAATAAATTGTAAAAAAAAAAAAAATGTATTGATTATTTATAATTGATAACAGTGAACATAATAAATAATGTATAAAACAAACAAAAACAAAAATAACGAAGTTAACAAAATATCGAAAGTTATACATCAGTATGAGTGTGTGTGTGTGTGTGTGTGTGTGTGTGTGTGTACCTGTGCTGCTCTCTCTCTGCTCTCCTGGACATGTCTCTGAGTCTCCAGTGCTTCCTGTTCTGCTTTCAGCTTCAGCAGCTGCAGCTCTCGTTCCTGCCTCTGCTGCTGAGCCTGTACAGGTCAAAGGTCAAGTGTCATAGACCAGCCTCTTTTAAACACACACACACACACACACACACACACACACACACACACACACACACACACAGCAGGGATTCAAAACCCAAATCAGACCTTGATGATCTGTGCGAGTGAGACGCTCTCCTGCTGAGCAAGCGAGACGGCTCTGACTCGCTCTACATCGCTCAGCTGTCTTACGGACTCCTCGACCGCATCCAGGAAGTTCAGCTCTGCGTTTAGACGCTGCTGCAGTACCGCAGGGGCAAAAAGTAGATCTGAAACACACACCAATTTTCATGAATAAGTTTATACTCTGTACTGTAATAAAATGAACAAACTAGCATAAACTCTCTGTACCTGTGGTGCTGTGGGTGAGCCCAGGGGCAGGTCCTGTGTTTGAGGTTGGCCCAGGGGCCATTCCAGTTCTTGGGGTGGAGTCTCTAGCAGACAAAGGACTGGATAAGGTAGAGCAGGAGATTCTGGGAGAGTCAGAAGGGCTTCTAGGAAACAGTTGGATCTCTGACACCATGCTGCTTAAACATAGAGAAACACAAACACAAATTAAACATAACTCTACCACAAAACTCTCCACCAGCTTCACTCCTTCCATTTTGAACAAATTTTATAGTAAACACACACACAATTTTTAAAGCCCATTCTGACCTGTGGGTGGAGTGTACCGAGGTGCCCCCTGGTGTGCCGTTATCGTCTGCACACTTGTGAGAGCTTTGAGGTGAGTTGCTCTTTCTGCCATTGCTACTCTGATGCTCTGAGGTGAACGACGCCACACTTCTCTGTCCGTCCACTAGGGTGCGCTCCAAACTCTTCTCCGAACCTAAAAGACAGTACAAGAAAAAAGCATGAAACACGGAAACAGACAGACTTACAGTGTGAGTGTACGTGTGTGTGTGTGTGTGTGTGAGAGAGAGAGAGAGAGAGAAAGAGTGTGTGTGTGTGTGTGTGTAGATGTGTCTAACCTCTCTTGCTATGCGTGGAAGAAGGTGAAGACAAAGGGGTGGAAGTGGAAGAGTGAGGAAATCTCCCTCCATCTTTCTTCTCGTCCACCGCTGCAGAGCTCTGGCCGTTACTGCACAGATAAGTTGTGTATTAATAAAGATGTGTCCCAAATCATCACTTTATAGGCCAGTCTTTGGGTGTGTCCCAAACTACACACACTAACAAACTAAACCCCACCCACCTCATGCCATTAGGTGTTCTCTTTGATGCTGAACGGCTGCTGCTGCGGGAGGAAACAAAGTCGTCTTCGTAGACTACGCCATTCCCCACACTGTGAGCGGATGGAGAGGAATGAAGAGGAGGAGGAGATCTCTCTACCTCTGTCTCCGTCACTACACACAAACACACAGGTAAGATCAGGAAGAGTGGCTACCTGAGCTGAGTGATGTGTAGGGTTGTAAAATTCCATAAATTTTTTAGGTCAGAAACTTTCCTTGGGAATTAATGAGAATTAATGGGAATAAACTGGGAATTTATACAAATTCCAAGTTAGCCAATAACAAGGAACTTAAATGTAGTTGAAAAAAATTTATATCTTGGTTAAAACAACCAGATTTAATGCAATTTCAGTTGAATTTAAATCCTGCACACAAAATAACGTCCATCTTGACAAGTATTCACTTAAGTTACATAATATTTAAAACTTCCTTGTGCTGTGTATAAGCTTTTGTGTAACAAAATTATACTAACAATAAAATAAAAAATTATATTTTTTATAATCTGTATATTTGCATGCATGTCAGCTTATGAACAAACAAAATGATCCATATATACGACAGTTTTTATAAATTTTTACCAAATTTCTAATTAATTCCCATAAATTTCCATAAAGTTTTCAACTTGGAATATTTCCAAAATTCCAAAAAGTTTGCATGTAAAGTTTACGGAAATTGTCTGCCCTATTTCAACTCTAGTGATGAGTACAAGATGTAAATTAACTTTACCACTGCTGTATTTGTTGATGTTTTTAGCAAATATGTTGATGACGCTGTGAGGGCTGCCCTTATTTAGCTCCTCCCATGGCGGATGTGAAGTCACCACAGGTCTATATGGGGTGTGAAGCTCCGCCTCTTTGCGGAACGACGTGATGCGGTCATGGGCATGGAGTTCGTCATGGTAATCGGCGGGATCGGAAAAACTAGCGTCACTCAGCATGCCCTCACTGATGGAGCCTCCGCTTATGTCGTGCTTCTTTTCCTGCACAGTGAGTGAGAGCCTGCGATCGGCAGGGGGCGAGCATGGCTGAACTTTCTCAGCCCAGCCCTCACGGCCGATGAAGCTATAGAGGTTTCCAATGCCGGGAAGATCGCTCATGTCGTGGTGGCTCCTCAAGCATGAATCAGGTCTCTCTCTCTCTGGTGGGCTCGGCGGTTTGGCCTGATAAGCGCAGCCGATCAGATCGTCGTTGTCACTGTAGGTGACGAGCTTCCGTGCTTCCGTTTCGATTCGGTTGGACAGAGTAGCGGCGCAAGCCTTCAGGGCCTCCACGCGGTTCATCCTGCTTGCGGTGTGTGTATCCGCAGGGACTGTCCTCACCTGTGGTGTGTCTACAGTTTGTGTATCTCGCAGGTGTGTAGTAGGGTTAACACACACTGGCTCCAGACTAAGCAGATGGGAAAAGAATTGACCAGGAGGGGGCACAGCCAAATCAGACCTACACACACACACACACACACACACACACACACACACACACACACACACACACACACACACACACACACACACACACACACACACACACACACACAGTTATTACAGCTCGTTTGTAACAGCATTACTATGTTTTTGCTCTGGATACAGGCTTCTGCCAAAAAGCCATAAATGTAAAGTTAAATGTGTGTGTGTTACCTGCATAATGGGGACGGTGTGTGTTCTGAGAGCTCACTGGTGGAAGGACTGAGAGGTTCCAGTCTCTTGTTCTCCTTGTCTGATTCTCCAGACGGCTGATACGCGGGCCGTGTCTACAACACAACCCCAACATATAAAACTTATATACACACACTTTATGTAATACACATCACCAACTAATACTGTGTATGTGAGCGTTTGTGTATACCCTTTGGAGTGTGTGTTCCAGGAGCATCTTAGTGTAGGTCTCTTGCAAACATGGGTTCATGAGATTAGGGGGTGGGGCTTGTGGCTTTGAACCCTCTCGCTGTTTCTTGTACAGCTCCTGCAGTCTCTGACTCCGCCTCTCTTGCTCCTCCCTCTGACTTCGCCTCTCTTCCGCCTGCTTCCTCTTTCTCTCCTCCTGCTGTTTTGCGATGTAGCACCGCACTGCCTCTGCGTCATAATGCCGTTTCCGTGGCAGCGCCCTGTCCTCGCTCTCTGGGCGTGGCTTTGAGGGGCTTTGTCCAGCCCTCTTTCTTCCGGCTCGTCCCACGTCGTGCAACCCTGCGCCGTCTTCCAGATGCAGATCGTCCAAGATGCCGCGAATGTCTGCAGGGAGCAGGTCCAGGCTGGAGGAAACAGTGATGGCACCCCCTAGTGGCCTGGACATCTGAGTTACTGTTGTTCCTCGCTCTCTGTTGCCCCCTGGTGACCTGGAGGATTGATTTGGGAGTTGTTCTTTGCCCCTGGCACCTCCTGCCGCTCTGGAGGGCTGAGTGAGAGTAGGTCTTTCTGTGCTGTTTGGTCTCTTTTGGCGGCTTGACTCTGGCCGAGGAACAGAAGCAGAGCGAGATGTGGGACCTACAAGAAAGGGGGAAATAATCCTTTTTGGAATAATCCTTTTTCTGGCTAATCTAACTTTTAATCCAATTTAACGCTAGCCCAGCTCGTCTTATTCACACCTGTTCTGTACTGACCTGCCCGTCTTTCTCTCTCTTCTGACTGTGCACGAGGTCCCCGTGGCAAAGGCCCCAGCATCATCTTCACCAGTTTCTGGCCATCTCGCCATGACGACGCGCTGATAGCTAAAGAGATGGAAGAGGTTGGAGATACTGATGAGATCTTTGTTTTCCTTATTCCTATTTATTTATTTATACACCTAATCCCCTGAAATAAGTATTTTTAAGTCATCACATCTGCTATTCCATCCTGAAACATGAGTCTCACAATTTACTATCTATCTTGCTTAAATAGAATTTTTTCTGACTAGCATAAGCACTGTTCTAACGTGTATAACGTCAGGGTAACTTTTGCCTAATGCTCACCAATATCTGTTTATCACTTGTCTTCCTACTAGTGTAATGGTGGTTAAATCCTAGAACTTATAAAAAATTTTTTTTTGTGTTATAGATAATTTTCCCAAAAGCTACTTTTCCTATTTAAAATGTATGCTAATACAATTCATAATTTATTGCTAGTCTATCCAAGGGTTAGATTTAAATAAGTGAATAATTCCAGTATGGATGATGAGAATAATAATGATGATGTTGTTCATGCTAATTAACTGCTAATCATGCCGGTGTATCCTCATTGCTGGTGACAATCATAGTTTGACCTTAAAGCAGTTTAATCCTACTATAATTATTTATCAGACCTGGTTTAGATTCAGGAACAGACGCAGAGCGGTGAATCTTCCTCACAGGTTTGACCGGTTTTCTTTCCTGCTGCTGCTTCTCTTTCGCCGCGGTTTTGTATTTTGCTCGCTCTGAGAAGGGGGTAAATTATATATTAAAAATACTACCACAAAAATCATAAAGGTTTAAAGCTTGTGATTAGTACACACATTTCTGCCAATATACTGTATGTTAATAGAAAAAAAATGTATAAAAAAAAAACGTGTGTGTGCGTATATATACCTGTGAGTTTGTCTGTATGATCTTTAGAAATCTCAAGGTTAAAGTGAAGATTTCCCCACGATCTGGGATCTGTAGAGCGGCTCTTCACCTCGCCGTTGTTAAACCCTGCAAAAAAAATAAAATACACATCACATATTATTATTCAAAAGGTTTATAACATTATTTTATTAAATATATTTTCAATGTAACACATATATTAGACATATAAAAATATTTGAAAATAAAATCAAACTGACCCTACATGTTTTTTCTAGTATCTGTAAAAAGTATCTGCAGTTCCAGTTCTGAACACTAGATGTAGATATATTTTGAATCACCAATGATCAGCATAGCTATTAAATCTTTCTTTTTTATTTCACATTAACTTCTGTTCATATCCCTCTTTTCTGTATTTGATAGTAATCCCAGAATTGTTGCTCTAGCAAATGGGATGTTTTTGGCCTATCCAGAAGTGAAAAAAGATGAACATTATAAAGCGTATATGTCTAAGGTGCACCACTGGGTCGTTACTTTAACAATCGTTAGCAAAACTAAAGGAAAAAGACATTTTACTCCTGCACGTGTGTACCTTTATAATTCGGTGCAGGCGGGGCGGCTGCCACTTTGCGCACTTTAGCAACATGCTGGTGGGTGGAGTTCCCCTGCCCCGCCCCCAATGCTCTTTCACCCTGATGGCCGGCTGCCTCCTCCAGCTGCTCCCTCTGCCTCCTGATCCTCTCCTTTAACTTCTCCAGCTTTTCGTCCGTCTGACGCTGACGTAGCTTTTCCAGCCGTGCCGACCCAGGACTGAGCTCTGAACCCCCGGGTGTAACCTCTGACCTCTGGAGTGCCGGAGGGTCATTGAGGACACGTACGGTGGTGGCGTCCAGTGCAGAGGAGCGAGTGCTGTCCGCATCAGCTGAATGGAGGGGACGACAGTCTCGCTCGTATACCAGGTGACTTAAGGACGCATCAGGGGGCAAGGAGGGAGGTCTGGAGAGCACACACACACACACACCAACACTTATAAAAGGTCTCCCATTTGCACAATAAAATTAATTCGAAGGTGTGAGGTGTACCTGTGTGATGTGTGTGTGTTGTCCTGCGTGCTAGCCCTGAGCGGGCTCCGAGAGCTCTTCTCTGGGCTGCGCCGACTCTGTGGGCGGGGCTTAACTGCCACATCTTCGCCCTCTGAGCTCCGCCTACCTTTATAAGAGATTTAACGCATTAACATTTACGGTAAACACCTATAAAGAGCGAGCCACATCTACTGCAACCAGAGCAAAACTCCCTGCCCAAAAAGAGCTTGTTAGAAATGCACACCAAAAATGATTACGCAAACAGCCACATAAGCAGCTGCTCATCAGGATAAATGACTAAGATCTATATCCTGAATGTAGGCCGTGTTAAGTCAGGCTTGTGTGCGATACCTCTGCGTTTGTGTCTGTGTGTCTTCTCCATGTTCAGTGAGGTGATGACGATTCCTGAACCGACCGCCGCCTCCAAATGATTCTCAATGTGACGCAGCTGAAACACAGACACAAATACCTCAATTAAACACGAAAAGCACACACACACACACACACTCAAGCACACACCAGTGTATTTAAAAAACACTTACAGCTGCTTTGCTCTGGTTCAGATTCCTCCATGCAGAAGACAGCTCTGTGAACAAAAACATAAATGGGTAGTCAGAGTTGTAAGTGTGTGTTACTGTGTGAGTCACTATTACTACACTGTTTTGTGTGCTTTTACTGCTCTTTCACCACAAAAATGTATTAACAAGTATTTTTTAATATTACCTACAGAGCAGCACATCTCACTTTTCTCCACTTGGTTACATTCAATGGCTATAATGAAAGTGACTGTTGCATCACTGTTGTTATAGCATCTTTATTCTCGCTCTTTAACTTAGACAAAAAAAAAAGAAAAAAAGCATAAAAATCATGCACAAATGTTGCCTTTTGGCAAATCACAATTCAAAATATAACACACACACACACACACACACACACACACACACACACACACACACACACACACACACTGGCTAAAGACACAGAATCCACAAACAAAAAATTCACCACATGTTAAGCTCCTTCCAGGCACCTGCTCATTTCAGAAGGCGTCAGGTGTGTGTGTGTGTGTACGTTACATGGTAAATGTCTGTGTGTGTGTGTGTGTTAGATAGATAGATAGATAGATAGATAGATAGATAGATAGATAGATAGATAGATAGATAGATAGATAGATAGATAGATAGATAGATAGATAGATAGATGTTTTTAAAAAAACAGAACACTTCAACTCATTGCCATTATTTTGCATTTACATTACAGTGGTGTAAATCTTTACCCGTTTGCTCCACCCCTTACTTGCTTCAAATCATAGCATGCCTCATCGAAAGTCTAACCTGCTGATATATTCAGAGCCACTCCACTACCACACATTACTTCTCTTAGCCAATCAGAACTCACCGTACTCTGCTTGATGTGGTTCCATCGCTGGAGGTTTCTCTCCTCCTGGTTCCACAACAATACTCCTCCCTCCTGCACAGAGGAACCAGAAAAAGGCAGTGAGAAAAACAGAGAAAGTAAGTGTCCAAATCCATGTGTGCAACCTATTCACTACTTAGGGACATTTAATAGATGCTTGAGTGCACTTTCCACTTAAAATCCCAAAATAGTGTTTATGGATGTGTGGTGGTCAGAAAGTTTAGGAAAAATAACAAAAACATACATGTTATAGTACCTGCAATGAAATATGCTCTACATATAAAAAAAACTTTTTGTGACGTTCGAAACATTGCAATATAGTCCTTATTATGCAAGTGATTCTCAGCAGGAAGAAATTGAGCTATAAAGAAGCTGAGCTCATGTTTCAGATGCTGCACATTCCAGCTACGTCTTACACACACACACACACAAACACACACACGTCCATCAAAGGACTCTGAGAAAACACACACACACCTTGCACATTTACCTTAAACCTAATCAACCAATATATTTTAATAAAACTTCCAGGCCACCGATTTGGCCGCCATATGACCACCACTTTACTTTATCTTCGCGAGCGGCTTGATGAAGCGATCTCTGTTTCAGCATGACTGACACTGGTAAAAGGGGTGTGGCCTGGAATAGCAGGTGGAGTTATAAACAATAAAAGTGATTCACCTCCAGAGAATGTCCAGATTGCTATAATATATATACTCTGCTGTGACAACAACTGAAAACCCAACAAAAGTCACTCAGTCATAACATGCTTGGGTCTAATTTTGTGTGGGGTTTTTTTTTTGCATTTCTCTCTGTTTGTGTTATTGGATATTATTCTGAACCCCTATTTGATATTATTCTGAACCCTAGGCAGGATGTGTATTAACTAACCCTACATATTATACACTTTATCCCTTCTGATGTTGGTACAGATGTAGGAAAATAGGTTTCTGTTTTTTCTTTCGGATAATAACACTTCAGGAAGCTTTGCTCTTTTCAATATTCTCCCACAAGCTTTTCACTTTTTTATGGTTTAATCGATCACAATTTCTACACGCATGCAACAATTCAGAGATATAAGCTTTCATTAATCTTTTATAGCATGAGGAGTTGTTTAGACAAGGATTTTACACTGTAAACATTTCAAACCATCATCCCCCTATCGTGAAATGTACTCACCTTATAGAAGCTTTTCTCACAAAATCATGTCTTCCTAACCTCCAGCTCAAGCCAGGCATCAGAAACAGATCCTGACTGTCCAAAAATAAGGTGAACAAACATCCAAATATAGTCACTACTATTAATTAGTTTGATTACCAACATAACTACTAACACCTCTATGTTTAACACCTCTAAATTTACCATACAACAGCTAATAATAAAATTAATCATCGTTTGCAGTTTCAGTTTATATATATATATATATATATATATATATATATATATATATATATATATATACACATACACACACATACATATATATATATATATATATACACACATGCGTACATACATACATACATGCATACATACATACATACATACATACATATCAGTTTCCAGTTTACAGACTTGTCACTAACAGATCTGGATACGGCGCGTGCGCGGAAACGGCGAAAACCGGTCCCTGAGTAAAACTAATGCGCACGCGCAGTCGCTCTGACGTTACAGGGCAGCGACGGCTAATTTAAAACTTGCTTAACACACCGCTAATTAGCTACTTCACCAAGCCCATTCAAAAGACTTAAGTTTTACGCTCAAAAAGAAACAATGCACCATTAACATCTCAAACGTTTAAATAGTATAACTCCTTACTTATCCAACTAGCTAGCCAAACGGCTAACTAACCTACTTCACGATAGCGGTAATTAGCAAACAAACATTTCCCCTTGTTATCCTGATTAGTCCTATCTTTTAGGAAAAGTCTTTCGGTTTTGGGTTTCTCTTACCAGAAGCGTTTATTGTGCTCGAATTACGCTGTTTGACGTATATTTTCCCGGTTTTAATGGAAGGTTAGAAGCGCTGTTAGCTGAAGCGCCGCCATTATCCAAACAACTATTGCAGGAAGTTTGTGACGTTCTCGCGAGAGTTGCCGGTTCAGTTCTGATCTCACGTGATTTCACCAATGGTTTGAAATAATCCATACTAGTCGTTGTACTGAAAATATTAACATCAGACATCTTTATTTTATTTTTATTTTTTTTATTATTATTTCTTAATAAGAGTCAAATAATGACCGCAGACCTTAAAATATTTCACAATTCAAATTTGATGCCCTAATTTGGTTTATAACACTGGAGTTTGAGTTAAGAGTCAGCGGGATGCTGGAAAACTGCTCTCAGGTGGTTCATTACAGAAAACTATGAATGAAAAAATGCAAATAAATGGGTAAGAAAATGTAAAGTACACATAGGAGAAATAAAGAAATCCTTAGAGCAAAATGCATTAAAAGACATGCATTTCTATAATGTATTTATAGTTTTTTCCCCCCTTGTTCATACTTTCTGCTCTTTTTGTCTTAGCCAGACATCGTATTTTTTTTGTTCTGTTCTTATAGTCAAATAATGACTTCTAACATTAAATTATTTCACTTTTCAAGCATGATGGCCCCATTTTACTTCTCACACTGGAGCCACGAAAAACTGTCTGAACCAGTTACTTTAAATACTAAACTGTAGCTTCAAAATGTTTTGCATCACTTTAACAGCACTTTAAACCTATTAAAAGTAGTGGTTTAATCTTTAAGTTTAAAAATCCTTTGAATCCCAACACGCTCTTTGTGTGCTGCAGAAGAATGCAAATGACAAAGTCCATTTAAAACAATAAAGGTTCAAACAATAAAAGAATAATAATAATAAATAAATAAATAAATAAATAAATAAATAAATAAATATACCCTGAAACGGTCATTATTTGTCATATTTACATGAGGGCATGAGATATAGGAGTTTATGCACTTATATCTGAAAAAAGAAAATTAACATTAAATAGCCCCCCCCCCCCCCCAAAAAAAAAAAAAAAAAATTAAATTAAATAAAAACATTTAATATTAATGAATAGTTAAGTTTAAGTGAACAGTTTATTTGGAATGTCTAGTTATTCTGTCTATTAAAATAACTGTGCTAGTAGTTGATTAAGAGCTTCACCAGTGTTTCTGCATTACAAATAAAAACAGTCCTGGTCTTAAAAAATTTTCATTTTCTGTTACACTGTTAATCTCCATCCAGCTGCCAGGAACACAATGAAATCGCTCGATGACTCAAACTGTCACATCACCATCTGAATAAAACATTTGAACAAAACATTTTGTGCATGAGATATTTTTTTTTCCTTTTTCCACAACGACTGCATGTGATGAATAACGCAAAAACCTATTACCAAAGGCCTTGATACAGAGCTTTTGTTCACTGTATAAATCAGTTACTACAAATTAAATAGTAAATGTAATACAGGATTGATACAGTGTTCTCTACATTTACATCATGAAAGCAAAATGGCATTTAGTGAGCTTATGGTTTACAGACACTCCTGTAAGAAATTTCCCCACTGTGGGACAAATAAAGGGATATCTTATCTTATTCTCAAAAGAAAAGAAAAAAAAAGAAATGACAAGAAAGACTAAATAAAGGCACGTTAATTACATTTAAAAAAATCTGTAAAATAGGTTATATAAAATGACTATGACACTGACTATTTTTATGACATTTTTTAATTAGTATTGCAAATCAATATTTTGTTTTCTACTAAAAGTTTCTGCACTTCTGTCTCTTAGTGTGGTAACTGTGCAGGTGTCTACCCAAACTGGCACTGAAAAGGCTTGAGCTGTCCGGCCAAGTAGTGCAATGTGTTATGGAGAAATGAGGATGACGATGATGGGTTGTTTTCTGCCGTGCACCTAAGGGTTTTCTCCAGATCCTGATTTAACCTTTATATTTGGCTTTGACTCTGTCTGGAAACCAGAAGATAAACTCAACATTGTTCACATCAGTTGACAGAATGCATGACAAAACTCGGAGAACTGCAGGCCACAATGTTCCGTGGTACAACAAAAGCATGGTTAATCACAAATTTGTCTGTTTTATTTACAGTGGAAAACTTGGGCAGAGAAATCAATCAACATAGCCTGAAAAATGTTTATGCTGTTGATTTTACTCTAGGATGGTGAGATCCTGTGATGAAATTGGTGTTTATGTTGATATAGGATGGAAGAAAATAGAGCAACTGTTGGTCCAATACACCACTGCCCACTACACCCCTACAGCAACTCTTAAATATCTCCACTACACCTCTACACCACCACTCCCAGTGCCTCTCTACAGCACTAATACACCACCCCTCAACACTCCCACTACACAAACCTTATTACACCACCTCTCTACGCCACTATGCCACTACACCAGTCCCCACTACATTCCCACTGCACCACTACACTACCCCCAACTACACCACTACAGCACCATTACAACACCCCAACTGCATCACTACAACAACCCCACTACACTTCTAAAGTACCACTACATCACCTTCTCTACACTCTTACAGCACCACCAAACCACCCCAACAGCACCACTACAACACCCCCACTACACTTCTAAAGTACCACTACATTACCTTCTCTACACCCTTACAGCACCACTACACCACCCCAACAGCACCACTACACTACCGCCAACTACACCTCTACAGCACCACTACAACACTCCAACAGCACCACTACAACACACCCACTACACTTCTAAAGTACCACTACATCCCCTTCTCTACAACCTTCAGCTCCACTACACCACCCCACTACATCACCCACAAACAGCACCACTTCAACACACCCACTACACTTTTAAAGCACCTCTACACCACCAACACACAACCCCATAATTCCAATACACTACCGCCAACTACACCTCTACAGCATCACTACAATATCCCTACAGCACCACTACAACATCCCCACTACACTTCTAAATTAGCACTACAGCAGCCTCTCTACACCCTTACAGCACCACTACATCACCTCACTACACCACCCCCACAGCACCACAACACCACCCCTACTACACCACTACACTCCCACAGGATCACTACACCACCCCACACCACCACTAAACTACCCCCACTACACCCCCACAGCACCACTACATCCCACTACACCACCCCCACAGCACCACTACACTACCCACACCACCCCTTTAACACCCCCACTACACCTCTACACCCCCACTACACCACTCCCACAGCATCACTACACCAACTATTACCCCACTACACTACCCAACACCCCACAGCACAACTACACCATTCCATTACCCCACTACATCCCGACAACACCCCTACACCCAACACACCACTACACCACTTTGTTACCTCACTAC
>NC_139584.1:5795956-5805956 GCF_946808225.1 Silurus aristotelis
ATTTTTATATAACTGTTATTACACAATAATCATCTATTATATTAAGCTATCATCTTGAAATTCAGTTCTTTCCTGTTAAACTATTATACTTTGGTTCTTTATCATTTTATTAAGCTATATATTTCACAATTCATTGTACTTTAATGTATGCAACTGTATGCAATGTACTTTTGCTATAATATAAGATTATATAAGAAAAAGCACAAGTCATACAGCACAGTGCAAACATTTTAGGCAGGTGTAAAAAACTACTGTAAAAATGCTTTACAAAATAGAAGTGTTATATTTTTATCAATAAAAAAATAGAAAGGTAATTAACAGATCAATTCTTCTATGTACACTTGCACATACAGTACATGTTTTGAAGAAACTTGGCAGGTAGGTTGTTCCAAGGGTTTTGGTGAACTAACCACAGATCTTCAGTAGTTGTAGACTGCCTCAAATCCTTCTGTCTCTTCCTGTAATCCCAGAAAGATTTAATGATGCTGAGGTCAGGACTCTATGGGGGCAAAACTATCACTTCCAGAACTCTTTGTTATGCTCTATGCTGAAAATGATTCTTAATGAAATTGGCTGTATGTTTTGGTCATTGTCTTGCCGCAGAATTAATTCGGGGCCAATGAGACGCCTCCCTGATGGTATATGCATGATCGATGAGTATCTGCATTTATTTCTCAGCAAAGAGGATACCATTAATACTGACCAAATCTGCAACTCCATTCGCACAAATGCAGCCACAAATTTGCAGGAAACCTCCACTATGCCTCACTGTTGCCTCTAGGCACTCATTATTGTATGAGCAAACAACTTGCCACCAGCTACAGCCAAATATTTCAGATTTCAGATCAGTCCAGAGCACCTGCTGCTATTTTTCTGCACCCCAGTTCTTACATGAGTCACTTATCCTTGTTTCCATGTAGAAGGTATGACTTTTTGCCACGATTCTTCCATGAAGACTACTTATAGCCTGATTTCTAGTAAATGGGTGTTCCTGGGTCCCACTGGTTTCCACCTGTTCTTTGCTGATGACACTGCTGGACATTTTCCAATGTCAAAGGGAAGTAATCATGATGTATTTTTTTGTTTTCTTGACTGACCACCATATATGGTCCTCAGAAATTCCTTGTGCTTCTTCAAAATAGCTTGAACAGCACTTCTTGAAACCCCAGTCTGCTTTAAATCTTTGCATGAGAATGCAGTTAAACTACTTTGTGTCTTGTTGCTGTCTTTCCATGGTGTATGACCTGACATAAAACTGTCATAACCTCACTTTAGTAGGGGAGTTTGGCTGTTTCTCACACAGGTTTAAGTCTCCTACACAGCTGTTTCTGTTTCAATTAATGACTGAATTTTATTAAATGAATGATACATATTAAATTGATGATCAACTGCTTGGTATAAATGGTTAATCATACACTTATCTGACTCCGATCTTATAAAATCCCAGCAAGTGGACAGTGTGCATGTGTAAGAATTGAAAGCTAAAGGGTAGCCACACCAAATATTGATTTGATTTGGATTTTTCATCCATGAAAATATATATATATATATATATATATATATATATATATATATATATATATATATATATATATATATATATATATATGTTTAAAGCATTTGTACATTACATCATTTCTTCACACCTGCCTAAAACTTTTGCACAGTACTGTACATTTATGTAAATGCAAATGTAAATAATTACGATATCTTATGATATAATGTAATAACAATATAATGTTTATATATATATATATATATATATATATATATATATATATATATATATATATATATATATATATATATATATATATATATATATATATATATATACACTTAATATTATAAAATTAAATTGCATTTTCTTTCTCTTACACAGAAGCATTATATACACATTAATAAAACACAGTTCTCTACAATTTTCATCATGGTTATTAGCAGTGGCAAACCCGTGCATTTGGTACCTGGGCCTTCAGTTGGGATGTACCCGACTTAATCCACCTTTTAATACCACCACTATCACGTCGCAATTATAGAAACCATCAATACAATACAAACACGCAATATAACAACACGTGGCATTACAGAGAAAGAGGCATTTCACATATGGAGGGTGAATACCATTTTACTAAAGCTAGAAACCCAGTTAAGACTCCAAACCTCTACACTACAACCACAACTGTGCACCTACATCATCTGAAGCAGTTCAGAATCAATATTTGTCTAATAACCTGACAAAAATGTGTAAATAAAATACAACCTACTCACCAGAGATGCAGACTCATAATTTGCACCGCTCCTCAGAGGCTGTAATCCAGTGCTACCGCTCATATTCACTGGTCTGGAAGTGGTGAACAAACCCATTCCCGGGCTGAGACAAGCTAGCTCCTCACGATGTCTAGCCTTTCTTGAAAATATATATTAAGTATGTCCGAGACCAAATCAATTTCTCTTCCTCCGTAGGCATAAAAAGTCTAACTTTGATGTATTAATGTGTGCAGCGTGCTACACATGTTTTTTGCCAGTTGAACTTGTCTGTAACAGTTTCTCTCTGACCAACCAATCACAGGACGGAAAAATGCTGACGCTATTCTGTGAGGTGAATTTGAAATCTGATTGGACAAAAAATCTAACATCCACTTACACGTACTGGAAGCAGTGCAGCCAAGAGAAACGCTACGAAATGAAGAGAATAAACTGACGGGAATAAATGAATACAATTTCATGGAACAAATATTAGAATTTAGGTTGTAAATGTAGGTCAGTGCTTCTGATAGTGTTTAGGCCAGCAGAGAATTGTTCCGTTTTATTATTAACTTTCTTTTCTTCTTTTGTTTGTACTTTTTTAGTCAGGGCCATTTCTAGCATCTTTGGCACCCATGGCAAGATTTCTATGGTCAAACCCCCAATGGCTCGGCCCTGCTTCCACAATGCTCCACCCCACACCATAATAATAATTCGTAACCTCCAATAATTACGATGAAACACATGAATTAATCCTCGCAAAATTGTTTGAATTCAAGTATGTAAACATACACTGTATATTAAACTTCCTTTATATTAAACAGCAGAAAAATCAGTAAATAATTTAAATAGGTGAGAGCAAGGGCGTCGACGAGGCAGTGGGCGCTCACTGAGAAGCCTCCCCCCCAGCTGGTTGCGTCTAGTTTGCTTAAGCCTAGAAAAGGTGCTGACTACACTCCTCTAACAATCCAATTTTGTTACTATTTAGTTGCTACACTCATACATTCCTATCTCATATTCTATCCTTTTCTTTTTCTGTTCACAATTCTACTTTATTTAAAAATAAAATTACACAGCTCCAATCCACTTCTAATTCTTTATCTATTATAATGTTTGTTTTTGTTAGTATAAAAATCTATTTAATGGATGCTTCCATGAAAAAGATGTATATGGTGCTGAAATCTGTTTACTGCATTCGAAATAGGTGGAGTTTCACCAGATTTTGATTTTGTATTTTTTCTATAGTAACAACTAATTTACAAGTGTTTGTACTAGTTTGTACTATTAACAAACAGATTACAAAAAATGCATGAAGTTATTTGCCATTAATTGCACAATAGTTTATGTAACATTTATGGAGAAAGTCGCCAGTGTCAGTGCAGTCAAGGTAAAGCAGTCAAGGTAAAGCTATAGATTTCTTTTACTATAACGAACAAATGGTCGTCATTTCTGCTAATTTTTTAGCTGCAACTTTTCCTCTCCTGCCCATTTGATTAAATAATTCTATCACTTATTCTGCTCTACCCACTATAAAGCTGATGCACATTTATAAATTCCTGCTCCTCCTCCTCCTCCTCCTCCTTTAAAGCTCTGAAAGTGATTTCCGTGATTACATCATAGCCATTTCAGCTAACCACAGAGCCAGAAGATGTTTAAAAGGCGTAGCACTTAAAAAGAAAAAAACCCTCTCTTTTTATTAATTTCCAGAGTTACACTTGAGAAGCTGGAGAGGAGCGTTATGGTTATAACAGAAGAGCCTGGGAGCATTAGCGGGTTTGAAATGGCGGAGATGTTGTCAGAGTGTAATTGCGGGATGATTAGGCCCCGGAGCTGAGATTCTAGAAGTGAATGTTAGGAGAGGCAGAAAAATGTCGAGAGGCTTTGATTTGAATGGTTTAAGCACTTCCTGTCTGACACAGGGGTTTTATGACTTACAGTTTTATGACTGACAAGCGCATGGATTTCATAAAAATGTTAATTAAATACAGATTAGTTTTCTGCACACCAGTGTGGAGGTTAAAGGGGTTTGATGTTTCAGCTTTATTTTCTATTCCAGGTGTATAATAGGTAGTCAACAGCATACTGATTCATAAAACATAGCGATACCATTAAAAAAAAAGCACTATTAAAGAAATATATTGTAAAAATTGCACAATCCAGCAAAGCTGTACTTTATTAGATATGACTATAAGTCACACATTTTCTGCCTATTTAAATGGCAAATGCACCTTTATACAGATGATCCCCACTTTAAGAACTTTTGCATATACAAACAAACCTGTCCTCAAAGGGAAAATTTGTCGGACAAAATTCGAAACGGACAAGAGCCGTTTTCAAAACGTTAGCCAACATTAGCCGCTAGCTAGTCATCCACAGTAATGAGTCTACATGATGCACACTGGACTCAAGCGAATACATTTTTTTAAGTGAATTTTTTAAAAGATATTTGTATCATTTTTTATAACTTAATACAAAATATTGTATACAGTATTTAAATTATTTTGAGTTGCTTTAGTATTATATAATATATCTTCTTCTTCTTCTTCTTTCGGCTGCTCCCGTTAGGAGTCGCCACAGCATATCATCTGTCTCCATAGCCCCCCTGTCCTCTACATCTGCCTCTTTCACACCAACTACCTGCATGTCTTCCCTCACCACATCCATAAACCTCCTCCTTGGTCTTCCTCTTTTTCTCCTTCCTGGTGGCTCCATCCATTTTCCTACCGATATATCCCATGTCCCTCCTCTGCACATGTTCAAACCATCTCAATCTCGCCTCCCTCAGCTTATCACCAAAAAGTCCTACATGGACTGTTCCTCTAATAAACCTATTTCTAATCCTGTCCATCGTCGTCACTCCCAATGAAAACCTTAAGATCTTCAGCTCTGCTACCTCCAGCTCCACCTCCTGTCTTTTACTCAATGACCCCTTCTCTAACACAAGCTCCATTACTTTGCACTGTTGACCCCAGGTACCTAAACTCCTCCACCTTCACCACCTCTTCTTCCTTCAACTGCACCACTCCACTTCCCTCCCTTTTATTCACACACATGTACGCTGTCTTACTCCTACTGACTTTCATTCCCCTTCTCTCCAGCGTGTACCTCCACTTCTCCAGGCTCTTCTTAACCTGCTCCCTACTCTCACCACAAATCACAATATCATCCACAAACATTATAGTCTATACTCCTGTCTGACCTCGTCCGTCAACCCGTCCATCACCACTGCAAACAGTAAAGGGCTCAGAGCAGATCCTTGATGCAGTCCAACCTCCATTCCTCTGCATGAAAACTTTTTTTTTTATAATACAATTAATTTGATTAATTAATTAATCGATAAAAAATATAATACATGTAAATAAATAATTAATTAATCTATTTTTCTATTTTACTTTTAAACCTTTATTTTTTTCACTATTCAAATGAATATGAAATACGAACACAAAACTGTCTGGAAAAAGATAAATGTCAGTCAAATCCAAAGAGACATCAAAATTAAACAGCACTAAATTTACTAACAACACCTTCATCTGTCAATTCTCATATTTCTTTTGTTTATCAATATAGGTACCAACAATGTTCATACTGCTCTTCATACTTTTATTACCCATACTACAAGTAAATAATGATGCAAAGTTGCTTATTTCCTGATACAGAAAAATAATCAGTATGACAAAATGGAGTAACTGTTAGCACTCTGATGTTGATTTTTTTTCCTAAAATATCAAATTGTGTTTCAAGTGTTTTATTGCTCTCACACCACAGCAATTTAGTAGCTTAAAAATATAGCTATAAACACTTGTTCCTTTACCAGTCTCTTTTGATTCTCTCTGTTCAAGTAAAAAAACACTTTGTAGTAACTTTGTTACTTTATTTAAAAAAAAAATCACAACCCTGCACACATGTCAGAGCTGCTTTTCTAGAGAATTGATCAACACCTGCGGAGTCAAGATTCCAACAGCACTGTGATCAAAAATATATTTACTGTGAGGTTCTTTATCAGGATTAATGTATTAAAGTTATAGGAAAAAAGCACAGCAGCTGACCAGAAGCTGAAACAGTAAGATCAGACGGGGAACCCGTCCTTTAGAAGATTTATAAATGATAAATGAGTGTTTTATATGCTGTATCCTAACAAGTGTTTTGTTATTAATGAGGGATCCACACATACACACACACACACACAAGGTTCTGCCAGATATTTGATCATGACACATGAAAGATAAATAAATTATACTAGTGTAAAAATTTATCAAATATCATTATCTGATTAAGTATTAAAAGTTTGCCTTCTCGTGTTGCAGTATTAACCTTATTACATTTAATAAAATAAAAATAAATATAATAAAAAAATAGTTTGCTATAAGATTGAAAACTCCTTTTAAATTAGTTTATTGGCTCTTTCATTTTTTATGTCAAATTTTAGATTTAAACTCAGTAAGTTTTAAATCATAGCTTCTCCTAATTCACTACATTTATAGCTACTTCCTATTCACTTTTAAAATCAAAGCTCCTCCCACATTTACTACAAAATTATGGCTCCCACTTATAACTATAAAATCAAAGATCCTCCCACATTTACTTGAAAAACTATAGCTCCTCCCCTATTTACTATAAAACCATTGCTCCTTTTATAAATATAAAATCATAGCTCCTCCCCATAACTATAACTCATAACCCCTCCACATTCATCCACTATTCACTATAAAATAAAAGCTTCTTCCCAATTTACTACAAAATCAAAACTCCTCCCACATTCACTACAATCATAACCCCTCCCTCATTCACTATAAAAATCAAAGCTCCTCCCTCATTGACTATAAAATCAAAGTTCCTCCTTCATTCACCATAAAATCAAGTTTCTCCCCTTTACTATTTACTATACTATAAACAAGATGGTAAGCAATGTAAGAAGCTGCTCGAGTGTTTTGCTTCCTGCTGAGATTATTTTGTGTGTGCGTGTATAAATGCATATATGTGTTTGTGTGTGTGTGTTGGCATATTCTGTTTAAATCTCTTTAAAACTGTGCGGGTTGACAGCGAGACGTCATCTGAAATTATTGAAATGGTAAATGAAGTTGACAGCGTTGCAGAAAAAACTGAAACGTGATTTTCATGGTAACTTCGTGGTTTAGCACCGATTTGCTCAGAAACACCTGGAAAAATGTCAGGAACTGTATAAGGTATAAATCTTAGCCATAATTTACCATTTTTCTGTAAAAAATCTGTGACGCTTAAGTTTACTTTATTAATCCAGTCATGAACTAAAATGTATAACATGTTTAATCAGATTATGTTTGAGCAGATTGTTTCGGTAGTGTTTGATCAGATTGTGTTTGATCAGACAAAGTGCTTAATAGGTATGTGTCTAGTCAAAGTGTTTGATCAGAATGTGTTTAATCAAAATGTTTGATCAGATTGGGTTTGATTAGATTGTTTAAACAGATTGTGTTTAATTTGATTATGATATTATGATCAGACTCTCTTTGATTAGATTATGTTTGATGAGATTGTCTTTGATTTAGATTGTGTTTGATCAGATTGTCTTTGGTTAGATTGTGTTTGATTAGATTGTGTTTAATCAGATTGTGCTTAATCGGAATCTATTTGATCAGATTGTTACGGTAGTGTTTAATCATAGGGTTGTGTCTAATCAAAGAAATTGATCAGATTGTGTTTAATTAGATTGAGTTTAATCAAAGTGCTTGATCAGTGTGTAGTTATTCAATGAATTTGAACAATGCATGTTTGTTCGAAGTTGAGTTGTTTCAGTTGCAGTTCAGTTCTGTGTTGGGGAGCCTGATGGCTTGCGGGAAATAGCTGTTGCACAGTCTGGATATGACGGCCCAAATGCTTCGGAACCGCTTTCCTGATGGCAGGAGGGTGAAGAGTGTGTGTAAGGGGTGTGTGAGGTCATTTACAATGCTGTTGGCTTTGCGGATGCAGCGTGTGATGTAAATGTAAATGTCAGTGATAGAGGGGAGAGAGACTACAATGATCTTCTCAGCTGTCCTCACGATCCTCTGTAGGGTCTTGCGATCAGAGACGGTGCAGTTCCCAAACCATGCAGTAATGCAGCTGCTCAGGATGCTCTTGATGGTCCCTCTGTAGAACATATTCAGGATGGGGGAGGGAAATGGGCTTTCCTCAGCCTTCTCAGGAAGTAGAGACTCTGCTGGGATTTCTTGGTGTTGGAGCTGGTGTTGAGTGAGGTTAAGGTTATCTGCCAGAAAAACACCAAGAAACTTGGTGCTCTTGATGATCTTCAAGGATGATCCATTGATGATCAGTGGGAAATGGCTGCTCTGTGCTCTCCTGAAGTCAACAACCATCTCTTGGTTTTGTCAACGTTCAGAGGCAGGTTGTTGGCTTCACACCAAGCTGTTAACTGTTCCACCTTTTCTCTGTATGCTGTCTCATCTTTCTTGCTGATGAGACCCACCACGGTCGTGTCATCGGTGAACTTGACAATGTGGTTCGAGCTGTGCAACGCTACATAGTCGCGAGTCAGCAGAGTGAACAGCAATGGGCTGAGCACACAGCCCTGAGGGGCCCCAGTTCTGGTGGTGCTGGAGATGCTGTTCCCGATCCGGACTGACTGAGGTCTCCCAGTCAAGAAGTCTAGGATCCAGTTTCAAAGGGAGGTGTTCAGGACCAGTAGTCTCAGCTTCTTGATCAGATGCTGAGGAATGATTGTGTTGAATGCTGAGCTGAAGTCTGTGAACAGCATTCATACAAATGTGTCCTTGTTGTCTAGGTTGTTGAGGGCCAGATGGAGGGTTGTGGAGATGCCATTGTCTGTGGAACAGTTTGGACGATACACAAACTGCATGGAATCCAGTTTGGGTGGAAGCTGGGTCTTGATGTGCCTCATGACAAGCCTCTCAAAGCACTTCATTACGATGGGTGTGAGTGCAATGGGACAATAGTCGATGAGGCAGGGGACTGTAGATTTCTTCGGGACAGGGACGATGGTCGTTGTCTTTAGGCACATAGGAACAACATTGGTGCTCAGGGAGATGTTGAAAATGTCGTGAAGACATCCACTAGCTGTTCTGCACATCCCCTGAGCAATCTGTCAGGAACGTTGTCTGGTCCATCAGACTTCCGTGGGTTAACTCTGCATATAGTTTTCCACACTTCAGCTGTTTTTAGACAAAGCACCTGGTTACTGGAAAGAGGGGTGGGCTTCCTCTCCTTCACGTTGTTCTGTGCCTTAAACCAAGCGTAGCCCTCTTGTTGCAAAGTCCACATGCTGATGGAGTTTAGGGAGCACAGTCCTGAGATCCGCATGGTTGAAATCTCCGGCGATAATTAACAGTCTGTCAGGGTGAGCATTCTGCAGGTGCTCTGTCGCTGCATTGACTATTATGGCCTAAATGCCATCACCATCAAGAATCACTACCCCATGCCACTGATGTTCTCGGCTTTTCAGTTCCTTCAGGGGGCTACTGTTTTTACCAAACTGGACCCCCATAATGCATATTATCTTGTATGTATATGGGAAGGGGACAAATGGAAGACGGCCTTTAACACCCCGCAGGCCATTACGAATATTCGTTCATGCCGTTTGGACTCACTAACGCTCCAACGGTATTCCAGGCTCTGGCTATTGAGGTCTTTCGAGACATGTTCCAATGCACTGTGTTTGTCTACCTGGATTACATATTAATTTTCTCCCAATCTCTGGAGGGACATGATCTCCATGGACGTGCTGTTCTGCCTTGCCTGCTTCCAAACCAGCTGTTTGTCA
>NC_139584.1:5808456-5828456 GCF_946808225.1 Silurus aristotelis
GGCGTGGCTTAGCCAGTTCATCCTCTGTATGTTCAACAAAAACATGTCGTTTAGAACCAAAAATCTCAAATTTGGACTTCATCAGAACAAAGGACGTAAACTTTTCCTCTGTAGCAGAACTAGCTCCTGATCCTCCTTTCCACATGAGAGGATATTTCATCATATTTTTTGAGGGTTTTTCCAACTGCACTTGTGAATTTTTTACATGTTTTTAAATCAACTAACTTCCATTCTTAAAAAATTATAGACTGCCTTTTCTCTAATTTAAGTAGCACTAGAATTCAGAGTTTATGAATGGACATTGGTGAAGTTTTTTTTAAGGAGATATGCATTTATGTACCACATAGGGAAAATGTGTAGCGTGTCAGAGGTAAATCTGTAGCTTTATTTCTTCCGATTTGATCAGCACAGAGGAGTTTATCAATGGCCTGAGGTGAAGCAGAGTGCTCTAAAATGGTGTAACTCCTCACACCTAGCCATGGATTACCACCTTACACCATTGTCCCTTACCAGCACTGACAAGTCAAAGATGTCATTGATGACTGCAGAGCAAAACTGACTGCATGGATAAAAGTAACGCTTTATTTTCGTAGCCTATTTTATATACAGCTTGTTATATGTAGAACGATTTAGAAATCTGCTGCTGTAAATCATTCACAGGGATAAAGTGGTGCCACTGTGTCGCATCTCTAATAATTAAGCTGTTGGTGCTAACTCTTCATTGTCAGATAATGAAGCCTCTGACAGATGCAGTTGGAGTTAAGGCAGTTTTTAGTGAAAGGCTCGCAAACAATTCCAAATATATTCTAAGTTCAAGTCATGCAAAAATTCAGATGATCAGCAAACAACATATACAGGGTAATCCAGAGACAAGACCATTAACAAAACACATGATCAAAACCAAAGATGCAAACACAAGAGCAAGGTTTTATATATAAGAGTAACAAAATGACTAAATCTCCTTTAAATAGTCTGCAAGAGGTGTGTGAAATTTAGAACAGGTATGTATCAATAGAAGCTGTGTGACTGGGTATGTAAGTGTGATGTGGGTGGCTGGGAGTTCAAGTTCTCTGTAGACCTAAAGCTTTTCTTCATATTTCTCATCTGAAAGTTTCCTCTTTTCTAGCTCATCAAATACATTTATCGAAATCAATGTATTCACCATATAAGTTACACCCCACGCAAAAAATCCTCCATCTAGCTCAGTGAGGTCATTAGGAAAATACTTACAATAGCTGTCTCACTCTGCACGGACCTAGTACTGTATGTTGCTATGGTTACAGGCGTGTATAAGCAGCGCATTCTTTTAAAACACTGATTAAACTGACCGCAGACTACCTGTGTGCTCAATGCTCTAAACTCACACCTTCCTTCCAGCCAATCACAATCCAGTGGTCTGACATCTCTGATAATAACAGCTTCTCATTTTCTCTTAGCTCTCCTGCTGTTCCAAATCAATACACTGGAGTAAAAAAATATTATCTTCCTGAAGGCTAAAAAACATCAGCAGGTAAAATATCTGTCAGAGAGAGGAACAATAGGAAATAAGAGAGTGTGAGTGTGTCTCCAGCGCTCACATCTGCTCTCCTATTAACCCTAAGCTCCAGTCCGCCCCCAGCTTCCTGTAACAAATGCTCCCAAACTAAAAATGTGTGGATTTGGTGAAGGAAATTCATCTCAGACTGTCTGAGTCACTTGGTCCTGAAGGAAATGTGAAGTCGTCATGCATTTAAGAGTTGTCGGAGCTTTAATTAAGGAATATGATTTATTCCTCTGTTGTCTTGGACTTCAAATAATAAAATGAATCAATTCGGTGTCAGTAAAACAAGTTATTTCCTGTTAGTTCTTGCTTACATTGTAGCAGGTACAAACACACATTCTCGTCAACCCAGCCATCCTAATCAGTTACTCCTTCCATAAATGTTGCATAAACTACTGATTGTTACAAAGAACTGGTACTGGAGACTCCTTCCATAAATGTTCCTTCCATAATTCAATATCCACCAGGGGGCAGGTTAAAGATGAACCTCCTCTTTTGAGCTCAGCAACACAAAAAAATTTAATCAACGCCAAAACTATCTGTTTATGATATTTTATGAACCTGATCTGATGTTATATGGTTTAACAGCACCCCAATTGTTTATTATGGTATTGCACCATATGGACACAAATTTCAGAAAAAAAATTTGTGGTTCAGATTTGACTATATTCAATTCAATTCAATTCAATTCATTTTTATTTGTATAGCGCTTTTAACAATGAACATTGTCTCAAAGCAGCTTTACACAGATAATGCGGTGATTAAAAATGAATATGTTCTTTATGAGTAAGTTATTACATTATATTACATTTTGCTACATGATAGATGAAGGACAGAGTTAGTGTGGGGTGGAGTAAGTATGTACAACCCATATTCCAAAAAAGTTGGGACACTGTGTAAAATGTAAATAAAATAGAATGCAATGATTTGCAAATTTCATACATCCATATTCTATTTACAATAAATCAAAAACATATCAAAAGTTTAAACTGAGAATATATAAGATTATAAGAATTTCTTTCTTGTCTGCAACAGGTCTCAAAAAATTTGAGACAGGACCATGTTTAACATTATGTAGAATCATGTCTTCTTCACGTAAACATCTTGGGTATGAGTTTTAAGAAAGGAATTTTGTCCCATATGTGTCTTTTAGCTGCTCAACAGTCCTGGGTGTCCTTTGCTGTGTTTTTCATTTCAAATGTTTTCAAATGGTGAAAGATCTAGACCAGCGGCCCCTAAACTTTTTTGCGCCATGGTTCAGTTTAATGTCAGACATGATTTTTACGGACCGGCCTTTAAGGTGTGGCGGATAAATACAACAAAATAAAATGATACAACCTGCATAAAAACTGGTATTTTCTAAATATAATAATAAACGTGAATCCACTGTGTTGTTTTTTGTTTATTTTGCTAGCTTGGGGGTTTCAATTTAGTGGTAATGTCTTATATATAATAATAATAATAATATATATATATTATTATGTGTTACCGGGTGGAGCAGCCCCTTTAGGAAGGTAGCGGATGTAGGTAAGACATGTGACCGAGGCACTGTCGATGACATGCTTCAAGAGTGAATCATAGACAGATGTGACAGAGAGAATCTGGTAATTTGACCCATGGACCAGTGCTGGGGTTGGGGACCACTAGTCTAGACTGTTCACCACCCAGACTCTTCTAATAGTAATAGATGTAGTAATAGTAATAGAGCTCAGGTATGCAAGGCATTCCCTGAAAAAGAGAATTTGTTGGTCTAATACCTGTTTATACTGTTCAGCATTGATGGAGCTTTTCTAAATGTGTAAGCTGCCCATTCCACTGGCAGTAATGCACTTTCAGACCATCAGAGATGTGACTTTTTGAACTGAACAATGATAACAAGCGAGATGATCCCTCTCCTCTTTAGTTCATAGGACATGGTGTCCATGGTTTACAAAAATACATAAAAATTTTAATTCGGCCCATAGAGGATGGCGGCATTTCTGGATCATTTTCATGCATGCCTTCTTTTTTGCATGATAGAGATTTAACCAGTATTTGTGGATGACATGGCAAACTGTGTTCACAGACAATGATTTCTACAGATGTAAATGAGGCCATGCGTGATTCCCATTACAGATTAATAACCGTTTTAAATTCAGTGCCACCTGAGGGCCTAAAGATCATAAGAATTCAATATTGATTTTCACCTTTGTCCCTTGTGCACAGAGATTTTGCAAATTTTACTTTCTGAAATTGTTCCACAATTTGTAGACACACTCTTTCTTAGATTGTTGAAGCGCATTATGCCCATCTTTACTTCTGACAGACTCTTCCTTTTTAAAATACACTATTTATACCCAATCATCTTACTGATCTGTTGTAAATTAACCTCATTAGTTACAAAATGTTTCTCCAACTGTTTAATTTGAATAACACATACTTTCCAGATTTTTGTTGCCCCATCCCAACTTTTTTGAGACGTGTTGCAGCCATCAAATTTAAAATAACCTTATTTTTTTCTTAAAAATTGGAATTGTGGTTGTAGGACAGGGCTAATGTGGGTGTGGGGTGAGGTGGATTAAAGGGTGGATTAATGTGGGGGTGTGGTTGGGAAGGATTTTTATTTTGAAATTTATTTTATGAAAATGGAGTAAAAACAGGGTAAGTGTGAGAGTGGGTTTAAAATGTCGGACAGGACTATTGTGGGGACAAAGTTAGGATGAAGAATTAGATGGCGTGAGGGTCAGATTAGGATGAAGGTAAGGGTTAATGTCTGGACAGAGTTAGGATAATAGATATGGTTACTGTGGCGCATCAATATGATGTAAGCTGAGTTTTTGTGAAAGTGGAGTTAGGATGAAGGACAGGGTTAGTATGGAGGCAGGATTAGGGTGAACATTGAATTTCTTTGGAAGTGAACATAGGATGTGGGACATGGTTAGGATGAAGGGCAGGGTTAGGATGAATGGCAGGATTAGTGTGAGGGTGAGGTAAAGGGGATGAAGAATAGATGTAATTTTAGAGGAGTATATGCTTGTTTATTCTGAATAAATGATTCTGTGTACATGACTTCTAGGAGAATTTAACTGAAACATGGTCATCTTTTAGACCTTTTTGAAATGAAGCTGGAATTTTCGTTTTGGATGAAATTAAACATATGAGATGAGCTTTCAGTAAACACTCAGTGCTGCAGATTGATTATTTTGATTGTTCAACAAACTCAGCAGAATATTTATCGCAGAAGTAAAAAAAAACAAACAGAAAATGTAACTGTTTTAGAGAACATTATTCCGCCTCCACCTGTAGGAATAGAAATCCCTGAGATGGAGAGAGAGAGAGCGCTGTTCATCATGTTCATGTGTCTCCATCTCTGTCTCCATCAGAGCTCAACTCTGTAGTGATTTCTGCACTCTCCTCCCTCTCACGTCGCTTTATTTGCCTGCTCGTTTTAATTTATGCTCCGTCAGGTCCTGCTTCACACTCTCTATAGACGAGGGGGCGAGTAATTAACACTGAGTCGCTTTAACCGGGCCGCAATAAACACACCAAGTCAGTGCACTTTAGCTATGCATTTGTGTGTGTGTGTGTGTGTGTGTGTGTGTGTGTGTGTGTGTGTGTGTGTTTGTGTGTTTTGCTCGTTAGGCCAAACTACTCGCGTAAACAAATTAGATCAATTTATGCTTCATTGTGTATTTAGGTAAATTATGCCAAATGTTGAAAGTGTTTTGTGAATGACTGTTAGCATTTTTTCCAAATGACTCTGTCCTGATCTGTCCTGATCTTCATATGTAATTTGTCTACATTGTGTTTGAATTACAGCGAAATGACCTGTGGCCCCCATCATGAATGCAGCTTCGGGCTGAAAGTCAGCAGTGCAGTAGTATAAAGCTTTTACTCTTGTGTGAAGGAGGGAACGAGTTTTGTCTTTTGCTGAGCTTTCACTTTCATTGTTGCACTTTTACTACAAATGGCTCTGAGTTGGGGTTTTTTCCAACATGAACTCAGCTATAAATCTGCTAACGTTTTTTAGTTACTAGCAAAAAAAGATCTTCAGAAAACACCAAATGACCATTTAAAATTTTTAATATGTGGGGTAGGGTTAGGATGAAGGATTATTTTTTTTGGGGGGTGGGATTAAGATGAAGGACATGGTTAGTTTGAGGGTGGGGTTAGGATAAATGATTAGTTTGTGTGGGGGTGGGGTTAGGATAAATGATGGATTTGTGTGGGGTTGGGGTTAGAATGTATGATAAATTAGTGCTAAATAAAGGTGTGTGTGTGTGTGTGTGTGTGGGGGGGGGGGGGTCTGCGGTTGGGTTGGGGGTACATGAATAATCAAATTGCAGGGGGCAGGATCAGGATGAACGACCGCCCTGTCCTGGGATAGTGTGGGGGCCGGAGTAGACACGAAGGATAAGTTTCTGGGGGGACAGGTTCGGATGAAGGACCAGACAGGTTGGTAGAGTTAGGATGAAGAATGGTAAACACAAGAACTGAACCTCTCAAGTGCATATTTGGAGAGAGAGAGAGATTTGTGTGTTTGTTAAACAAGAGCCCAATTAGCTGAGCTCAATGAGTAAACGGCTCAATTATCCACACTAAATGAAGTTGAGTTTATAAAAAAAGATTTTAGGTTTACAGTTGTGCTCAATTGCACAGGAAAATATATAATCGTGGTAAATAATGTTGAAGGCGTCTCACATCTGGATCATCCAAACTTGTAAATGTAAATGAATTGATGTGCCAGATGTTAAGGATCCTGCAGAGAGATGTGTGAAATATGAAAGCTGTTTGTATCACAAGAAATCTGAGTGTCTATTAAACATCCATTAAATTACCATCCCGTGACTATGATAAGGAAAAACTCCCTGAGATGAGGAAGAACCCCATGGATCTTTAGGCTGTTCATGTGTTACCATCCTCACCTGGACAGAGTGTCTCCAATTGAAGAAAACGCCATCCAGAGGCAGGGTGTTGGGATGAACCAGGCCGATCTGAAGAGAAAAAAGGGACAGAAACACTGGTACTTCAGTAGCATGTTTAACTTAAGCAAGAGAGAGCGAGAGAGAGAGTGAGAGAGAGAGAGAGAGAGAGAGAGAGAGAGAGAGAGAGAGAGAGAGAGAGAGAGAGAGTGTCAAGGAGAGACAAAAAAAACATTAGTAAATATTTTCATTGTTACCTAAAAGTTAAAGACACTAGTGAACCTTTGTTGGGTGGCCACATCAACCTCAGTTATGGAGATGCACATCCCTAAATTGTATCCAAGGGTAGCCCCTCCCACTTTGCACTGATTGCACAGATTAAGAATAAATGGTGTCTGTTTTCGTGTGTTTTTCCACAGCGTGATGCTGAGAGAGAGGCGCCATGCTGGAAGTCAGCAACGTCCTCGCAGTGCCAGCGTTGTGCCAGGACACAGAGAGGTGGCATAAACACCGGGGGGCGCTGCTCGATCCACTCTTACCTCATGCAGCCAGCTGTGATGCCCTCTGCCAGACAGAAGAGGGAGGGCTGGGGGCGATGGGGGGAATGGGGGGACAAACAGGGGTCAGCCCCACTCTGTTCACTCGCAGGAGAGGAGGCCTTATCGAGCAGAGGGACATCATTAAAGCTCATCAGGCTCACAAGATACAGAGCACACCACAGGCACGACGCAAAGAATGGGAGTGAGTGCACTCACACACACACACACACACACACACACACACACACACACACACACACACACACACACACACACACACACACTCACACACGCACCTCATTAATCAGGTTTCCAGATGTTGTCTTGTTTTTACTCACTCCACAGAGTACATTCCAGGTGTTTTTGTATTCATTTATGTTTGTTGGTTTTTACTGTTGTGTTGTTATTTTTCCCCTTAGATTTTGTGTTCTCCTTTTCCAGAAAAGAACTCCTTTTCTTGTTTTGAGAGTTTTCTTGTTGTCTGATTTTGCTGCATAGTTTCCAGATGTTTTCAGATGTATTTTTTCCCTTGGTTGACAAATGTTCATTGTTTGTGAGATCCAAATATTCTTTACTTACTTTAAGCGTTCACATAGGATTATTTTTAGATTCAGGACAGAACCTCGGAGTTAATCTCAGGAGGTGGGACGGAGTGAGTGTTTGGCCCGAGGCCCGGAGGAGAACTCAGTTCCGCTGCAAGAGGCTTTTAAACAAATGAGCTGATTTGAAAGCGCAGCATGTAATTGATGTGACTGTGCAGGCAAATATTAATGCAACACACACACACACACACACACACACACACACACACACACACACACACACACACACACACACACACACACACAGTTTGATTTTGTAGTTTTTCCACTGATGCTCCAAATTGAATGTAGCAAATATTATAGCTAGCACTCACACACGGTCCTACTGTCCCTTGTGCTTAAAAGATCTATCCATATGTTTTGTTCATAAGATTTCTGGTTTCAGATATTTACAATTTTCCCATTTTTATTAGTATTTACTATTTTTGTAGTTCCAGAAATTTTTTTATTTTCTTTATTTACAGCTGTTTTTAGTTCTGTATCCTAGTTCTGTGTCTATAGGTCCCCTGGTGGTCTAGTGGTTAGGATGCAGCGATCTCACCGCTGCGGCCCGAGTTTGATCCCCGGTCAGGGAACCGACCCCAGCCATTAGGGTTGCACAAGTCATTGCACTCTTAGTGCCGGTCCCAAGCCCGGATAAATGGGTAGGGTTGCGTTAGGAAGGGCATCCAGTGAAAAAACATGTGCCAAATCTAACATGCGGATCATAAATACGGATGATCTGCTGTGGCGACCCCTAATAGGAGAAGCCGAAAGAAAGTTATCCTAGTTCTGTGTCTTTACTTCCCTTATTTCCAGATGTTCATCCTAGTTTCCATATGTTAAAAAAATTATTTGTTCCCTAATTTGATTATTTCGAATTGCAGATGTTTTGAGTTTCTTTCTTTCTTTCTTTCTTTCTTTCTTTCTTTCTTTCTTTCTTTCTTTCTTTCTTTCTTTCTTTCTTTCTTTACTAAATTATGTTTCCTATTTATGAGTAATTTATGTTTTCCAGATGTTTCTAGTTTGTTTCTTTTCCAGTTTCCAGATATTCCATTATTTTAAAATCTTGTTTCCAGATGCTTTCTTATTTCCACATTTTTTTTAATTTACCTTTTCCTTCTTAATATAAATTTTCTTATATTTCCCGATGTTCCAGATTAAATTTCTCCCATATATCCAGCTGTTTCTACTATAGTTCTTCTATATTTTCTTAGATTATTCGTTTTGTTCAAAGTGGTTTGTCTTCATATTTCTTCTGTGGTTCTTTAATGTTAGTTTGCATAATGTGAAACATTTTCCATACATTCTAGAAAATGTTTTTTAATTCCAGATGTTTCTATATATATATATATATATTTTGCCTAATTTCAAAATTTTCCTTTTCCCCATGTTCCCAAAACTAGCGTTTCTAGTTTTGTTTTTCCATCTTATTTTTATATCACAGTTTACAGATGTACAGTTTCTTACTTTACTTAGTATATATGTTTCCAGAAATTCTAAGTGTCCCAAATGTGATTTCTTTTGTTCCTCAATTTCTGTATGTTTTTTTCTTTGTATGTTTGCTTTCTTCTTTAATTTATTCTTTAGAGTCCAGGTATTCTTAATTTCCTTTTGGTTGAAGGTCCCTTACTCTGAGTTTCTATGACAACAAGACAAACAGGAAGTAGAATATATATAATATTGTGGACTAAATGAGTTTATTGTTACAGCTGTTTCATCTCTGTCTGACAGTCGGAAAATAAGTGAAGCAGGAACTCTGACTCAAAATGAAGCTATTTAAGAGTAGAAATTTGTAATGTGGTGTGTGTGTGTGTGTGTGTGTGTGTGTGTGTGTGTGTGTGTGTGTGTGTGTGTGTGTGTAAGAGAGAAAGTGATAGAGAGAGAATAACAGATATTTTGTCTCACTTTATTACTGTGGTAGATCTACACTGCTACCCAGGGGGTGAATGAATGCATCACCTCTACATACACACACATGCACGCACGCATGCACACACACACACACACACACACACACACACACACACACACACACACACACACACACACACACACACACACACTTTATATAAAAATTTGACCCTCGTTCATTTATTTCACCTGGATAAAAACTCACATTTACTTCACCCTTCAATGATCATACATCTCACATCTGTGTGTCTGTGTGTGTCTGTGTGTGTGCAACGAGTGTACATGATCTCATTAAAAGTAGACTTGTAGCACAGAGTGTTGATGTATTTCCACATGTCTGAGGTTTTCATTATGGCTCAGATTAACCAGTGTTAATATGATGCTGAAGGAGGAACTGAGGCGCTAACGAGGGTCCGGTCTCATCCTTCTCATTCTCCTCAGCCTTGTTATCCTTTAAAGTGCTCCAGGTCACCGGAGTTACCATGGCAACCACATGCCTGATTGCCTCCAAAATTGCAGTGATGAAAAATTGTTGAAAGCAGTTGACTGGGATCAGAGCAGCTTCATTTTTTACTCATGTTTATTTATTAAACTTCTTAATTAAAAGAGCAGATGTGAGGCTTCAGGTCAGTTTCTGGTGCAAACACATGATGATACCCGACTCTCTCAGAAATGATTTTTGGATTTAGAACTCAGTAAAATAATAATAACTCAAGCAGCAAAAACACCATCCTGACCACAAGACTATGGGTTTAACACACAAAAAAATTGCTTTTAGGTTTTTTATGTTTCTTGGATTCCAGATGTTTGTTGAGTTCTCAAGTTTCTTATAGCTCTTGCATTTTGTTCTCTATTTTCAATTATTTCATAGATGTTTGTATATACTTTGCTCCATAGTTTTCAGTTAATTTCTCTAGTGTCCAGATGAATCTACATTCCTTATATTGTGTTCTTTAGATTAGATTAGATTAGATTAGATCAGATTAGATTTATTGTCAGTTCTAACCCCTTCTAACCCTAAACCTGGATCTAACACATTAAGTGCATTAATAGCATTGCAAAACATTTACATATGTACAGTTTGGTAAGGCTATGATAGATGATAGATATAATTAAATAATGACAAATTAAATATATAATGTGAAACACGGAAAGAGGGTCTTATACAATGAACATTTTTCCAGGTGTTTCCAGATTCTGATTTTTTCAAGATGTGGAAAGTCTTTTTAAAAAAGTAAAGCTTATTATACCAGTAGAAATAAATCTGGAATAAAAAGTTTAACAAGGACGTATGAGCTTGATTTCAGGGGTGCACAAACTTTGGGAAATATCATGTAGTTTATGATAAGATGTTGCTCAGTCGCTCATCTAGATGTCTTTTAAAAAAACAATGAAATGCTGAATGAAATATTTATTGCGGAAAGTAAAACAAACGATAAAAGATCATTATATGGACAAAAGTATTAGGTCACTAGTCTTTTTCAGCATTATGTGTTTCTTCCCCAAACAAAACTGGAGGTAGAATGATAAACGTGATTCTCTAGATGCCCGCGAACTTTTGTCTTTATAGTGTAAATAAATATAGATATAATTAGATATAATTTTCATAAGTTGTTTAATATTTGCAGAGCCTGGTGTTTCCAGACCAAGGTTTAAATGAGTTCCATTTTTCGGAGAATAAAAAACAAACTTCCATGAATCTGGTGTTTATCTAGTGAGATGATCAGTGAGGAGAAACTTCAAGAGGTTTGTAAAGTCCATTTGGACAATCAGCACAGATGATCAGGGATGCATGATGATATGAAATCCCTTTAAAAGGGCAGAAAACAATCAAATTATGATTTTTAATGATGTGTTATTTAGTAATTATACATGGAGTTTGTTTAAAGATATTCCAAATCATCTCCCTGCCATGTTGGGACGAGCTGTGAGAATCTCCTGGGATGTTATTATTATTACTTAATCTAAGTTTCTGGGAAAGAATTAATCACTAAGCTCAGTCCCATGGCTCTGATACATGTTAGGACATGTTCTCCATTAATGTGTGCCCTAGAGATGAAAAAATATCTTCTAATATCTTCTCCCTGTTCTGATGAGAACTGAAATGTGGAGGACAGAATGTTCTTTCATAATGTTTGGCTTGAGGAACATGCTGTGCATTGTATTTTTAGTCAAATTCTTCCTTCATTTCCACAAAAATAGGGTGAAATTTAAAGCATCTAAACAATGCTGTAGGATCCTCAGGTTTCTCAAAGGTTTTTTAGAAGGTTTTTTTGGTTCATCGTCAGCACCTTAAATCTGTTCTACATTAAACTTCTGCTATAAAATAGCCAGTTAGTGGACTTTTAAAAAAAATGTAATAACAGACTGTAAACATCTCCAACTTTTATATTCTGTTTATTTTCTCTATTATGAAATGTCCAATTGTGAACTTTGCCTTCTAGCCCACAAATCCAATTTCATATACAGTACAATAAAACCCATATTTAATTTGGTAGCAAACGTTGAACAAAAACGGAATTACTTCTCATCAGGAGGTCTAATGAGTTCATCTCAGTTCTTCTAATGAATGTGAACATCATCATTATAAATCACCTTAATATTTCATACATGATGTTTGGCTAATTTAGAGCTGAGAAGAAGGAAGAGGAAGTGAAAGGTAAAAACGGAGAATATGAAACAGGGAAGTGATCCCTCACAATCGTAATCATCATCATCATCATCATCATCATCATCTCCACCACTATCATCATCACCATTATCTTCACTACTACGATTATCACCACCACCATCAACACAACCTTCATCATCATCATCATCATCATCATCATCATCATCATCACCACCACATGATCATCATTACCACTACAACCACCACCATCATCATCATTATCACATTCACAACTACAATTATTATCACCATCAACACAACCTTCATCATCATCACCACCACATGATCATCATTACGACCACCACCACAATCATCATCATGATCATCATCATCACTACCAACACCACCATCATTATAATTATCACATTCACCACTACAATCATTATCACTATTCTATTCTATTCTATTCTATTCTATTCTATTCTATTCTATTCTATTCTATTCTATTCTATTCTATTCTATTCATCAACAGAACCTTCATCATCACCTCCACCACTATAACCTTTCTATCTTCATAATCATCACCACCACTATCATCATCATCTCTACCAGTATCATGATCATCATATCCACCACGTTATCATCACAACCTTCTTCATCATCATCAACATCTTCAACGTCATCTCCACTTCATCATCTCCACCACAATAATTTTTTTTTTTTATCTATCCAACATCATCACAACCTTCATCATCATCTCCACCAGATGAATCATCATCATAAGCGTCATCATCAGCATTACAGTTGTGTGTTCTTAGATATGTAATAATTATAGAACAACAAGGTTCTAAATCGAAACCTAAAACTTTTACCAAAAGTGTATTTCTTGATTCCTCTGTTAACATTTACACACATTTCTGGTCCGTGATATTTACAGACCAACTCAGCGTCTGTGTTTTTCACCTTCCTATTTGTCCCATCCTGTCCTGTCTTTTAGCCAAACGGAGCACACCCTGTTTACAAAGACCTTGTGTTAACAAAGCATGATGGGTAATGGTTTGTGTACTATGTAGTTTATGTTTGTGAATAATTGATGTTAATATGTCAAAAGGTGAGGCATTGATCATAAACACACACACACACACACACACACACACACACACACACACACACACACACACACACACACACACACACACATACAGTGAGGAAAATAAGTATTTGAACACCCTGCTATTTTGCAAGTTCTCCCACTTAGAAATCATGGAGGGGTCTAAAATTGTCATCGTAGGTGCATGTCTACTGTGCGAGACATAATCTAAAAAAAAAAAATCCAGAAATCACAATATATGATTTTTAAACTATTTATTTGTATGATACAGCTGCAAATAAGTATTTGAACACCTGTCTATCAGCTAGAATTCTGACCCTCAAAGACCTGTTAGTCTGCATTTAAAATGTCCACCTCCACTACATTTATTATCCTAAATTAGATGCACCTGTTTGAGGTCGTTAGCTGCATAAAGACACCTGTCCACCCCATACAATCAGTAAGAATCCAACTACTAACATGGCCAAGACCAAAGAGCTGTCCAAAGACACTAGAGACAAAATTGTACACCTCCACAAGGCTGAAAAGGGCTACGGGGAAATTGCCAAGCAGCTTGGTGAAAAAAGGTCCACTGTTGGAGCAATCATTAGAAAATGGAAGAAGCTAAACATGACTGTCAATCTCCCTCGGACTGGGGCTCCATGCAAGATCTCACCTCGTGGGGTCTCAATGATCCTAAGGAAAGTGAGAAATCAGCCCAGAACTACACGGGAGGAGCTGGTCAATGACCTGAAAAGAGCTGGGACCACCGTTTCCAAGGTTACTGTTGGTAATACACTAAGACGTCATGGTTTTGAAATCATGCATGGCACGGAAGGTTCCCCTGCTTAAACCAGCACATGTCCAGGCACGTCTTAAGTTTGCCAATGACCATTTGGATGATCCAGAGGAGTCATGGGAGAAAGTCATGTGGTCAGATGAGACCAAAATAGAACTTTTGGGTCATAATTCCACTAAACGTGTTTGGAGGAAGAAGAATGATGAGTACCATCCCAAGAACACCATCCCTACTGTGAAGCATGGGGTGGTAGCATCATGCTTTGGGGGTGTTTTTCTGCACATGGGACAGGGCGACTGCACTGTATTAAGGAGAGGATGACTGGGGCCATGTATTGCGAGATTTTGGGGAACAACCTCCTTCCCTCAGTTAGAGCATTAAAGATGGGTCAAGGTTGGGTCTTTCAACATGACAATGACCCGAAGCACACAGCCAGGATAACCAAGGAGTGGCTCTGTAAGAAGCATATCAAGGTTCTGGCATGGCCTAGCCAGTCTCCAGACCTAAACCCAATAGAGAATCTTTGGAGGGAGCTCAAACTCCGTGTTTCTCAGCGACAGGCCAGAAACCTGACTGATCTAGAGAAGATCTGTGTGGAGGAGTGGGCCAAAATCCCTCCTGCAGTGTGTGCAAACCTGGTGAGAAACTACAGGAAACGTTTGACCTCTGTAATTGCAAACAAGGGCTACTGTACCAAATATTAACATTGACTTTCTCAGGTGTTCAAATTCTTATTTGCAGCTGTATCATACAAATAAATAGTTTAAAAATCATACATTGTGATTTCTGGATTTTTTTTTTTAGATTATGTCTCTCACAGTGGACATGCACCTACGATGACAATTTTAGACCCCTCCATGATTTCTAAGTGGGAGAACTTGCAAAATAGCAGGGTGTTCAAATACTTATTTTCCTCACTGTATACATGGATCACAAATGTCTGAGTGCACATGATATAAACCCACACACAGATATGATGGGAATGCACAATGCTTTATCCGTTGCTGTTGTTAGCGTTAGTTGACACGCTGTGCAGCTGTTCCACCTCCGTGCTCCTCTCCAGGCTCGAGAGAGAAAGATAACATTGATAAACACCAATCCAACATCTGCTGCTTAATGAAAAGTTATGCCATTAATGTAGCTGAAAGAGGAATAGAAGACATTTCTGTTTACCTCATAATTTCTTTCAATGGTTTTCCTGCTGTCAGTCTGAGAGAGTTGACTTTACAATACAGCACAATGAAGTGACAGCGTTCTACTGAAACATGTCTCTACTTTGTGCAACTTTTCCTCTTAATGAAACGTTTACTACTGGTTTTGGTGACGCACATTTTCATATCTATCTATCTATCTATCTATCTATCTATCTATCTATCTATCTATCTATCTATCTATCTATCTATCTATCTATCTGTCTGTCTGTCTGTCTGTCTGTCTGTCTGTCTGTCTGTCTGTCTGTCTGTCTGTCTGTCTGTCTGTCTGTCTGTCTGTCTGCTGAAGCTTGCCAAACTTTTTTTAAGGCTAAAGCTTTTATTATTCCCTGAAGAAAAGTGAGACACACACACACACACACACACACACACACACACACACACACACACACACACACACACACACACACAGAGCGGAATAACATTGCTCTGTATCAGACTTCTGCATTCGTTTTTCTCAGTTGCTTTGGAGCGTTTCTCACATCAGAAATTAAATTTTTAAAACTACTTGTTCAACCTCCACATCATTTACTTGTCACTTGTGCTCATCATAAAAAAATTATCATTGCTTTATTTAGCATTGCAAATGCTTTGGTAGATTTATTTAATCGATTGTTTACAAGTGTCTGCTGTTTCCTACATTATCAGTTGTTTATGTTCATGTTGGGCAAAATATATTATACTGGGTTCACCTGAAGTCTTAACCTCAAAATATCTCAGCATCAGTTCACTGCATAAGTTGTTGAATTCAAAATGGTTGAACCAGTTGTCATCATCTGTCATCTGAAATTAAACTTTTGTTTTTTATTTGACTTTAATTGATGAATTGTGCAGCTGAACCCTGAATGTCACTAATGAAGGAGAGTGTATGGCATCAGATCAACCAATAATCAACTGGTTCTCTAAAACAGGTCAAAGGTGAATCTTGTGAACCTTCTTTTGGCAACAGAGCAAAATACAGAATTACAATTTCTAAAAATGGATGAACAACCAGGAAACGAACAGACACTATTACAGTACAGTCAAAGTGTGAATCCTGTCCTGTAAATCCTCTTGCAATCAATATAAATCAAATACGCAATCAAACGAATAAAATTGTACTGTTCAAATTCATATCTGCCAAACAGAAGAAATTCAGCCTTAGTTTATATCAGGAAATACTGAAACTGAGCACCGTCATACTGACAACATGACAATAAATGTTATATAATGAATAAATAAACAATAAAAAGGGACTTTTCATTTTGATGGGAATGAAATGTTCATTGACACAAATATTAAATTTTAAAAGATGAACTCAGGTTTTTGAGAAAAGTACAGATTTTTGCAAAGATCCAATGCGTTGTCTTGTTTGTACAAATTGTTTTGAGAATGCACTCACTGGTTTGTATATAATTCAGTAAAGTTTGTAAATAGCAAATATTAAGAATTAATTGAGAAACGCTCCAAAGGAACTGAGAAAAACTGTAATAGCTCAGGGTTTGTTGATATGCAGATGTGGAACACGTGAGGAACACTGAGGAACACTGAGGAACACGGAGGAACTACGTGTTAAATTTCTACAAAAATCCACCTAATCGACTTTTCATATTAACACGAAGTAAAGTTTCATATCCCAAACAGCACCGAGTTACTGTGTCAGGGTGACACACACACACACACACACACACACACACACACACACACACACACACACACACACACACACACACACACACACACACACACACACACACACAATGCATAATGGTAGTTTTGAAATGTGATTGTCTTTGAAGTCCTTAATGCTTGAATAAATTTGTAACACATAAATTTGTAACACTGTCTTTGCTGGTCTCTTATCTGTCTCTCTTTCCACCTGTCTGCTCTCTTTCTTTCTTTCTTTCTTTCTTTCTTTCTTTCTTTCTTTCTTTCTTTCTTTCTTTCTTTCTTTCTTTCTTTCTTTCTTTCTTTCTTTCTTTCTTTCTTTCTTTCTTTCTTTCTTTCTTTCTTTCTTTCTTTCTTTCTTTCTTTCTTTCTTTCTCTCTGTCTGTCTTGTTCCCTCACCCTTTTGTTTTTTTCAGTCTTCTCTCTTCTTTTCTTTCTTCTATTTTCCCCTTTTTTCTTAGTCTCTCTTTCCCTCTGTTTCCCAACCTTTTTCTTTTCTAAAGTAACATTTTGGTGTAGAATGAAATTATTTTATTTTCTGCAATACATCTAACCATAAAATTGCAGTGTGTGTGTGTGTGTGTGTGTGTGTGTGTGTGTGTGTGTGTGAGTGAGGGAAATGCCATGGTCCCAGTGCTGTATAATATGTGAACTCCCTTTCGCGTCTTTAATTATTAAAGCTGTTGATTTATTGACACCGCGGGCGAACGCTACAAACATAACTCTCATTTTGAGCAAAGAGTTTCAATTTTGAGCCTGTCAGAGCACACGGTGCTAACGGCACAGGACAAGAGAGGACAGAAGGAGAAAGAACTGAGAAAGAACTGACAAAAAAACTGAGAGAAGAGAGGATAAAACATGACAGAACTGGAAAGATTAGAAATGGACAACAAAGAGAGGAAAATACATGACAGAAGAAAGGATAAAGAAGAGCGAGAGAGAAGAAAAGAGAGAACAGAAGAAGATGAAGAGACCACAAAACAAGACAAAAGAAGAAGGATCAAACAGGACATAAGAAGAGACATAAGAAGAGACATATGGTCTTAAAAATGACAGATGAAATGATAGAAGAAGAGAGGAAAGGACAGAAAAAAAAGACAGAATAAGAGAGGACATGGCAGGAAGAGGGACAGAAGAACAGAGCAGAAAAAACAGATTATGGAACAAACCAGGACAGAATAGAAGATGGAGCATGACAGAAGATGAAAGGTTAGAATTGGATATTAGAAGAGAGAATAACAAATAACATAGAGAGAACAGGACAGAAGAAGAAAGAGAACAGAACAGAAGAAAGGACAGAAGATGAGAGGACAGAACAGGACATACAAAGAATCATAAGGCTTCTCATATGAAATGACAGACAAAAATGACAGAATAAAAGAGGACAGGACAATAAAGGGGGGCAGAAGAACAGAGCAGAGAAAAAGAGAGGGTAGAAGAAGAGATGACAGAATAGCTGAAGAAAGAACACAACAGAAGAGGAAAGGTTAGAAATAGAAGAAGAAAGCATAAAACATGGCAGAAGGAAGGACAAAGAAAAGAGAGAACAGAAAAAAAGGACAGGAAAAGAAATGATAGAATAGAAGAAAAGACAGAAGAAGAGAGGACAAAACAGAAGAAAGGACAGAAGAAGAGAGAGATAACAGAATGGAAGAGAGTACTGAAGAAGAGAAAGAACAGAACTGAAGGAAGGACAGAACAAGAGAAAAAAGGACAATTAAACAGGACATAAGAAAAGACAAAAGACATGTCAAATGAAATGACAAAAGAAAAGAGGACAGAAGAGAGGACATACCAGGAAATGGGAGACAGAAAAACTGAGGGTAAAAGGAGAGATGACAAAACAGGACAGAGTAGAGAAGCTAGAACAGAAGAGAGGAGAAGAAAAGTGCAAACAGAACAGAAAAAGGACAAAAAAGAGATAGAACTGAACAGAAGATAGGGCAGAAGAAGAGAGAACAGATGCTGAGAGAACAGAAGGAAAACAACAGATTAGAAGAAAGGACATGAGAAGAGGGGACAGAACAGGACAGAAGGAAAGAAGGAGGGCCAAACAGCACAGAAGAGACATAAGACATGTCATAATAAATTACAGTCGAAATTAGAAGAATAGAGGAAGGATATGACATTAAGGGGGGGGGGGGGGGGAAACAGGGGACAGGGGACAGAAGAAGAGATAGCAGGACAGAATAACGAGTGATAGAAGCAAAAAGTTAATGAGCAGGTTGCCAGATTGGACTGTTTCTCATCAAATACCATTAGTTTGTTTTATATCACATAAAATGGTGTCGGTTCCCACAGTTGGAAATGGAATTGTAAGTGCAGAATCTGAGGTACAAAGCAGGTCCTGCTGCAATAGTGTAAACACTCAAGGGTGGGAGGGGATTATGAATTGAATAGTGTGTGTATCAGAAATGTGTACGAACCACCGTGACAATCATTATTTGAGCAAAAGGCAGAGAAAAAGAAAGTGTGTGTGTAGTGAATGACTGTGTCGCCCCCTAGTGAAGCAGTGGGTCAAGTCAACTAGCCTTTTATTGTCATTCCACCCATATACCGTACAGTACACAGTAAAACGAAAGAAAATTTTAACAACACCAAGTCTCTTAATCATAATTTTTCTCAATCAAAAGATCAATAATAATAATAATAATAATAATAATAATAATAATAATAATAATACTAATAATAATGGTTATTAGTCGTTGTGAACAATGGTTATGAGTAGTTGGATGTTGGAAACATTAGTGGTGAGTGATTGGTTGTTGTGAACAGTGTTGATGAATTGCAATGTGTTTGTGTTTGCGTGTTTGTATATTGGGAAAAAGTTTGTAATGAGAATGTACCGTTCAGATGAATAGAGATAAATGAGTGAAGGTAAAGAGGAGCTAATGATAAACACATCTGTTCCTGCCACTGCTTTTCCAAACTCTGTGCCACTAATAAAGATAAGAGATTCATTTAAATAACATTTTTCCAGATTTTACCTCTAGATGGCGCCACATCCTGCATATCTCTCTCTCTCTCTCTCTCTCTCTCTCTCTCTCTCTCTCTCTCTCTCTCTCTCTCTCTCTCTCTCTCTCCCCTTTTTTTTATAGATTAAATATAAGGATTATACCTAAATATAATAATAATAATTAACAATAATATTAAAGAGTATTTACTAG
>NC_139584.1:5835956-5845956 GCF_946808225.1 Silurus aristotelis
TCACTATTTCTTTGGGGAGTGTCACTGATGCTATATTTGGTTATTTAAGCCATTATGAGTAGGCGTATATTAATTGTAGTATATGGATCGGTTTTCTTCAGTCCATATATGAAAGTGAAAGCATGTTAGGTGGACATGTCGATAAATAAAGTTATTTATTATTGTCTTCCCATGGGCTCACCACCTGCAGGAGGGACCGTAAGGGACGGTGCTGTGAGGATTGGGCAGCAGTCGAAGGCGGGGGCCTGCTTAGACTGCTGCCCCCGCGACCTGAATTACGGATAAGCGGGAGAAAATGAATGAATTTATTAATGTTGTGTTCGCTAAAAGAACTGGATTCTTTGACTTATGCTACTCATCCAGAGAACAGAATTTTACTGGGTAATCACACAGTAGAACAGTAGGTGTATTGGTTATTGAAATGTTCAGTATTCTTTTTTTGTCAGCTTTGCATTTATAAATGCTATGCTTTTAACACTACTGGGACTAGTTTTATTTCTTAAGACAGCAGTTTAAAACTCACCCACTCGGACTTGCCCACTGAATTTGTTGCATAATGACGTGAAAATCTCCCTAACATCTCCCCTATTTTTCTGCATTGTTCTGCAGCATGGACCTCAAATTTTAAAGTGTGTCATTCCTTGCTTAATACATAAAGTGAACTTAAAAGCAACACACTGTAACAAACCCACTTCAAATGGTTTAATTCGGAGGTCCCCACCATTGGGATGTGATCCAATATAGACATGCATTTTGTCACAAGAGCCACTTTCAAATTGACATGTGACTAGATTAAAAAAATTAAAAAAAAAAAAAAAAAAATATATATATATATATATATATATATATATATATATATATATATATATATATATATATATATATATATATATATATATATGTATACAAACATTTTAAATACAGGACAAATTGCTCAGCTAAACAAATACAATAATTTATAAAGTATAAATATAAAAACAAGTCAATTCAGATTAAACAATACCATCATTTCTTTATATATAAACATTTCCAGTTATAAAAGAAAAAAAATCTTTTACAAACCCAATTCCAATCCTTTTTCCATTCATTACAAGATTAAATTCACTCCTTTCTTTCTCCAGATATTTGATCTGATATCTGATCTATCAATTATTTCTTTGGTCTCATCCTCATTTCTGAATCTGATCCTGGGTCTGATCTTGACATCAATCTACAAGCTTTTACCAGAATGAAGCAGAATTTCCAGAAATCTTGGATTTGCTTTCTAACCTGATGTTTTTCTCCAGAGAGAGCTGGAACCTGGTGCCATGTGACATTTTGCTGCCTCTAGGTCTTGTGTCCAAACTGAGTTGAATGTTGAAGTTAAAGAGGAGTGTAAGTGGTTCCCCGTGGAGAGCATCCTGAAGAAGATAGGTCACTCTTTTGTGAAGCAAGAAAACAGACATAAAATTTTCATGGTTTCATGCTGCAGAATTGGTGATGCCTAAGCGATCAGTTGAATAAACATTGTAATTGGAATTGTAGGCATGTCAATGAGTCCATATATAAAAATAAGGGAAGATTCTAGGGGGCAAGTCTTGATTGTCATGTTTGTGCATATGATATGAAGTCCATGAGTGAGAATGCAGACATATCATAGAGGATGCATATGAAGATAAAGGTTGCCCATAGTGTGCATAAAACGTGCATAACTTGTGTATATGTGTGAGTGTGTGTCATGAAGTGTCTACATAGAAATAAAATTGGCTTTTTGTGGGCATGTCTTGAATACCATATGTAGGAATGCATACTTGTCACTGACTTTCCATATGTAAATGAGAACAGCTTCGAGTGGAACTGTCTCCAAATCCATATATAGTTATAAAGGTGTGTCACTGAGTTTGTAAATGGAAATGACTAGAGGGTTTTAAATGATCAGAGGTTTCTTTATTGCTATATTTGGCTATGCAAACAGTTATGAGTGGGTGTGTCTTCATTGCTATTTATGGGAAAATGTCAATGTCAGCAGTTCCTATTGGACTTCAGTGCTTTAATTTCTGTGTATGTCTATCTCATCGTATCCTGTATTTAAATAAAAGAATATCTGATGGATCTGAGGAAATTTCTGAACGCTCCAGTTAGAAGAAATTCCACGACCTTTTTAGCATCACTCACTTAAGCTGAGCTTTGTGACCAAAACATTAGCGTAGGCCACAGAGGCTATGATACTCGGATATTACTGCATTAGCTAATGGTTCTCTCTGACACGTAGCTTTATCAACGATGTTAATCCTTGTGACTCAAACTCGATTCATCACTTCATCACTTCTGCACTGTAAAAGCTGTTTCACTAAATACCAGCGACTGGACAATGCCATTGAACACAGAACCCTAAATCTTGATTGGTCAGAGGGTCTTAAGTAATACTCTGTAACAGCAGCTCTGACAATAGTGTAGGTTTATGTTAATGATATATCATGATTGTTTCCATAGTAACAGTAATGCATTTAAGAAAAAAATCCTGGATGTGGTAATAAGATTAGTAATGTTATTTAACATGCATGGAAGGATGGAAAGAATCTCCTGTGTCAGAGGTGAAGCTGTAACTCTTAGTTTTTCGAGTACTTCAGCTGGTGGTTTCTCTGTAACAGGATGTAAAAAGCCGCATTTAATTTTTTGTCTTATAGTCTTAAATATTTTTTTGTCTTAAGTATAAGGTGTCCTTCTTTAATAAATATTGAATTAATTGTTCATTGTAAATTGTGTCGTGAGAGGAATAAAACGCTGGTGGACCTGCTGTTTGAGGAAAAATAATGATGTGTGGAAGGTGGACTCTGTCCATGGTGCTGAAAATGAAGATAATGTCTTGCCTGTTGCTGTTGTGTTTCATTTATTCAGATTACAAACCAACATTGTTTAGAATTTTTATTTATAAACATTTAGATTGTTAAGCTAAAAAAAAAGGTTACTATAAAATTAATGATGCAATTACTATACACTAATCAGAAATCCAAACAAGATTTCACATGATCTAGATGTGTGTTCATATACAAGGTATGTGTGTGATGATGGTGTATGATGAGGATGATAATGATGATGATGATGATGGTGGGGATGATAATTATTGTGTTTGTGGTGGTGATAATTATTCACTGTGTTATCTGGAAGTTCTAAACATTTATACATGTATAAACTGTCTTACTACATTCCTACAACAATTGCAGCAATCTGAAATATACAGTAATTTATTGTGGTGGTTATGTTCCAAAACCGACCGCGATAAAGGGATGCCAACCAAACATTTTTATTTTATGTATACTGTACAGTACAGTACTGTATTAACATTTTACTTTATTTTATAATTGTTAATTATATTTTTATAAATAAATTTCATTATTTCAACATAAAACTTCAAAAAAATAATTCCCTATGAGTTTTTTGGTCTATCATTCACAAGAGACCGGGAAAATCAGCGAATCAAATTACTTATGTGGCAAATACTACCAGGGGATAATCCAGGGCACGAGATTCGAATTGCAGTAAAGTGGGTGATTACTGTACTACTGCAATGTTTTTATTAGTATAGGTGTGTTGTGTTTAGTACAGGTGTGCATTTTTGGTCCAGTTGTGTGTTTTGCTCAATCCCGATATGTTTTGTTGATTCCAATGATGTATTTAGTTTAGTGCAGATGTCTTATGTTAAAGACAGGTGTGCTTTGCTTGGTAAAGGTGTGTTTTGTCTACTACAGGTTTGTGTTTTATTAAGTTTGGATGTTCATTATGTTTGGTGAACATGTGTGTTTTGTTTAGTACAGGTGCATATGGTTGTGATGAAGATAATAATGATGATGATAATGATATTCAACACTCATCTGTAATGTTCTGCATTTATCATTGTCTCCTAGAATTATAGATTAAGCAGAGAATTATAAATATAAAAAGAGAGACAGAGAGAGAGAGAGAGAGAGAGAGAGAGAGAGAGAGAGGTGAAATAGAGGGTGGAGTCACTGTTGGACCATCTAGACGAGTGTAAAATTTTGGTTTCTCATTCCATCTTAAAGTCTATATTGTAAAAGATCTGTCTTTCTTTCTCTTCTAGTCTGTCTCAGTTGATGTCTCACTCAGCGTTTGTATGTGTGTGTGTGTGTGTGTGTGTGTGTGTGTGTGTGTGTCTTACTCTCTCTGTCTCTTTTGGTCTGTCTCCTCTATTCTGTCTCTCTCTCTTATTCTTTCTTTCTCTCTTATTCTTTCTCTCTCTCTCTCTCTCTCTCTCTCTCTCTCTCTCTCTCTCTCTCTCTTTCTCTCTCTCCCTCTCTCTTTCTCTCTCTCTATTACTGTCTGTCTCTATTTTCATCTGTCTCTATCATTCTCTCTCTCTCTCTCTCTCTCTCTCTCTCTCTCTCTCTCTCTCTCTCTCTTTCTGCTGTCTTTCTCTTTTGCTGTCTTTTTCTCTGTAAACTGAACTGGGTTTAAAAATAACACTGGCGATGGAACACAATGCCATTTGCATCTATGTGTGTTTTCATTTTCTCTCTAAGCCACATGTGTGTGTTTTTCCATCATCGCTTTCTTTAAACCTCGTTACAGGACGGTGAACATGAATCACACAATCTAATTCGGCACATGCTCAAAGAGACACACACACACAAACAGACAGAAAATAGAGATGCAGGGAGACTAAAAGGATCAAAAGGTAAAAAGGAAAGAGAAAAAAAAATCAATAGAGAGATTCACACAAAAATAACACAGTTACATAAGAACAAATCCATCTCTTTCTCTCTTTATTTCTCTCTCTCTCTCTCTTTCTCTCTCTTTTTTCTCCCCTACACTCGTTAAAGCTCCGCCTCTCCAGAGGAAGATCTTAATTTGATTGACATGATCAATTATTGAGTGTGAGCTCAGTGGGGAATTTCCCTTTTTGCTCCCCTGGTGAGAATTGAACAGCTGCTTCCCCATCACTGCTTCCCTATTTCCTACAATCAAACACACACACACACACACACACACACACACACACACACACACACACACACACACACACACACACACACACACACACACACACACATACACTGTCTACATTCTGGTTTAGTACCTACTACCTGTTTCGGAAAACAGTGATGCTTACAGATGTGTTGGCCCCTAATGAGACAGACTTCATTTTGCAAGTGTGCTAGTGTAAAATAACCATGCTGCCTACCTAGGGAGCCTATTCTACATTTTGATGTGGACCGTATAGGCATGCTGTCTGTAGTGCATGCTGAAGTTATGTGTCAGTAATTCTTTAATAATTTCTGTGAATCTTATATAAAGATTGTGAGTCTAGAGTTAAAATCCTTACTGCAGTTGTAGAACCATTACTGTGGATTTAGAATTTTTACTGTGGGTCTGCATGGATCTTTCCTGAGAGTCTAGATCACTCTATGCAGCTCTAAAATCTTTTTAGAGGCTCTGGAATTATTATTTTAAATAAATTAATTTTCTCACTCTGGCTTTAGAATCCTCCATGTGGGTCTAAAATTCCTTAATCCTCAATGGAGTTTTAAGGCAGATTCCTCACTATGGGTCTAGAACAATTACAGCATTTCTAGAATTCTCACTGTGGCATTGTGGGACTAGAACCCACACTGTGGCTATGGAATTCTCAAGATGTGTCCAGAATCCTTCCTGGGGCTTTAGAGTCCTCACAGCAACAAACTGTTGCTATGGCTCCAGAATACTTTAGCGGGGTCTAGAGGTCTCCCATTGGCTTTAAAATATTTACAGTTAGTCTGGAATCCTCCCGATGATTTAAAATGTTTTACTGTAGGTCTAAAACCACCATCACGGTGGCTCTAGAATCCCTAGAATTTATAATACATACAGTGAATCTGGAAACTTTCCTGTGGTTTTCAAATACTCATCATGGGTCTAAAACCATCACTGTGGCTATAGAAGACTCAAGGTGGGTCTAGAATCCTCCTTGTGGCTTTTGATTTCTCACTGTGGGTATAAAACCATCACTAGGGCTTTAAAATTCTTACTGTCGGTCTTGATTCCTCTGTTGCCTCTTAAATCTAGATTCTAGGTTCTAGAATTTTTTTGTAGTCATTTATGTCACCCTACAGCACCCTACAGTTCCTTTGTTTGGCTCTAACAGTGTTTTATGCATCTGTGTCTATGTTCATGTAAGAATTTGCACCTAATCGTTAAAACAGACATGCACGCGCACACACGCACACACACACACACACACACACACACACACGCACACACACACACACACACACACGCACACACACACACACACACACACACACACATACACGAACAAATCACATAGTAAAGGAATTGTGAGGTGCTGAACATACAGTAGAACCTGTGTCTGTGTGTGTGTGTGTGTGTTTGTGTGTGTGTGTGTGTGTCACTGTGCCTGATTGGTTGATTTTCTTCTGAAGATGTCATAACCTGAAGCCTAGAATATTCAACAGCAACTAATTAACACATGTACACACGCACGTACACACACACACACACACACACACACACACACACACACACACACACACACACACACACACACACACACAAACACTTCCTTTAATCTTTTTGCAACTTCTATTTTTAGGTTGGTGTGATGTCATTACGTTAATAATGGAGGGAGGGAGGAAGGGAGGGAGGGTGAGAGCTTGTTGCCATGGATACTACTCTTTGTCTCTCTCTCTGTCTCTCTGTCTCTCTGTCTCTTTCTCTCTCTCTCTCTCTCTCTCTCTCTCTCTCTCTCTCTCTCTCTCTCTCTCTCTCTCTCTCTCTCTCTCTCTCTTTCTTAAATGTTTAAGAAGAACCTAAAAAAAACTTTATTGTTCTTATTTCATACTGTTTATCTGTCTCACTCTTACTCTGTCTCACTCTTAATCTGTCTCACTGTTTATCTGTTCCACTGTTCAGACTTTCTTTTACAATTTTACTGTTCTGTCTATTTCTACAGATATCTGTTTGTGTGTGTGTGTGTGTGTGTGTGTGTGTGTGTGTGTGTGTGTGTGTGTGTGTGTTGATCTTTTCCAATAAGTTGTATTGCCCTTAACTTGTCTTCCTCACGCCGTTCGAGTACATGATCTTAGCCACCATCATTGCTAACTGCATTGTTTTGGCTCTGGAGCAGCATTTACCTGGAGAGGACAAGACACCAATGTCAAAGAGACTGGTAAGAATACGCACGCACACACACACACACACACACACACACACACACACACACACACACACACACACACACACACACACATATGCACAGTGAAGCAGGGTATCCCGCATGCTGTCAGGAAGCGAGGCATCACCCCCACACTGGCGAGATTCTCTTCACCTCCATTTCGTCTGTCACTTCAAAAAAATAAATACAATTATGTGCAAGTTTCAAGTTTCATACACACTCAGAGAAAACCCCAAAACAAGGTCTACTAGGAATTGCATCTTACAAAATAAGCAAAATAAAATTTGTGTGTTTGTGTTGATTAGTGTGTTTTGACCCTAAATGTGTAAAATAGTGGGTGGAGTTACATTTTAATATGTGTATTCTATTATAATAATAACAATAATTATAATCTAAACATAATCATAAATTGAATCTTATTTATTGTAAAATAATCAGATGGTATAGCTGTAAGCCATGCTGCCATGTGTGTGTGTGTGTGTGTGTGTGTCTCTGTGTGTGTGTGTGTGTGTGTGTGTGTGTGTGTGTGTGTGTGTGTGTGTGGGAAAAAAAGAGAGACATTGCATTGGAAATGAGAAGATGCGTGGATTCCCCTTTCAATTACAATTTACGTGTTTGTTTTGATTGTGTGTGTGTGTGTGTGTGTGTGTGTGTGTGTGTGTGTGTGTGTGTGTGTGTCTGTTTGTGTGTGTGTGTGTGTGTGTGTGTCTGTGTCTGTGTGTGTAAGTGAGTCATCTCTCAGTGCTGAGTGGCAGCATGACCCTTCGCCCACACACTTCACATCAACATGGATATGAATGATGAACGCGTTTTTTACCTTTAGCGTGGCACACGCTGTCTGTCCTACACACACACACACACACACAGACACACACACACATACATGCACACACATAAACATTCTCTGGTATTCCCATCGGGGCTTAAACCATGAGACAGATTTCATTAAGCTTACAACAAGTGTCTCAGGGGGCTTACACGCGCACACACAGACACACACACACACACACACACACACACACACACACACACACACACACACACACACACACAAGCACACACAAACACACACACCATTTATACATATACGTAATACGTTTACAAACACATTTTCATATATGCATTTTTATGTGTGTGTGTGTATATATATATATATATCCAACATCAAACTAAATATAAGCCAGTGAAACAAGTAATTTAAAAGTGAATAAAAATTCAGTTTAAAAGTTCAAATCGGAAATAAAATATTTACACAAAATGTTTTTTATATATATATATATATATATATATATATATATATATATATATATATATATATATATATATATATATATATATATATATATATATACGATTCTATATAATTACATATATACAAATATATATAATACAATTCTTTAAAATCAATTTTTTTTTTTTTTTGTAAATATTTTATTTCCGATTTGAACTTTTCAACTGAATTTGTATTTACTTTTAAATTACTTGTTTCACTGGCTTATATTTAGTTTGATGTTGGATTGGGACACAGCCCTGACCCCTGATTTCTTCTTCCACTGCAGGAGAAGACCGAGCCGTACTTCATCGGGATGTTCTGTTTCGAGGCGGGGATAAAGATCATGGCTCTGGGATTTGTTTTCCATAAAGGGTCATACCTTAGAAACGGCTGGAACGTCATGGACTTCATCGTGGTTCTCAGTGGGTGAGTGTGCCGCTGTTTAATGCCAGGATCGCCTTGGCAACCAGGGTCACTAAGATGAGACATGTTGTAAGTGTAATCCGTTTTCAAATGCAAAAAGGTATAAACCCCTCTGTCCTGAAGATGATAAAAAAACATTGTTACGCTTTATAATTGACACTGAAAACTCCTTCCATACTATACTGCACTAGTCCTGAATAAAGTTAACATATAAACACACACACACACACACACACACACACACACACACACACACACACACACTCACACACACACACACACACACACACACACACACACACACACACACACACACACACACACACACACAGAGCATTAAAAGGCACTGGGGGGTTTTGGGTGCAGTAAAGTTTAATAACAATCTTATACAGGGTCCATTGTTAAAATTCCATACAAATTATAATGAATGAAAAAGAACAAGAGTGAGTGTGCTTCATCAGGGAGCCAGATACAGTGAGACACGAGGTTTTTATCAACAATCCCAAGACAAGGAATCACTTTTTTTTTACTCTTTTTCTCTTTTTCTCTCTCCCTCCCTCTGCTCTTCATCAAAGCCTCTCAGTGATATTAATAGTGGGTGAGATGATGAAGATGATGATGAGGGGTTGAGGAGAAATCAGGTGATGAGTCAGGGGCCATCTTTAGATTTTAATGAGTCACATCATTAACACTACTAAGGATGAAAAAACTGAACCTGAACCCAAACCCGAACCAGAACCAGTTTCTCAAGGAATAATAGTCCTTTTAAATTGTATATGTGTGTGCATGTGTGTGTGGGTGTGTGTTTAGGAACAGGTGTGTTCAACAGAGAATGATGAAAGTGTAAGATTTGGTATTTTTTTCAATAAGACGAATTCTTCTCCTTCTTCTTCTTCTATTATTATTATTTTTATTATTATTATTATTATTATTATTATTATTATTATTTACAAAAGTAAAATACTGGTCAGAACCGGGGTAATATGTTCTTATGGTCATTTGATTGGACCAGGAAACCCATACTGGCTGTGCTAAAATTAGCTTACAGATCATTACTGTCCCCAGAAATGTTGTGTGTGTGTGTGTGTGTGTGTGTGTGTGTGTGTGTGTGTGTGTGTGTGTGTGTGTGTGTGTGT
>NC_139584.1:5850956-5860956 GCF_946808225.1 Silurus aristotelis
CTCAGAAAGAGAGAGAGAGAGAGAGAGAGAGAGAGAGAGAGAGAGAGAGAGAGAGAGAGATGGACACAGACAGACAGACAAAAAAGAGACAAAAGAGACAGAGAGAGAGAGATAGACACTCAGACAATGAAAGAAACAAAAGACAAAGAGGAAGAGGGAGAGAAAGATGGACAGATAGACACAGAGAGGGAGAGAGAGAAAGAGAAAGAGAACAGACAGATGGAAAGACAGGCAGACAGACTTAAAGATTGACTGACAGGCAGATAATATAAGAGAGAAACAGATAGAGAGAGATAAAGAGTGATGATATACAGAGACAGACAAAGAAAGAGATAAACAGACAAAGAGAGAGAAAGAGACAAAGACAGACAGAGACACAGACAATGAAAGGATCACAAGGCAGAGAGAAAGACACTGACAGAAAGACAGATCTCTACAATATGTCCAGAATTTCCTTTTTTTTTTTTTTTTTTTTTTTTTTACAGTTTTTGACCCTTTTTTTTTTAAGAATTGTGAACTTTCTATTAAAACAGTAAAGTGAAATGAAATAAAGCAGGGAATGAATTTCCTAGTAGTTTTTTAGTGAAATTGGTGAAAGTAAAATAATGAGGTGTTACACCGTTAAAAACCTCAGCACAAACAAACACTGAATTTGAATCACCAAGTGGCGATGTGTAATATTTTTTAGGGGGCGGGTCTAAACACAGTACGGCAATAAAATACTGACGTTCCTAGTTATGATTGCTTTTTGGATGATTATCATTTTATTTGTACAGGTTTGTTAAAAAATGTTAGAAATAATGGGTTATAAGTTAGCTAACGAACTATCCCTGTTAACACACGTTTTTATTTCATGTTATAATGAACACATTGAGAGTTGGGGGCGTGGCTGAGACTCCAGGAATAAACGCTGACTAATTAATTCATTTCAGTTTGTTTTTTTGATTCCTCTTGTTGTTTAGATTTTTTGGGATTGTGGGCGGCCCCTTGTTCTCCCTACTGTATTTCTTAGGTGCTAATTTGAAAAAAAAAATGAATGCATCTCCAGATGATGATGATGTTGTGTAACATGTTGACACTGGTTTGAAGTGATAATCAGGAAAGGATATTGTTTTTTCCTTCAGGTCCTATAGAAAGCTGGAGAAAATTATTTGGCTGTTTGGTTGTCTAAACCTTACTGTAGCACTTCCTCTCTCCGAATGTCGTGTTTTTTCTAGCACACAATCATATGCTGCAGGATGGCTTGTGCATGTGTGTGTGTGTGAGAGAGAGAGACGAGAATATGTCCACAGTTTGCATTAGCTTCAGAGATCTACTGAGCAAGAGCAGGATGGGTTTCTCAGGGTTGCGCTCCAGACAACCTGTTTCCATGGTAGCGCATCATTGTGCATTTCTGCCTCCTGACAACACAGATGGCAAATAAAGCCGAGCCAAGGAACAAAGAAACGGCAGAAATGATGCGGTGGCTCAGCCTCCACTCAGCACCGATAAACCTGAGCCAAAAAACTGCCTTTCCAAAATGACAACAAAAAAAGTGACAATTCAAAACATATGCCTCTGAGATTATGCCGTTCTTCTTTATTGAAATTTAAATAAATAAAATCTACTGCTATTACTGAGAGAGAGGAAGTAATTCCTGAATGTTCGCTTTGATATTCTTACTCAATACAAATGTGTTTTTGTTTATAATAAACATAATAATTATAATTATAATGATAATAATAATAATAATAATTTCATTTAGTATAAACTTATTATTATTATTATTATTATTATAAATATGTTTAAAATATTATAATAAATACTAATTGCAATACTACTACTACTAACACCATTAGTGTAACTATATTGTTATTATTGTTATTATTATTGTTATTATTATTATTATATTATATACATATGTTAGAAATATTAAAATAACTACAATTATAACACTACTACTACTACTACTAATATTAATAATAATAATGTTAAACCGCTAAATATGTAAATCTGAAATATACTATACATTATAGCATAACAAATAAAGTAATAATTTATGATTCCATATTATTTAAATAAGAATATTTATCCTTATTTATTAATATTATTAATATTATGTTTATGAATATATATACTATTTTAATCCAAAATACTAAAATTAATATATTTATATTTGACAAAAAAAGGGTGTAAAATAATAAAATCAAAGTATTATTATTAAACCACTACAATGTAAATGTAAAGTAAATTGATTATTAAAATCATGCTTAGTGAAATCAGGCAAATAATATGTTTTATGTACTAAAGATGTGGACTGTGGAGAAGGTTAGACAATCTTACAACACAATATAGAACACAGCTCATAATATCTGTGTGTATTATTTCAGTTCTCCACAAATATACAAAAGTTTCTGGACACCTGACCATAAGATTTATATGAGCGTTTTGAACATATCATTCCACATTCGGTCCCCATTTGTTGTTATAATAACCTCCACTCTTCTTTGAAAATGTTGCATTAGATTTTAGTGTGTGCTTGTGGAGATTTGTGTGAGATTCATTCAGCTACAATGGTGTTAGTAAATTCAGGTACTGTTGTAGGTGAGGTGAGGAGGACTGAGGTGCAGTCAGCTTTTACATTCATCAGAAAGGTGTTCTGTAGGGTTGATGTCAGAACTCTATAGCAGGATATATTTCCATTCCAAACTATGTAAAGCATATCTTCATAGAGTTTGCTTTGTGCACATTATCATGCTGGAACACGTTTATGTCTCCTAGTTCAAGTAAAGTAAAATCTAATCCAACTGCACCCAAATACATCCTATACTACTTCTTTTGGCTGCTTCCGTTTCATCACATCAGATCATCTGTCTCCATACTATTCTGTTTTCTACATCTGCCTCTACCTGCATCTACCTGCATATGCATCTACAACTACCTGCATGTCTTCCCTCACCACATACATAAACCGTCTCCTTGGTCTTCCTCTTTCCTCCTTCCTGGTGGTTCCATCCTCAGCATTCTTCTACTGATATACCCCATGTCCCTCTAATAAACTCATTTCTAATTCTGTCCATCCTCATCACTCCCAATTAAAAATCTTTAGCTCTGCTTCCTCCAGCTCCACCTCCTGTCTTTTAGTCAATGCCACTGTCACCACAATCACCACAGTCCTATAAACTTTCCCTTTCACTCTCGCAGATACTCCCTCTATCGCAAATCACTCCTGCTATCACTTTTCTCCACCCACTCCACCCTGCCTGCACTCTTTTCTTCACTTCTCTAACACACTCTCCATTACTTTGCACAGTTGACCCTAGGTACTTAAACTCCTCCACCTTCTCCACCTCTTCTCCCTGCAACCGCACCACTCCACTGCCCTCCCTCTCATTCACACACATGTACTCCGTCTTACTCCTACTGACTTTCATTCCCCTTCTCTCCAGCACGTACCTCCACCACTTCAGGCTCTGCTCAACCTGCTCCCTACTCTCACCTCAAATAGCAATATTATCCGCAAACATCTTAGTCTATAGAGACTCCTGTCTGATCTCATCCGTCAACCTGTCCATCACCACTGCTAACAAAAAAGGGCTCAGAGCCGATCCTTGATGCAGTCCAACCTCCACCTTGAACCAGTCTGTTGTTCCTACTGCACACTTAACTGCTGTTACACTGTCATTATACATGTCCTGCACCACCCTCACATACTTCTCTGACACACCTGACTTCCTCATACAATACCACAACTCCTCTCTTGGCACCCTGTTGCACACTTTCTCTTTATGACCTTCTTTAACCTTCTCAAAGCAAAATAAAAACAAAGACATTCTTTACAATTTTGTATAATTTTGGTAATGAAATTTGGAAATATTTTGCTGTTTATTTAAAAATGTATTTCCAGAAGCCAGTGGCTCTTCTATACATTTCATTTTCCTGTGTTTGAAACAGTCAGACTCAATCTCCAGCTGTGTTATTATCACCACTGGTGCATTTAACCACAAATCAGAAAGACAGGATGTTTAGTTAAGGCGGTAAAATGGCTTTTCAGTCGCAGCTGGTTTTTTTCCCCACCGTATTCTTCAGACAAATGGCCGAATCTATCATATGTTGTAGTTAAATTAACCTCAAGTGACATGGTGAACGCTTTAATGTCCAGTAGCTGTTTCTAGGAGCTGCCTAGGAGGAGTTGGGTTGGGTTATTCTGGGTTGGATTAATATACATTTCCATTCCACTGACTAGGACATTTTGGGTTGTTCATCAGATTAACGGGATTGTGCTTAGTTATCCTGGACCTGATTGTTTTGGATAGAATAGTATCAGGCTGGACTGGGCTGTGTTGATGTAGCTTGCACCAATTTTGGCCAATATGTGTTTTTCCAGATTGTGATGGGTTGTATGAAGCCTTATTCGTTAGGATCAGGCTGTGTTAGGTCAGATAAAGCCATGTCAGGATAGAGGAGGGATTGCTGAATCAGGTTGGCTGGGTTAGGTTTAAATAAACTGAATATAATAGAAGGTCATTTATTTGGATCAAGTTGTATTAAAGTTGGTCATGTTTGGTTAGAATTGGCTGTACTAGTGCTATTTTGTGTTTTCCTGTATAATGACAGATTGTGTTAAGCCATATTGGTTTTTGTTAAGCAGTGATAGATTGAATTAAACTGGGATTGTTTCAGTGGTGGGCGGTGCATTTGGTACCTTAATCCACCTCTTAATACAACCACGTCACGTCGCAATTATAGCAACCATCATTGCTATACAAAAACGCAATATAACAACGCATGGTATTACAGAGAAATGGTCTTTTAGTATATGGAGGGTGAATACCATTTTACTAAAGAAAGAAACCCAGTTAAGACAACTCCATACCTCTACACTACAACCACAACTGTAAGACCTACGTCATCTGGAGCAGTTCAGTATCAATATTTGTCTAATAACATGACAAATACATTAAAATGTGTAAATAAAATACAACCTACTCAACAGAGATGCAGACTCATAACTTGCACCGCTCCTCAGAGGCTGTAATCTAGTGGTACCGCTCGTATTCACTGGTCTGGAAGTGGTGAACAAACCATTTCTCGGGCTGAGACAAGCTAGCTAGCTTCAGGGTCGGCCAACCTCCTCACGATGTCTAGCTTTTCTTGAAAATGTATTTTTAAGTATGTCCGAGACCAAATCAATTTCTCTTTCTCCATAGGCATAAAAAGTCTAACTCAGATGTATTAATTAATGCAGAGCTACAGACATGTTTTACCATTCTAACTTTGCTGTAACAGTTTCCCTCTGACCAACCAATCAAAGGATGGAAAAATGCTGTCGCTATTCTAGGCCAGAAAAATGCTGTCGCTATTCTTGCCCTGAGAGGCGAATATGAAATCTGATTAAGGAAACAGACCTGTTGCTAAAATTCTTTATGGCCAAAGAGCCAGCAGTATTAGCTTTGCAGGCCCTGAGCAGATAAGATTGACACAGCAGAACATAGAGGCTAAAATCTGATTGGACAAAAAAAATCTAACATCTCCATACATATAATGGAAGCAGTGCAGCCAAGAGAAACGCTACAAAATGAAGAGAATAAACTGTTGGGAATAAATTAATACAATTTCATAGAACAAATATTACAATTTAGGTTGTAAATGTAGGTCAGTGCTTCTGATAGTGTTTAGTCCAGCAGAGAAGGCTTTTCTAATACTGACTAGTCTATGTTGAGTCTGATTAAATAGATTGGCCTGTGTTTACTCTGATTAAATGAATTAGTCTGCATTTGGTCTGAATATATAGATTGGTTTGTGTTTCATATGATTAAGTAGATTGGTCTATGTTAATTCTGATTGAATAGATTGGTCTATGTTGGGTGTGAAGGGGTCTAATTAAATGAACTGGATTAGTCTGCGTTGGACCTAATTAAATTGATTAATCTATGTTTGAAATAATTAAATGGATTGGCCTGTGTTTGGTCTGATTAAATAGATTGGTCTGTTATTGGTTTGGCTTAATAGATTAGTCTGTGTTTGATCTAATTCAATACATTGGTCTGTGGTGGACCTGATTAAATGGATTAGTCTGTGTTGTGTCTGATAAAATGGATTAGTCTGTGCTGGGTCTAATTCAATACATTGGTCTGTGGTAGACCTGATTAAATAGATTAGTCTGTGTTGGGTCTGATTAAATTGATTGGTCTATGTTTGAATAGACTATTCTGATCCTATTCTGTTTGCTTGAATAATTTCAGAATGTGTTAAGCCATATATATATATATATATATATATATATATATAGTGATAGATTGAATTGGACTGGGATTGTTTAGACCGGGTCATTTTGTTGTTTAGTCTAAATAAATTTAATAGTCTGTGTTGGGTGTAATTTAATCTGATTAAATGGATTGGTCTATTTTTGGTCATATTGAATAGATTGGTCTGTGTTGGGTCTGATTAAGTAGATTAGTCTGTGCTGGGTCTGATTAAGCAGATTAGTCTGTGTTGGGTCTGATTAAGCAGATTAGTTTGTGTTGGGTCTGATTAAGCAGATTAGTTTGTGTTGGGTCTGATTAAGCAGATTAGTTTGTGTTGGGTCTGATTAAGCAGATTAGTCTGTGTTGGGTCTGATTAAGCAGATTAGTTTGTGTTGGGTCTGATGAAATGGACTCGTCTGTGACTGGTCTAATTAAACGGACTGGTCTGTGTTTTAGTCTGATTAAATAGACTGGTCTGTGTAGAGTAGTATCTTAGTACAGATTTGATTGTGTTGAATTGGATTGGGCTGTGTTTATTTGTTTCAGGCTTTTTCTTGCCATTTAAAACTACCGGCTGGTTTTGATTGGTATAAAGATTGAGTTGAACCATGTGTAATTAGATTAAGGAGTGTTGAATAGATAGGGCTGATTAGAGTCTGATAAAAACTACATTTAGACGGATTTGGTCGATTTGATTGCCCCGGTGTTGTTTAGAGGTCGAACGATGAGTTTTTCTCTGCTTTAGTCGGCTTTAGTTTTTTTTCCACGCTGTTGGCTCTAGTAAGACCATGTCAGCTGTTTTTCGGCCGTTTCTGTATATCAAACCAGCAGCAAAAACCAAAAAAAAAAACCATGTGAAAAAAAAAACGAGAACACGCTTGTTATCACTGTTGCTCTTGTCTTTGTAACTTAGCAGACACGATTGAAAAAATCTACACAAATCTGTTAGTAATGATCGCGGCAGGTGTAAAAACACTACCTGCTTTATATTTTCACAGTTATACAGTGGCGGGCGGTCACGTCCAGAAAAGCCTCCTCTGCTGGCCTAAACACTATCAGAAGCACTGACCTACATTTACAACCTGAATTCTAATATTTGTTTCATGAAATTGTATTCATTTATTCCCAACAGTTTATTAATTTTGTAGCGTTTCTTTTGGCTGCACTGCTTCCAGTACGTGTATGTAGAGGTTAGATTTTCACAGATTTTTACAGATTTCAGCCTCTATGTGCTGCCAGCCATGTCAATCTAATCTGCCCAGGGCCTGCAAAGTCTGTTCTGCAGGCCTTTTTTTTTTTTTTTTTTTTTTTTTTTTTTTACCTTAGTGTACTTAAGATTTAGCTCTGTTTTTTTAATCAATCAGATTTTGTAATCGCCTTACAGGGCAGCTAGTTTGCCCAGAATAGCGTCAGCATTTTTCTGTCCTCTGATTGGTTGATCAGAGGGAAACTGTTACAGCCAAGTTCAAATGGCAAAACACGTCTGTCGCTCTGCACACATTAATACATTAGAGTTAGACTTTTTATGCCTATGGAGGAAGAGAAATGTATTTGGTCTCGGAAATACTTAAAAATCCATTTTCAAGAAAAGCTAGACATCGTGAAGAGGTCGGTCAACCCTGAAGCTAGTTAGCTTGTCTCAGCCCAGGAAAGGGTTATATATGTACGAGCGGTACCACTGGATTACAGCCTCTGAGGAGCGTTGCAAATTATGAGTCTGCATCTCTGGTGAGTAGGTTGTATTTTATTTACATTTTTATGGTTTTGTCATGTTATTAGACAAATATTGATTCTGAACTGCTCCAGATGATGCAGGTGCACAGTTGTGGTTGTAGTGTAAAGGTTTGGAGTCTTAACTGGGTTTCTTGCTTTAGTAAAATGGTATTCACTCTCCATATGTGAAATTCCTCTCCCTCTGTAATGCCACGCGTTGTTATATTGCGTTTTTGTACAGTATTGATGTTTTCTATAATTGCGACGTGATAGTGGTGGTATTAAAAGGTGTATTTAGTTGGGTAAGTCCCCACTGAAGGCCCAGGTACCAAATGCACGGCCCATCACTACAGTTATAGTGCCTCCGGTTTCCCTTTTCGGATGCCAAATACACACTACTGCCACCTGCTGTTACGGGAGAGTTCTGCCCCCCCTACGGAAGCACAAAACATACACGCATGGTTTATTTTGGCAGATGTCCTGCTTAATTATTGGCCTAATTTGTAGCACAATCGTCCGATGCCAATTCATAAATAAAAAAAAGTAAAATATCGGCCCGTTTATTTGACCCAATTCATCGGCTGGTCGATCATTTGTTTAACCTAGTGGTTTTAAATTGGAATAGAATCTGCTGCACACATAAGATTGTACAGCATCAAAATTGGATGGATGGATATAAAGTCAGCATCACATCATTGCTGGAAAGCCTCGATCTTTAGAAGTTACCTGTTGAGGCAGAGGTCAGCTCTTTTTTAGCTGCGCTGTATATATTTTGCTCTTGATGTATTCAGGCTCTTGATGTATTCTGTCTCTCAGCTGTAATACATGTGATTTCATTTCTCCTGGACTTTCTGTTTTTATATACTTTCTTTGGTTTGTTTCATCCTGTCTGTTTTATCCTGTGTCCTGTGCCTCTGGCTGTTTCTGGCTGGTTATGGTGTGTTTGGTGTCTATTTAAGATCAGATAACTGAAAGTGCTGCTACCTTTACACAGCCTGTAATTACAGCATCAGGGTGGAAGTGGTGATTATCAGGCTGTCTCTCTGTCCTGCATCTTTCACTGGAGCATCTTACTGCCTTGGGGGTGTCTTTGTCTTTCCCTCTCTCTTTCTCTCTGTTTAGACATTTAGACCAGATCTATATTCAGTGTTGTACAGTTAATATCAGTCCACAGCACGTTTTTAGAATTTGGGTGAGCTCAGGAAGTTCATGTGAGCTTGAGGTGTTCAGATTATCATCGAGCCACAAGACTCAGGGTAAAGGTGTTAATGTGTGTGTCCTCATGTCTGAGTGTCATTGACAGAATCATGGCACTTGTGCAATAAAAGCTTCTGAGGATCCTTTGTAAGATCTCATCTTCAGCTTTGCTAATGCATATCTCCTTCTCTCTCTTACTCTCACTTTTTTTTACCCCTGTGTTTTATTTTTTTCACTTTTCAATGATTTATGCTATAAGACCTACCAGGTTACATAAGAGCTTGGAATTCTGACACTGTGAAATACACAATGGTGGGTTACTCTTCAGAATGATGCAAAACAAGCATCCTCTTCTCCCACCACAATAAAAGCAGCAGATGATCCAATCAACATCTAAATCTGGAATGATTGACAGCTGTGTAGCAGCTCTGCACTTAGTGATATTTTAGACACCCTGAAAGAAAGAAAGAAAGAAAGAAAGAAAGAAAGAAAGAAAGAAAGAAAGAAAGAAAGAAAGAAAGAAAGAAAGATAGATAGGAGAAGAACAGAAGAAGAAAAAAAGGGTCTCAACAGAGAGCCACTTAAATAAAATTATTCTTTTAAACCACTTGAAAGAATCATTTAATTGATGTGTTTCACTTCTTGCTGTGAGAATATTGATGAGTTGAGAATGAGGTGAGGATCATGTGATAAATTAAGGATGCGTTAGAGGTAAAGCGAAGTCAGAATGTGAGGTGAGGATGAGGTGAAGATGATTTGATGATGTGAGGATGAGATGTGGATGAGGTGAAGATGATTTGATGATGTGAGGATGAGATGTGGATGAGGTGAAGATAATTTGATGATGTGAGGATGAGATGTGG
>NC_139584.1:5865956-5890956 GCF_946808225.1 Silurus aristotelis
ATTTCCTGTCATTGTACGGCTTTTTCAATTTACCACTGGTGTATCATTTCCTGGTTATCACACACCACAGACGTAGGCTAGTTTACAAAGCTAACAATAAGCAAATCAGAAGGCAAGAAGTATGGGGCTAACATGGATGAGACAGAGAGAGTCAGCGATGTAAACATGACCTGAGAACAGAGACATTCCGGATCATCATCTTTTTTTCTCTGCTTGTGTTCTATATGGTGGATGTTCAGTGTGGATACATTCATTAGGTCACAAAACTTGAAAGTCGTTTTTTATTAATATATTAATTTGGGCTGTCAAATATTACAATTAAAATAATAACAAAAATCTATTTTAACAGCACAATTTTTATTCACGTGCGATTAATTCAGCATGCATTTCTGTATGACAATTTTTATAAAAAACATATACAAATAAATATAAAAGAGGCGAATTAAAACATTCAATACAACATACGTTTATTCACAATGTCGACCATGATGCTCACATCTGTCAATTAACCCTCTGGGGTTGACAAACGTGCCGGCGTGTTTTGTGCCAATTTTTCCTCAAAACGCCAAAATGAATGTAAATTACTCTGTCTTTTTTGATCATACAGATAAGGGCAATACATCAATACAATCATACTGTAATAACAACAAAATGCTGTTGTAAAATAATGAAAACAGAAAATTGGGCGCTCTCTGTCGTCTCTGTCATCTCTCTTCACAGACACGTAAATAAAAATCAATTAAACTGAATCTCAGTTAATACTTGCCTCACAGACATAATAAATATTTGAATAGAAAGCTCGAAATGCCTAATTTTAAATAAACAAATTTACATTGAAAACAAATATTTCGTTTCTCCGGTATCACCTTATTAACCGTCCATGTGGAAATATAGCAAAGGTTCTGTTTGGTGTCCCGATGACTTACGTAATTTAACAGACGATAATTACTTTAGAACATTGACAAGAATATTTTGTCTTCATGCTCATGTTGATTAGAGTATATAGAAGTTTGAAAAGTATTAATTTAAGGTACATTTAGATTGAATAAAAATGTGCAATTAAGTTGCGATTAATCATAATTTAAATCATAAAATTAATTTGCAATTGAATATTTTAATCGAAAATTAATATTAATATCTAATATTAAAATGACGTGACATCCAGTTTCAGCGTGACACTAAAACAGGTAGTAGTAATGACTACTTTTTACTTAAGTACACCTAATTTAACTTGAGTAAAAAAGTATAGTCAGTACTTCAACTTTTACCGGACTCTTTTAAAAAGAATGTCTGTACTTCTATTAAAGTGAAGGATGTGTGTACTTTTGCCATCTCTGCCTCAATGTAACTTTGTGACATAACACCTTAACATAACTCTGTAACATACCTTAATGTAACTCTGTAATATGACTTTTAAACATATTACGTCTCTATAATTCTGTAACATAATGCCTTAATGTAACTTTGTAATATAACTGTGTAACAAAACATCTCACTATAATTCTGTAACAAAACACCTTAATGTAACTCTAATATAACTTTGTAACATAATACCTCACTATAATTCTGTAACTGTAACTTTAACATAACACCTTAATGTATCTGTAAAATAACTGCAACGTAACCCCTCAATGTAACTATAACATTACATCCTAATATAGATCCGTAACATAACTGTAACAATACCTTAGTGTAACATAAGGTGAAAGTGTATGTGTTGGAGTTTAATCTGTGGCTCTTTTCCTGACATTATGGGATTAGAGTATAATGTTCTCTCACTGTTCTCAGTGTTAAAGAGAGCCACCACCATTAAGAGAAGGGGAGTGGACACCATCTGTCATGGTCCTGAAGAACAGTGTGTGGATATTGTGTCTGTTGGTAAATACAACTTACATATGAATGCACATACAAACACACAACCAAACACACACACACACACACACACACACACACACACACACACACACACACACACACACACACACACACTGACATCTACAAGTAAAGACACATACATTACCAGTAAATAGAGAACTTTTTTGAAATAGACAAAAAAAAAAAAATAATTATTGCAAATTAGAAGTGTCCAATGCAGGTCAAAGGGGAAAAAGCATTGTCAGGATCACACACCACATTTCCCACAAGCCACTGCACTTCATGAAATATGTCACATGTGTGTGTTACATTTCACTGATAACGAGACACATGTTTTATCCACGATCAGTTTCTGTGTTTTATGTTCATGGTTATTTTGTGTTTTGTTTTGTTTACTTAGTATCATTTGTTTTAATGTGTTTGCGCTCTGAAAAAATAATTTACACACTACACATTTCCTGCTTTATTTGATGACAATTATTTTGTAGATCATATTTATAAAAAATAAAAATTAATAAAAAATGAATTTCCTGACATTTATATTTAGGAAGTTGATTCATGATAAATTATTTTTTTATAATTATTATTAGATTACTTAATTCATTATAATAAAGCATATTATAATACTACTTATTATCGATTATTAATTATTATTTGTTTTTATTTTTTATTTATTTCTTATACCTGTTGCCTCTCAGGTGGGCCGATAAACAGGGCGAGTATCCGAAGTGTGAAGCGAGGGCCCACAGCCTATTTCAAGAGGAAAGAGAGGATGTTGCGTATCTCAGTCCGCCGTATGGTCAAGACACACACTTTCTACTGGACCGTGCTGGGCCTCGTGGCTTTAAACACCATCTGTGTGGCCATCGTTCATCACAACCAGCCCGAGTGGCTCTCCAACTTACTCTGTACTACACTTACACACTAACACACATGCACACACACATGCATAATGTGTTATACCACAAACAATTAATTATATGAATAATAATCACTGTAATAAAAAAGAGAATCCATTATTATTTTTAAAACACATTTCTCCCTGCCTGTAACCTTAAAGAAAATTGTGGCATATGTGGTTAATGTGTGTGTGTGTGTGTGTGTGTGTGTGTGTGTGTGTGTGTGTGTGTGTGTGTGTTGCAGTCTTTGCAGAGTTTCTGTTCCTGGGTCTGTTCCTGATGGAGATGTTCCTTAAGATGTACGGTCTTGGCCCTCGACTTTACTTCCACTCCTCCTTCAACTGCTTCGACTTTGGAGTAAGTCTTGTGTGTATGTATGTGTGTACAACTAAGTGGAAAGTAACGAATTACATTTACACACAATACTGTAATAGATTTTTTTCTGGTGTACTTTGTACTTTGGTGTACTTTGATCTGTAATTTTACTTTTACTTAAGTATGTTTTGTTTGAAGTATTGCACTTAGTTGCATTTTAAATCATATCCATTCGAAAAATTAATAAATAAAAATAATGCAAGGGAAGAAAAAAGAAAATTACGCCACGGATTCTACTGCATCTACTGCATTGATGGGTAGAACAAACGCTATACTTACAAAAATGTTGATCAAGACAGATGCCAGTAATTTGTCATTTGTCATTTCCTTCATTATTATAATTGCCATTATAACAGAAGATTTGTTTTTTTGCTGTGAAAGTGCATAATCACATTAGACTCAAGCCATGGACTGTAGTTTTTTATTTTTATTAATGAATATATTTATTTATTTTGTTTTTGCCATTTTTAAAGTTGTTCCCTTGATTGTTTCCTGTTAAAAAAAGGAACTCTGTACATTTGACTCCAATTAAATTTTAAATGAGCTACATTTGACTTTTACTTTCATTGAAATAAACAGTCATTTTACTTGAGTAGAATATTTTATTACTTTTTTCACCTCTGTGTATAACTGTATACTAATTCAATGTGATGTTGTGTAGGTTATTGTTGGCAGTATCTTTGAGGTGATCTGGAGTTTCTTCAGACCCGGGATGAGTTTTGGGATCAGCGTGTTGCGTGCGCTCCGACTGCTAAGAATCTTCAAAATTACCAAGTGAGAGACAAAACAAACAAATAATCTAACAAGGAAGAAAGGAGCCCTGATTCTATTCTAGATATGTTTGGGAAATAATCATTGGCACAATGAATGCTATTTTTTGACAGATTCTCTAAACATGAGTGGAGTTAGACATGAAGGCTTGTCTCAGTTGTGATTAAGGAGCAACCAAGTATTAACCAAAAGATAAGATGAGATGAAATTAGATGAGAAGAGGTCAGAAAAGTTAGAACTTTATTAATCCAGAAGAAAATTCCACTCAGGTGTGCCTACATTTTGCTTTTTAGGTACTGGGCATCCCTGAGGAACCTGGTGGTGTCATTGATGAACTCGATGAAGTCCATTATCAGTTTATTGTTCCTCCTCTTCCTCTTCATCGTAGTGTTTGCTCTGCTGGGTATGCAGTTGTTCGGGGGGAGGTGAGTCCTCTGTATATTCAATGAGTCCTCTATATATTCAATTCATGTTCATTTCTTTAACTTTCCACAATTGACATTGTCTTACCTGGCATGACTGTAGCAAGGAAAAACTCCCTTAAATAGTATGAGAAGGAAACTTTTAGAGACACCAGACTTAAAATGGGAACCCATACTCTTCTGGGTGACACTAATAGTGTGGTTATCAATCATTAAAACATTACAAACACCCAAGAGTAAGAAATGTCATGAGCACCTGTGTGATTTTAGTTTTCAAGCTACTGAGCAACTCATAAATTAGCTCAAAATCTGAGATCATTATGGATTTATCACCAACTCCTCTATGCCAGAGCATATAAATGGTCAATGATGACAGCATATGTAAAATGCTTTTGAATATTGATCAAGAGGTTGTTTATCATCTAAGTCAAACTCCTGAAATCTTCATTAAGTTGGATGCAACTGGCACTAGTACATCTCCAGTACTGGAGAAACAGTGGAGAGGAATTGACAAAGCTGCTGTTCAAAAAAATTAACGATGTGGGCATCAGCAGGCTGGCTGGCCATGAGCTGGATTTTTGTCAGTAAAAAAATGTTTGTGTTGATTTGGGTGCTGATCTACAATCAGTTGTCCATGGGCTGAGAGGACTCAATGCCATTTCGGCTCTCCTGTTGCATCCATGTACCCGTAAAGTGTTATGTAGTCTTTACTAAATCCACAGCAGATAAATCAAAAACCCTTGGCTAAAAAACAACAGAAACAGGTCAGGCCAACTAACAAAACGCAATCAGAACAACAAGGCTAAGTAATGTCAGATATACAAACACAAGATCTGAGTAAATTCTTCACAGTTAGAGTGTGAACAAGAGTCTCATATCAGAAATAGTGTGTGTGTGTGTGTGTGTGTGTGTGTGTGTGTGTGTGTGTGTGTGTGTGTGTGTGTGTGTGTGTGTGTTTTAGTATGTTAGTTTGCTGTAAATTTGACTTAATGCAGGAAGTGATGCGACAGTGATGTAAAAAAAACACATACACACATACCACATACAATTTACATATAGGTATAAGTATGAAAGAGACTAAAACCTTGTTAATAAGTGATGCAATGTAAAAGCAGTTTGTTAAATTTTTATCTGGGTTTTTTTGTCCCTCAGGTTCATCTTTGAAGAATTCACTCCTACTAACTTTGATACCTTTCCAGCTGCAATCATGACCGTGTTTCAGGTATAACTCCAACTCACACAATGCATGTTTGACCCTTTTCAGTATCCACATTACTCTGGAGAAAAGGTCCAATATTCAATTTAGGTTTTTCATTTTTTCTTTTCTTTTCTTTTTTTGCTTTTATTACTTGAATTATAACCTGGACAAGTGTCAGAACGGATGTAACAGTTTTACCACAATTCTGTCTGTGTTGTGTCATGATTCTAGATACTTACAGGAGAGGACTGGAATGAAGTGATGTACAATGGGATTCGCTCTCAGGGTGGAGTGAAGTCGGGAATGTGGTCTTCTATTTACTTCATTGTCCTCACTTTGTTTGGAAACTGTATCTTTTATCTCTTGGTTTTACATCATGTCTTATTTAAGGTGGCTGATAGATAATATTATTATTACTTTAAGCTTTACTTTGCATCTTTAGGAAAAAGGACTTCTGACCAGGAGGTGGAGAGTTCAAATCCCAGTATCACTAAGGTGCCTTGATGGGCCTCTGAACAAAGCCTGCAACCCTCAACTGCTCAGCTGTGTAAATAAATTAGCTTTAAGTTGTTCTGAATAAGGGTGTCCATCAAATCCACTGAATATTAAATGTAGAATAGATGAGGTTACATTTTACAGCTTTTCTAGAGCATGCTGCAATTTTTTGGAGCAAAATGAGACCAGTTGATGAAGGTGTGTTTAAAGCTACTATAATGTCAGTGACAAAAGGAACTAACTTGTTTCACAGAACATTGAAGCTCGTGGTTGGGAGGTGCTGGCTCAAAGTTTAAGGCGTTGGATTTCTGCTCGGAAGGTTGTGAGTTCAAATGCCAGCACCATCAAGCTACCACTGCTGTGGACTTGAGGAAAGTTCTTAACCCCTTTACAAGCTCAGTTTGAAAAATGAGATGTGATGATATGATATGATAGCTGTGGATTATTACTTTATACTATGGTCACTTACCATCATTGACAAGTTAAAGCTGTGATCGATGATTTAGAGCAAAATGAATTGAATCATTCAACTGAATGTAAGTCTGAAAATGTAAAAGGTAATTTTTAGTTTCACTGGACTCATAAGTTAAGCAGAGGATTGCTAATTTAACAATTTCTGTGTTGCTGTTGATCCTCCAGATCCATTCTTCTGTTTTTACTTCCATTCTAAAGTCTATAAACACATGTTCTACTTTAAAATATGGTTGTGTTTTCAGCGTTACCCCAAAACCTTAACCTAACTACCAGACACGCTACTGAACGTCTTCTTGGCTATCGCTGTAGACAATCTGGCCAATGCTCAAGAGCTCACCAAGGTAACAACATCTGCTATTTTTAACCAGAACATGTATTTTATTTTAATTTAAATGAGTGAATTATTCAGGTTTTAGGGTAAGTAATGGCATTACAGAGAGAGAGGCATTTCACATATGGAGGGTGAATACCATTTTACTAAAGCAAGAAACCAAGTTAAGACAATTCCAAACCTCTACACTACAACCGCAACTGTGCCACCTACATCCTCTGGAGCAGTTCAGAATCAATATGTGTCTAATAACATGACAAAAAGATTAAAATTTAAATAAAATACAACCTACTCACTAGAGATGCAGACTCATAATTTGCAGTGCTCCTTTGCCAACCTTTGAGCCGGATCTTCATCTTTAAGAAGAGGGCGAAGTCTGCAAGTGCCAAATCTTGGGAGTAGGGTGGGTTCGGAAGTAAGATCATGTGGATTGTTCTCCAACGAACATCATGCACAATTTCCTGAATAGTTTCAACATTTTTGGGGGGTTGAGTTCGTTGAAGGTTTTCCTGACTCGTTGCAGCATCCCCATATGTCAAACGTATGTCATGTCAATCGTCTCCGTGGCAAATTTGCCCAGTTTCATGCAAAATGTCACGTTTGCTCTTTGTTGTCTAACTTGCTGTCCACGATGAACTTGTGGATGTGGTAATGCACGTGGTCAGAATAGCACCACGTGCATTACCACATCCACAAGTTCATCGTGGACAGCAAGTTAGACAACTTGCTGTCCACGATGAACTTGTGGATGTGGTAATGCACGTGGTCAGAATAGCACCAGTTAGCACTGTTAGTCTCTAAACTTTTTGATACCACCAGTTTAACGCTACACAAACACACACTGTACACAGCTCAGTATGGTTATCAGGAAATATTCACAATAGCTGTGTCATTCTGTGAGGGACTGTTACTGTATGTTGCTCTGGTGCTAGTTGTTTATGAGCAGCACATTCATTTAAAACACTGATAAAACTAACAACACCTACCTGCCAACTTTCACCTTCCCTCCAGCCAATCACAATCCAGTATTTGCACTGACCATGGTATAAACATTGTGTATGTAGTTTGTTAAACATTCTTGTGACTCTTCTGAATGTCTGGTGTTGTCATGTGACCTAAAAATAAGGATTGTTAGCATATTTAGGATCATGAACACATAAGTATGTATACTTACTTTCTGTCATTTGTGTACAGGATGAAGAGGAGGAAGAGGCAGCGTTTAATCAGAAACATGCTCTGCAGAAAGCAAAAGAGGTCGGCCCCATGTCCTCCTTCATCTCCTCAGAGTAAGTGGGCGGAGTTCAGCCCAGCTTGTTCGCCACCTACTGACTAACACGACTAACCCCAACATCGTCTACTAGTGTGCTTAGTTCTTACTGCTGTCACTGGTTTAGTTAGAAACAGGACATGTGCACTGTTAAAAAGTAGCCGAGGAGTTCCTTTAAGGTTCAATCAAAGCGTTAGCCGGGGTATTATCTGGGACGGAGATAGAGACAGTGTGGATTCGTCTGGTGCCTGATTATGATCTGTCTATAATTCTGTTTGGATCGACTTAATAGGAATGTGGTATGCGCTAATCCATCGTTAGAGCTTCGCTAATCCTCCACAAATTTTTGTTAAAAATGTTTATTTGAACAATTGAAACGTTCCGCTTTTTTGACGTTGTTTTTTATCGACCATCTGTTTTATACGTATTCAACTTCACAACAAAATTTTCCACAAATCTCACAACATAATCAATAATTTCAACTCACTATTAATTCATAGGTTTCTTTCACACTGTGTTGTTTATTAATTCTAAAGTAAAATAATTGGCTGGGACACTTTTTCTGTGAAAAAATAATAATAATTTAATAATCCTCAAAAAAGGCAGAAATCAATAAACTGAAAAAAGTATCGTAAATTTAATATCTGCACAAAAGACATATTAATTTGTTTACCCAATCATTTATTGTTCTCAAAGTTTGTTCTTTGGCTAAATGAAGCTATAATACTGAGGTAGGTGAGGAAGCCTAGCGTGCACTCAGCATTCCAAAACATCCCAAAGATGGTCAGTAAGGTTGAGTTCAGAACTTTATTGAAGACCACTTTAGATCTTCCATTCCAACCCATGTAAAGCATATCTTCATGGAGCTGGCGTTACTGTATGTACATGCTGAAACAGGTTTGGGTCTCCTAGTTCAAGTATAGAGAAACGCTTGGATCGGCACAACTGCCGGATGAAAGGCCTCCAAAAATTTGGATGCCAATAAATTTGTGGAAACAGTCTGCGGAAAAAAAACATATGCTGGATAAGTCAGGTGCTTTTTAAGCACATTTTCTGTTTGCCAATAAAACTAGACATTCTTTCAAGTTTCAACTTAAAGCAATTTAAATGAAACTTGCTTTATTATAATTTTATGACACGAAATAAGAAACTAAATTGGACTATAACCAAGTCACTTCCACTTGCTACTGTTATAATGATGTTAAATCAGTTGTTTTGGGTATTTCCAGCTTTACCTGCACCTCAGACCAACATTTATTGAAAGATTTGGTTTATTTAATTATAAATTGAACGAAAGCTTTCGAACATAGGAGTGGGAGGACCCTGAAACTACAAAAATATACCTCTCTTTCTCATACAATACACACATACACACACGTGCATGGTTGGTGTAAAGAAAGCACTGCATGACTGTAGTTTTATCACCTGAGCATGTGCTAACCGCAAAACTTCACATTCTCAGAGTGAACAAATGTGAAAGGAGAAAAGGCCGTCGCTGTTGCATTTTTGTAATGTGTAAGTTGTGGTATTTGAATAGTATATGTGCTTCGGACCTCAGTGTCAGAACGCATCGGTTGGTCTGAATGACATCAGGTGGAGGGGTCGGGGAGGGGAATGCAAAGAATGCAAACTTTTTTTTTTGCATCTTGTCAGTTGAGAATGCAGCAGCAATCTGATAGGTCAAAACTTTAAAATCTTTATTCCTTTTTTGCACGAGTGCCGTTCGGATGCATGTCTGAACTTGCTCGAAAAAAAAAAGAACGAATGAAAAAGTAAAAAAAAAGGATGATAAATGAGCGCATGCTTTCTTAAATCAGCACGACACTGATAACTTCAATAAAAAGAAAAGAAAATAATTCAGGATGTTGTTTTCTCTTGTTTTGTGTTTTTTGTGAGTGTGTGTGCGTGTATGTGTTTGTGTGAGTATGTGTGTGTTAGTGCTTTTGCGTAAGAATTCCATTTATAAATGTTTTATATGTTCTGTGTTTTCTTCTACTGTCTTATTAACATGTGAAAAAAATGATTGTACATGTTGCACCTGATCTAATGCTACATTCATCCTGTTGTCATGTGATGCTTTGGCGGCTCAGTCACACAGACCAAAACCAGTGAACGTTTACATCCCGTTTTAGAAAAAATGCAATCTGTAGAAATACACAGATAAATTTGACCTTTTTTTTTTTTTAACTCATTACGCTTTTTATCAAGGTAAACTTGGGCGTGGTCTCTGAGTGGGAGGGGCATACTCAGGCTTCCCTGTCAGTTATATAAACTAATCAAATGCATCAGTAAACTCATGTATTCAGTAAAGGGCGAATAGCACTTGTCTCTGAGTGTATTACTTCATTCTGTGGGTTTGATATTCCCTGCCTTCTCTGGTTAAGTAATAAGAATAATAAGGGTAATAATCTGCTTCTTATCAACAATTTCCCTCTGGGATTTCAACAATTTCCTTGTAGGATCAATACAATATTCTGATTCTGATTTCTGAATCTTAATGATGATATCAAATTGAATATCATAAATCATAATATGCAAGCAAAAATGTAAAAATATGGATCTTGCTCATATCCAAAGGGGTGGAGCTTAGCTAAGGAACATTTCAAGCTATTTGATAAAGATATGGGACTTATATATGAGAAAGAATGCAAAGGCGAGAGAGCATCTCCAGATACAATGAACCAGAGCATGGTCTAGCTACGAGTCAGTTGGAGCAAATTTAGGATAAATAATAATAAACTTCTTCGGACATAATAGGGAAATAAAAGGGGGTGGGGCTTAACACCTATTAATACAGCAAGATAGGGTGGTGCTTAGCTAAGAGTCAGTTGAATCAATTTGAGGAGGATATATGTCTTTATATATAAGTAAGAAATCAGGAGGCAGTGTTTAACGACTATTAATAAAATTCAGGGGTGTGGCTTAACTAAAGCATCAGTTGGAGCAATCTGCGGAGGATAACGCCTGTTGAAATACAAAGAAGAAATTAGAGGGTGTGGGACTTAACAGCTATTTATACAAGGGGTGTGGCTTAGCTAAGTGTCACTTATGAGTTTAAGTATACTGAAAAAACACTGTTAGTCATTTTATTCATATTTAGACAAATGATTTTCAACCAATCAGAAGATTATTATCTTAACCGAAAGATCATTTTTGATGCAAAATAAAAAGTTTGGTTTATTAACCTGTTTATGTTTCTGCCCACTTTTAGACTCTGAGATGCATTTTATTTCTTGCAAATAAACAAAAATTTAAATTGGGCTTAATCGCAGAGTCGAGTACGACAGTCACTATGACTAATGTTAAGTCGAGTGCTCTGATGCCTTTTGGACTGTGTTGCACTGGGTGTGTTTTTGTCTTTGTTCCAAAAGCACTAATGTCTTGTTTTCAAACCAATTGCTCATTGATTAAACGGACCAAACAAGAGTTCAAGAGCCAGTAAGTAAACAACTCAGTCTGCTCGTTCTGTTCGATTCTGATTCTCAAATCTTTCACCTCACTGTCACTTTTTTTGTTCCAAATCTGATTATTGCTTTAACATCAGCTTCGGTTGATTTATTTATTATTTAATAATTCTTCAAATGCTTATATTATTGTTATTCCATCTTAAACAGACTCTTGTATATTAGCTTGTTTTTTTTAATATTAATTTTATTTCCATCCTAATGGTTTTAGTCTGCTGGGTTTTACAGCATCAGATCACATGACCCTTTCTACAATGTGTCCTGAAATGACTCTGAGAGCAACAGAAACAGAATTGGCTTTAAAATATAACTGGTCACGTTTAGAAAGGGTTTTATGGCTCATACAGTAAACACATAAAAAAATACACCATTAGTACCGTCATTAGTGTCATTCGTTTAAATTGCGTTTAAGCCCACATGAAAAGGAAATCAAGTGAGAAGCATGTAGTTTGTAAATTAAGAGAGATTTGGATTGTTGCATTGTTACTTCTCCTTGCTGACAATTATTTCTGTTTGTTTTTTTCTCCCACAGGAGGAGAAGACGACCGTATCTGTACAGGAAGCGCGTGCTGATCCACCGCGGCCGCACGGCTTTCTCTCTGGAGGAGTCGGACAGTTTCAGTGACGCTCCTCCACTCAATTCCTCTCGCTCTTTCATGTCCAGGAGAGAAAGACGCAGGCGTCTGACCATGTCCGTGTGGGAGCAGAGGACCAGCCAGCTCCGCCGCCATCGCCAAACGTCCAGCCGGGAAATCCTTTACGGCTCGTCGATGTGCCACCACCGGACACAAGAACACTCCTCCGAGAACCCTCACTCACTGGAGATCAGTTCCGCTCTCGACCCTTTGGAGTCTCTCGAGCCATCCATGGAGGAGCAGAACGTCTCTGTTGCGCTGCCGGATCCTCCGGAACCGCAAAACTCACCAGACACCAAAGATTCCTGCCAAAATACCACACAGACCCGGATCAGCACCACTCTGGAGCTTCTGGATCCTCTGGAAGCGGCGAAGGAAGAGCAGAACATCGAAAATGCCCAGGTACCCTCTGAGGAATTTCAGGATAAAAACCACTTGAGCGTCCGGAGGCCGAACGGGGAGCGGCGACAACGAGGGACACGTAAATACAGCAAACATGGCAAACCCAGGAACTCAGAAACACACCATAAACGCCACGATGAGACGAACGCAGGCGAACGCAGCCGCTTAACTAGCCCGGAACGGAGGACGAGAAATGAAGAAGAGGAAGAGGAGGAGAAAAAAAGCATCAACGATGGAGGTGTCAGTAAAGAGGAAAAGACCACTGAGGATCGGTGAGTTCATGCTTCTTTGTCAATTCTCAGAAACATAAAAAGTTGAGGTTTTTTATTTTATTTTATTAACATAAGTTATAAAAGACTGAGTGTTTGTAGCTACTATAATGTAAGAAAACGTAAAACGTATGTAAGCTGTTGCTATGGAAACGATAAAAAATCGCAAAAAACTGCATTAATATATATATATATATACATATATATATATATATATATATATATATATATATATATATATATATATATATATATATATTATTTAGGTCATGTGTTAGATTGCTTTTAGCTAACATGAAAAGATATAAGAATTGCTTGAATAAAATATGTCTTAATATTTTAAATATTTTCCAAAGCAGTCCTGGAAATGACAATCTGTTTGATGTGTTTAATAATAGTACCCACAGCATATGAACCAGATAAGGTTTAACAGAAGAAATGTGTTTTTCTTTGTAGCTCTGTGTGAGTGTGTATGTGTGTGTGTGTGTGTGTGTGTGTGTGTGTGTGTGTGTGTGTGTGTGTGTGTGTGTGTGTGTGTGAGAGAGAGAGAGAGAGAGAGAGAGAGAGAGAGAGAGAGAGAGAGAGAGAGAGACACAGTGGGCTGTAAGTTTGGCAGTCAGACAGTTATGAAATAGAGCCAGACTGTGTGTTCATATCTGCTCTGTCAGTGTTGTGACACTCAAAGCAACACCACGTTTAAAAAAACAAATAGGACAAACTGGCAGATTTTTAACACATAAAAAACCTGTGGAGGATGGAGGAATTGCTGTATCACAGTGTATTTATGGTCATGATTGTGTCAAATATGATCATTTCACCTTGCTGTACACCAGACGTGTGTATGTTAACGGCTCCTACACTGTATATGGGTTTGTCCTGCAGAGATCTGGCCACGGACTCCGAGCCGGCCACACTCCAAATCACAGACAGCACAACACTGGTGTCTGCAGTCACTTGCAAGGCCACTACTGAGGGAGAAAACAACAACAACCAAGACAAAACATCTCTGAGCACCAATGTGGTGATTGAAGACACGGACACCACAGTGGGATTGGAGCTCTCCACTATTACAAGTACAAGATAAACAAACATATAATCGAAATCCCACATATATATGTAAACACATATATGTTTATTATTAGTGAAACTAAACTCAAGATAGAGCATGAAGACAAAATATCCTTGTAAATGTAATTTGGTGATTTAAATTACATAAATCATCCAGACACCAAACGGAACTTTTGCTATGTTTCCACACGGACGGATTTAATCGCCGGATGTGTGCACCATGACAGATTTTGTTAAAAGTGAGTACACCCCTTACATTTCAGCAACCATTTTATTATATATTCTTAAGGGATAATATTATAGAAATAAAACTTGGATATATTTTACAGTAGTCAATGTGCAGCTTGTATAGCGGTACAGATTTACTGTCCTCTAAAAATAACCCAACATACAGCCATTTAAATAGCTGGCAACAAAAGTGAGTATACCCTAAGTCAACATTTTACTGTGTCCAAAGTGTCAATATTTTGTAGCACTCTCTTAATCCTCCTGGGCATGGAATTCACCAGAGCTGCACAGGTTGTTGCTGGGATCCTCTTCCACTCCTCCATAATTACATCACATAGCTGCTGGATGTTAGACCCATGGCATTTTTCCACCTTCTCCTTTAGGATGCCCCACAGGTGCTCAATAGGGTTCAGGTTTGGAGACATACTTGGCCACTACATCATCTTTACCTTCAGCAACCTTCAGTGTTTGGGGTTGTTATAATGTTGGAAAACTGCCAGTCAGCCCAGTTTCTAAAGGGAGGGCATCATCTTCTGCTTTAGAATATCAGTGCAGGTTGGAGTCGATGTTTCCCTCAATGAACCATAGCTCCCCAGTACCAGCAGCACTCATGCAGCCCCAGACCATGATGCAAGGCGAAACCTTTTTGGTACTCCTCACATGCTGGACACCATCTGAACCAAACAAGTTTATCTTAATCTCATCAGACTTCAGGACATGGTTCCAGTAATTCATGCTCTTGAACAGGTTGTCTGGAGCAAACTGTCTGCTGGCTTTCTTGTGAGCCAGCTTCAAAAGAGGCTTCCTTCTGGGAAGACTGCCAGGCAAACTGGCTTGTTGCAGTGCGCGGCATATGATCTGAGCCCTGACAAGAGGCCCTTCCGCTTCTGCAACCTCTAAAGCAATGCTAGCATTACTCATGCATCTGTTTTTTTTTTTATCTGATTTCTGCACCTGACACACAGCTTGAGGACTCAACTTCTTTGATGGACCCTTTGCGAGGCCTTTTTTCTGAGTTGAACCTGTCTTAGAAAACCTTCTTACAGCCTAGGCCATCAATTGGAGAGCGACAATTCTAATTCCCAAATCCTTAGAGGTCTTTGCTATGAGCTGCCATGTTGAAAATCCAGTGGTCAGTATGAGACAATTGTATTTAAAGCACCAAATTGTAACGGCTTTAATACAGGATACACAAATTTGTATGGTCTTATCAAGCAGACAAAAACATGAACATGATGTACAGCTATCACTTAGGGTGTACTCACTTTTGTTGGCAGCTATTTAGACAATAATTACTGTATGTTCAGAGTTATTTTTAAAGCACAGTAAATGTCCTGTACTGCTATACTGCACATTGACTACTCTAAAATATATCCAAGTTTTATTTCTATAGTATTCTCCCTTTGAGATGATTTACTAAAATGGTTGCTTACAAGGGATGTACTTACTTTTGTGAGATAGATATATATAATCTCATGAGTCTCATGAGTTTCATAAGATTTCAGAGGCCAATTAAAGGAATGAAATTGAACATCATTGCAGGGGATTATGAAAATTCTTTTTTGTGCCGCAGCAAAAAATAAAGCTCTGGAGGCATCAAAATCGGAGAAGGACGACGAGGAAGCAGCAAATCGTTCAAGAACTCCCCCAGACAGCATGTTCATCTTTAAGCCACACAATCCGTAAGAACTTGCTACAATTATGACAGAATTAACATTGAACAGTTTGTACAGAACCCTTTTAACTTCCCTCTCTCTCTCTCTCTCTCTCTCTCTCTCTCTCTCTCTCTCTCTCTCTCTCTCTCTCTCTCTCTCTCTCTTTCTCTCTCTTTCTCTCTCTCTCTTTCTCTCTCTCTCTCTCTTTCTCATTTTCTGTCTTTCTATGCCACTCAGGATTCGCAGGGCGTGCCATTATGTGGTCAATCTGCGTTATTTTGAAATGTGTATCCTGTTGGTCATTGCTGCAAGCAGTATCGCTCTGGCGGCTGAAGATCCAGTGGCTACAAACTCAGGATGGAATAAAGTAAAGCTTTTATTATCGTATTTATAATTTAAGATAGGTCAGGTAAAAACCTCAGAGTCCAATAACTGCATAAAGACAGTCAGGTCTGATTATTTAGGAATCCATCACGAAACCTTCAGACCAACAGAGAAATGTATTAAGCATTCATTATGATTTTGTGGGGGCAAATTACCATTTGGATGAAATGAACCAGGGCAGCGCTAGGACACAATCATTGTTGGGGTTATATTTAGCGCGCTAATGTCGGCTATTCATTTCATTTCATTTCATTATTTGCAGCGAATGAAGCGAACGGTGTTAATGTGCAGAGATGATGGATGATGGTCTTTGTTTAGCGTGCTTGTAGGCTGTAACTCCTATTTATTCTGCTTCATGATGTTTCCTCCAACAGGTGTTGCGCTACTTTGATTACGTGTTCACTGGAGTTTTTACATTTGAAATGATAATTAAGGTGAGAGAGTCTCAACTACCCATTATCAATTGTTAAAAGCTAGTAAATATTAAAACAAACAAAAAATATATGTACATATCTATATATATCCTAATCCCAGACCAATCTAAATGCTTCAACTAGTGTTGAGTGGCATGGCTGAAATCTTAAAACTTACCTGAGATTTTACACCCCAACTAACCCTGTGTATCTCTGATGAATATTTAACTCTTTTAAAGAATGAAACTTTAACAGACCAGGACGATCTGAGTGAAACAGTTTTACTGACCCTAGGTATCTCTGAGTAGCAATTAACTTTTACTAACCCAGAGTTTTTCTGGGTAATATTTAACTTGTTGACTAACCTTAAGTAAATTTTACACCTTACTAACCCTGATTAACTTTTACACATTACCAACCCTTAGTTAATTTTACACCTTAACAACCCTAAGTTACTTTTACACATTACCACCCCTGAGTATCTCTTATACCTTAACAACCCTGACTAACTTTTAGACCTTAAAAAACCCTAAGTAACTTTTACACCTTACCACCCCTGACTAACTCTTACACTTAACCACCCCTGACTAACTCTTACACCTTACCAACCCCAAGTAACTCTTACACCTTACCACCCCTGACTAACTCTTACACTTTACCACCCCTGACTAACTCTTACACTTTACCAACCCCAAGTAACTCTTACACCTTACCACCCCTGACTAACTCTTACACTTTACCACCCCTGACTAATTTTTACACCTCACCAACCCTAAGTATCTCCTACACCTTAACAACCCTAAGTAACTTTAACACCCTAAAAACCCTAAGTAACTCTTACACCTTACCGACCCTGACTAACTCTTACACCTTACCGACCCTGACTAACTCCTATACCATCTACCCCTGACTAACTCTTATACCTTACCACCCCTGACTAACTCGTATACCTTACCACCCCAGAGTATCTCTTACATCTTACCGACCCTGACTAACTCTTACACCTTACCGACCCTGACTAACTCCTATACCATCTACCCCTGACTAACTCTTATACCTTACCACCCCTGACTAACTCTTATACCTTACCACCCCAGAGTATCTCTTACACCTTACCACCCCTGACTAACTCTTACACTTTACCACCCCAGAGTATCTCTTACACCTTACCACCCCTGACTAACTCGTATACTTTACCACCCCTGACTAATTAGTATACGTTACCACCCCTGACTAACTCCTACACCTTACCACCCCTGACTAAGTCCTACACCTTACCACCCCTGACTAACTCCTACACCTTACCACCCCTGACTAACTCCTACACCTTACCACCCCTGACTAACTCATATACTTTACCACCCCTTACTACCTCTTACACCTTACCAACTCTGAGTACATTTTACACCTTAACAACACTGAGTATCTCTTACACTTTACCAACCCTGAGCAACACTTATACTTTTACTTATACTCTTATACCATAACTTTTACATATTACTAACATATTACTAATGTGTGTGTGTGTGTTTGTGTGTGTGTGTGTGTGTGTGTGTGTGTGTGTGTGTGTGTGTGTGTGTGTGTGTGTGTGTGTGTGTGTGTGTGTGTCTAGATGATCGAGCAGGGCCTGATCCTTCATGATGGCTCTTATTTTCGTGATCTGTGGAACATTCTGGATTTCATTGTGGTTGTAGGAGCACTGGTGGCATTTGCTCTGACGTGAGTGTTTGATGGTGGCTACTTTGAAGAATCGAAAACATAAAACATACTTTTGGTTATTTAATATGTTTATGTTGACTACATATTTCCATATTTGTTCTGTCATAATTTCAGTGCCTTTAAAAATTTTAAATAATATACATAAATAAAGAAAAACACTGAAGCAGAAAGTTTGGACAAACCTCCTGCTATCTATCTATCTATCTATCTATCTATCTATCTATCTATCTATCTATCTATCTATCTATCTATCTATCTATCTATCTATCTATCTATCTATCTATCTATCTATCTATCTATCTATCTATCTATCTATCTATCTATATATATATATATATATATATATATTATACAGACACAAACCAATACCAAATACATTGTTTATTAACACACAAAGTTTATATTATAGATCACGTTTGAACACAAAGCCTCAAATTAAATGAATTCAAGATATTATCTTTCTTACACACACACACACACACACACACACACACACACACACACACACACACACACACACACACACACAGACACATACCTTATAAATGCTACAGGCTGATATTTAATGAATTTTTAGAGTAACCCTGTAAAAGACAGAGATAAAATAACATCCAGTCTCCAGCACACGACCTAGCGCTATTTTAGTGAGTTTTAAATGGACTTTTACATCAGGGTTGACAGGTTTTGATAGACTTAACAAACAACTCAAAATCCACACAAAAAACCTGAAATGATCTGAAATAAATTTGGAAAAAATACATAAAATTTTTTCCTCAGCATTTATGTAGGTCACTGTAGCATCCACACCATAATCCTTATTTTTCATGTTTTTCCTCATATTTATATTACATTTATTTATATAAAGTGTTCTGTACATTATATTACTATATATGGTATTTTAGTATTATACATAAACTGCTATTTTCTTTTCCAAAATCAGTTTTATCCCAAAAAAATTGTCTTCATTTAAATTATCTGCTAAAAGACAAGGCCATGAAGTGTTTCTTTAAAAAAAAAAAAAAAAAAATCTGGCAACTTTGTAATCACCTCAAGCATAGAGCAGTGTGTTTCCTGCCCCAAGGGCATAGCTTACATTTTTGATTAATGCTTGTTTGCTGGTTTGTTGCATTTTCTGATTATGGATAATGAGAGTAGTAATAGTTCTGTGCATCTTAAAACTTATTATATTACAGAAAACAAACCTCATATTCGTTAACTTGAAAGTATTAGTGGCAAAAAAGGGGGGATCAGTATTTTAGGTGAATGTAAAGTTTAGAGTGTGCGGATTTGTGAAGGAGGATTAATGCTTATTAAACAGTTCAACAGTTCAACTGTCAAATTTACAACCCGTGTAAATTTCTTTATCATGTAAGGATTTATTCTTAGTAATAATTTTTACTACTCCATACTTGGATTTTATGGTGCTTCAGATCTACTCAGAAATGAATTCATCAAATTATAAGACACCAGTTTAAATGTTGGAATGATATTTAACTGTGGTTTGTTTAACTGTGGTTGTCTGCCCCCTGCTGGATTGTTCCATTTTTCTTATTCACTTTTTTTGTTTTAATTAATTATTTTAGCTTATTTTTTATTTTAGCTTGTAGCCTTAAAGTCAACATTAAAACATGGTTTTGTTTATTTATTCATTACATATATATTTTGGGCTTTTGTAAAAAATATATTGAGTAATATACAGTGTAATTTTTTATACTTCATTCGGTTTGAATCCACTTTGTGATTGCGAAATTCCTCATTTGTGAGTTAATAAGAAAGAGGTTAAATGTTAAGTGTGTGTGTGTGTGTGTGTGTGTGTGATGTGTTTTTACGTTTATACTTTGTGTTGACACACACACTGCACACACGCAGAGCTCTAGTCTGTTTACGGTTGTTTATGTGTTTGTTTGTTTGTTTGTTTGTTTGTTGGTTGGTTGGTTCCTGTGGGATTGTGGCTCCTCCCCCTTCTTCTGCCAGGAATGTACTGGGGTAAAAACACACTTCCTACATTTGTGTGTGTGTGTGTGTGTGTGTGTGTGTGTGTGTGTGTGTGTGTGTGTGTGTGTGTGTGTGTGTGTGTGTGTGTTTCACAATTTACTAACATAAAAAAAATTATAATAATAATGAGCATCTGATTGAGTGCATATGTGTGTGTGTGTGTGTGTGTGTGTGTGTGTGTGTGTGTGTGTGTGTGTGTGTGTGTGTGTGTATGTGTGTGTGTGTGTGTGTGTGTGTGTGTGTGTGTGTGTGTGTGTGTGTGTGTGTGTGTGTGTGTGTGTGTCCTACAGGAATAATAAAGGAAGAGACATTAAAACCATCAAGTCCCTGCGAGTGCTGCGAGTGCTTCGGCCACTGAAGACCATAAAACGACTTCCTAAACTAAAGGTAAGCAAAAGGGGCGGGGCCTGTCAGGAACAATGTTTAAAAAGAAATAAATATACAGGAAATACATTTTAACTACAATTTTTAAATAAATAAATACTTTTATTACATTTATAAATAAACATATAAACAAAATATAACATATAAAGACATTTAGTCAAGTACAGTATCTCACAAAAGTGACAATTTATAATATATTATATTATATTATAATATATAATCAAATGGTTGCTGAAATGTAAGAGGTATACTCACTTTTGAGGGATACTGTACATACTGTATATACTGTGTATGTGTGTGTATGATGTGAATGTTTTGTGTGTGTGTGTGTGTGTGTGTGTGTGTGTGTGTGTGTGTGTGTGTGTGTGTGTGTATATATATATACATATTAGAGCTGTCAATGTTGACAACGTCAGCATTAACGCAAATGTATTTTAACGGAACTAATTTTATTAACACGCGATTAATTCAGCAAACATTTGAGAAACATTTTTATAAAAAATATAAATAAATGAATATAAAAAAAGTAAAATTAAAACCTTCAACGCAACACACATTTATTCCTGACATCTTTTCTTTACTCAGAAAAAAAACGTAATCACCAAACATTTGTTTTACTGATGCGGCAAGTCTCAAATCAGCACCAAAATCCACCATGATGCTCATATTCGGCAATTAAAACCGTCCGTGTGGAAACATGGCGAACGTTCTGTTTGGTGTCCTGATGATTTACGTCATTTAAAACACTATAATTACTTTAGAACATTTACAAGAATATTTTGTCTTCATACTCTATGTTGAGTTTGGTTTCACTAATAATAACCTTAAATTTGCAAAAAAGCATCCCTATTCGTCCATGCGCATGTTGATTAAAGTTTTCCAAACTTGAAAAGTATTAATTTAAGGTACATTTAGAAAAGAAAAAAATCATGTGATTTTCATTGATTGACAGCCCTGATATATGTGTGTGTGTGTGTGTGTGTGTGTGTGTGTGTGTGTGTGTGTGTGTGTGTGTGTGTGTGTGTGTGTGTGTGTGTCTTTATCTATCTATATGTGTTAATGTGTGTGTATGTGTATCTGTGTGTGTGTATATGTGTGTGTGTCTAGGCGGTGTTTGATTGCGTGGTGACATCTCTGAAGAACGTCTTTAACATCCTCATCGTCTATAAACTCTTCATGTTTATCTTCGCCGTCATCGCCGTGCAGCTCTTTAAGGGAAAGTTCTTCTATTGCACTGACGGGTCCAAGGACACGGAGAAGGACTGTCAGTACGTCTTACACACACACATGTGAAACACACACATGTGACTTTTCCACACAACATCACGCTTTAGCTGTCCTTACTGAAACACCTGCTGTAACCTGCATTACCTGCTGTGTGTGTGTGTGTGTGTGTGTGTGTGTGTGTGTGTGTGTGTGTGTGTGTGTGTGTGTGTGTTTGCATTTCAGGGGTTATTACATCGACTACAACAAAGATAAGAAGGAGGTGAAGAAACGTGAGTGGAAGAGGCACGATTTTCACTATGATAACGTGATCTGGGCGTTACTCACACTCTTCACTGTCTCTACAGGAGAAGGCTGGCCTCAGTAAGTGTGTGTGTGTGTGTGTGTGTGTGTGTGTGTGTGTGTGTGTGTGTGTGTGTGTGTGTGTGTGTGTGTGTGTGTGTGTGTGTGTGTGTTTTTGCATATTATTGACAGTTACCACCTCCTTTATCTTTCATTTACGCTTCATGACAACAACATTAACCAAGGAGGGCAGGACTTAATAACAATGTGTATATTTATTTATTTTTACAAGGTATTATTATTATTATTATTATTTTTATCATTATTATTATTATTATTATTATTATTATTATTATTATATAAAAAAAATTTTTTTGTTTTTTGTTTTTTATGTGAATTTTGGATCAGTGGCAAACCTCGATCCGAAATTCTGAAATAGTGTATTATGAATGGTTATCATAATCACTATTATATTATCATACTGATGTGTGTGTGTCTGTGTGTAAAACAGAGTTCTACAGCACTCAGTGGACGTGACAGATGAGAATCAGGGTCCGAGTCGGGGGAATCGGATGGAGATGTCCATCTTCTACGTCATTTATTTTGTGGTTTTTCCGTTTTTCTTTGTCAACATCTTTGTGGCTCTGATCATCATCACCTTCCAGGAGCAAGGAGACAAGATGATGGAGGAGTGCAGCCTGGAGAAGAACGAGGTGAAACACATGTGCACATACACATACACACACACACACACACACACACACCAATACATACAGTACACATACATACACTGACAAAAAGATACACAGATACATGCACACACACACACACACACACACACACAAACAGGTGGCAAAATACACACGTGCTTCACTTAAGTAGAAGTACAGATACCTATGTTTTGAAAGCCTCAAGTTAAAAGTACCCATTACCAAAATATTCTTGTAATTTTTTTAAATAAAATTACTAATTTACTAAATAATTTATTTAAAGTAAGTGTTTTAAATTACATAAATCATCAGAACATCAAATGGAACCTTTGCTATGTTTCTACATGGACGTTTACGAGGTGATACCAGAGAATCTGTACCTCTTTTAACTTTCATACTGATCTCATAATCAGAGAATATATGTTTTCTATGTAACTTGGTTTATTTAAAAGCTTTTTTTATTTGTATATTTATTATGTCTGTGGGTCGAGAATTCACTAAGATTCTGGTTGTTTAATTTATGTGTCTGTGAAGAGAGATGACAAACGTGCAACTTGTATGTTTTCTTTATTTTGCAAAAGCACAGCGTTTTGTTGTTATTATGAGTGTATACAATAAAGGGAGACCCTTTACAGATTAGAATGATGTATTGCTCTTACCGTTATGAGGAAAGAAAAATGCCCAGAGGGTTAATTGTTTGCATCATGGCAGATTTTAATGCTGATTTGAGACTTGGCACCTTAGTAAATCAAATGTTTATTTAATGTTTATTAATTATTTTTTGGTGGATTTATTTTTTTTTTTTATCCGATTAAGGAAAGGATGTTGTCAATAAAAGTGTGTTGCATTAAAAAAAAAAGTTGTCGCCCCTTCTGAATATATATTTATTTATATTTTAACAAAACATGGTGAAATATTTTTCCAGGCTAAACATCCACCATATAGAACACAAGCAGAGAAAATATGATGATCATGTGATCATGACTCCCTTTGACTCATTCACGGTAACCATTGCCTTCTGACTTGCTCATTGTTAGCTTCGTAAACTAGCCTGTGTCTGTGGTGTGTGAAAACCAGGAAATTATACACCAGTGGTAGATGCGCAATGACAGGAAATAGGTTGATGGATTGAAACTGGTGCATAAGAAGAAAAAAAAATTACATTTCACCATATAGATTAAACTGAAGTAAAGAGGCAGTTTTGAAAATAACTTCCTAAGAAGTAGAAATTTTTGTGTAAAGATGTAATTAGTGAAAGTAAAAAGTTGTCAGAAACTGATATTGTTGATGTTGTTTTGATATTCTTCTTTCTTTTAAATGTTGTCATGTGTGTGTGTGTGTGTGTGTGTGTGTGTGTGTGTGTGTGTGTGTGTGTGTGTGTGTGTGTGTGTATGGTTCAGAGGGCATGTATCGACTTCGCCATCAGTGCTAAGCCACTAACGCGCTACATGCCACAGAACCGCCACACGTTCCAGTATCGACTGTGGCACTTTGTGGTTTCGCCATCGTTTGAGTACACGGTGCTGACCATGATCACACTCAACACCATCGTGCTCATGATGAAGGTACTCACACACATGCACACACACACACACACACACACACACACACACACACACACACACACACACACACACACACACATGCACACACACAACACACACGTGCATTAATAGCATGTTTCTTTTTCAAACCAAAATAAAACAGATAAACTGAATAAAACATCAGAACATCAGTTCAGAAATGGCCGTTAAATGGAAACTCTTACAGACCAGGAAGATCTCTCAGCTGGAGCAGATATAGCATAGATAGTGATTAGATAGAGCAGAACGAGCACAGATAGAGCTGATATGGAGCAGAGATAGAGCAAAGATAAAGCTAAGATAGAGCTCGGCTAGAAGGGGCAGAGCAGAAATAGAGCTGAGATAGAGCAGACATAGTGCTGACATAGAGCTGAGATAGAGCAGGTAAAGCTAAGATGGAGCAGATATGGAACAGATAGAGCTGGAATAGAGCAGAGACAGAGCAAAGATAAAGCTAAGATAGAGCTGAGCTAGAATC
>NC_139584.1:5895956-5900956 GCF_946808225.1 Silurus aristotelis
TCCTCTCTTTGTCTCTCTCTGTCTGTCTCTCTTTCTCTCTCCAGATGTTGAATCTGTTTGTTGCAGTGATTATGGATAATTTTGAGTATTTGACACGTGACTCCTCGATTCTCGGTCCTCATCACCTGGACGAGTTTGTGAGAATGTGGGGACAATATGACAGAGCGGCCTGGTGAGTACACATACACACACACACACACACACACACACACACACACACACACACACACACACACACACACACATACACACACACACGGACACACTGACACACACACACACACGGACACACACAGTTTTCTTGACAGGTGATAATTAAAGGAACAATCGTGTGATTACAATATGAGGTGAACAAATAATTAGATGAAGGATAGATGGACAAAGAAGAAAGTGATGGATGGATGGATGGATGGATGGATGGATGGATGGATGGATGGATGGATGGATAGAAGATCAAATGATTGAGCGGATAAATTTATTTAAAAAATTGAGGAATAATTAAGCAAGACATGGTTGAATGAGGGGGAGTGGTGGCTCCAGCGGGGGGAGTGGTGGCTCCAGCGGGGGGGAGTGGTGGCTTCACCGGTTAAGGCGCTGGGTTGCCGATCGGAAGGTCTGTGGTTCAATCCTTGGCTCGCCAAGCTGCCACTCTTGGGCCCTTGAGCAAGGCCCTTAACCCTCTATGCTCCGGGGGTCCCTTACGAGGGAAATATCAAGGTCCGTGACGTCGGGGTGACGTGGGGCCGCCTTCCCGTGGGCTCACCACCTGCAGGAGGGACCGTAGGGACGGTGCTGTAAGGATTGGGCAGCAGTCGAAGGCTGCTTAGACTGCTGCCCCCGCGACCCGAATTACGGATAAGCGGGAGAAAATGAATGAATGAATGGTTGAATGAATTAATTAATAAAATAATGGAGAATTAAATGAAGAAAACATGTATGAATAAATTAATGAGTCGAAAAATGTAATGAATTAGTGAGTTAATGAATAAAAATAGATTTAAAAAATAATGAAGAAATTAAAAGAGTGAAAGAATAAACTAATAGTAGAATAATTAAATGAATAATAAAAAAATGAATTTAATGATGAATAAATGAAATTAAGGATTGAAGAAGTGAGGGAAGAAACTGGTAAACAAACAAACAAATAACTAAATTATAAATGAACAGATATGTAAAAGAAAGTAATTGAATAAATGAATCTTTGATTGTGAAAAGAAAAGGGTGACTGAATAAACAAATGACTGAATGAGTAACTAAACAAATAAATCCCCTTCTTCACAGCAGTTGTAGCGATGCTAACGATGTGTTTCCTCTTCCAGTGGCAGGATTCACTATAAGGACATGTACAAAGTAGTGCGCACTATATCGCCCCCTCTGGGCTTCGGAAAGAATTGCCCCTACAGGGTGGCATGCAAGGTTTGGCTCCGCCCATAATATACACTTCCCTACGTTTATCCTGCCTTCTTTTTGACCGAACCCCGCCCACTTTCCATATCCAGTCACATCTTCGGTCACTTTTTCTCCTTCAAAAGGACAAAGAAAAGCAAAGTGGAGGTTCCCCGTTCACACAGAAACACTATGACTCTGATTGGTGCTCTTCTGATGACATCGTTTCATATTGTCACGTTCATAAATTGGCATAATTTGATAAACAAGAATAACTCAAATATTATTTTTGGGATATAAGATAAAACTTGAGAGAGCAAACTACAGAGAGTTGGCTCATGTTTAAGTTTTAGCTTTTATCACTAGTAAAATATAGCTAAATATTTGCCCAAACATAGACGTGAACATAAATTAAGTCCTAAACGTAGCATAATGCCTGTTTCTGTGATTAAACGGTTTCCTTTAATTGACTTTTCAAATCCTTCAGGTCCTCTACCGATGTGTTTGGCTGTCCTGTGGCCTGATTTTGTCTCCTCATGCGATTCTATGCTAAAGCAGCATAGAAAGATGTTATGCTATCCTCCTTTCCTCCTTGATTGACAGCTAAACTGACTTTCCCCTGTTTCTTTTCCCTTTGTCTTTGTTTTTTTCCTCTGTTCCATGTTCCCCTTCTTCCTTTTTATGGAAATGCTCTATCCGTCCTCCTTCTCCTCTTCCTACTGCTCATCACTCCTTGATGGTGCCCCCCAGTGGTCGTATTCACTACACTGATATGTACGAGATGCTGACCTTCATGTCTCCGCCGCTTGGCCTGGGCAAGAAATGCCCCTCCAAGGTGGCTTATAAGGTAGAAAATATGATCCTTAATAAAAAAATTAAAAAATAACAGTTTAGGGCTCAGTCTGTCCAGTCAGGTCCAAAAGTGTGGGCCACAATGTAATTATTTAGAGGAATGGAATAATTGAGTAAATATCATGTATTGGGCATTTGTAAGAAATGGAAGTATGATCTCTATCATGCAAAGAAGAAGGCATGCGTGAACATGATCCAGAAATGCTGTCATCCTCATCTGCTTTACAAATCATTGCATTCTGCTTTTATTTACATTTTACACCGTGTCCCAACTATTTTTGGAATTGGGGTCATAGGTTAATCTAGGTATGGGGATAGGAAAGAAATGGGGAACAAAGTCTATCAGCAAAGACAATGGGATGCAAGGACTAGAATAATTTAAAATAAAGAACCATCTAGATGGCATGAACCATGTAGATGCAGTGAACTTGGGGCATTTAAAAAATGGGGAGAATGTAGGTAACAAAATGGAGAAAACCTTGGAAATTAGAGACACAGAGATAAATTAGGGAATAAGGAAGACAGAGAGATCTTGGGGAATTAGGATGGTGGAGAGAAGTTTTGTATATAAAATGAAATAGATAACATGGGGGAACAAGAAATATGTCAGGAACATAGGCAACAAGGAAGACAGAATAAACCTAATAGAGGACATGTATAGCCTGGGGAAGTAAAAGGACAGAATGATTCCACATGCTATGTTGAGCATCTACATTAATGTCGGACCTATCAAAGACAGTGGACACATCCTCAGTTTGAGATTGAAATTGGGACCAGAGACAGAAATAAGTAAAAGTAACTGGAGAACAGTGAGTAACTTGAACTAAATGTAGAAGCTTGGGGACTTAAGGAACAAGGACAGTAGGGGAATAAAAGAAATAAAGAGAACCTTGGTAGCTAGGGGAACACAGAGAACTAAGGAAAATTAGATGAACCAAGAGAGCTAAGACTAAGGATAATTTGGCTAACTGGGAGAATTAGGAATAACTAGAGGGACAAGGAAAATATGTAAATATATAGAAACAGTAAGAGAATAAAACTGACAGGAAAACTAGAGGAAATAAAGAAACAGGAACAACCAGGACGACTAGCACAAATCTAAGCGAAGTAGGGGAACTACCAAAACAATGGGTGGAATCAGAACAGTGGACACTTATAGACCTTTGGAATACTAGCGAACTATGGGAACCATAGAATAAAGACGAACTAGAAGATAAACAAGAATAGAGGAGTGTGGGAAATAATTAACATGGGACCTGGTCAATTTAAACCAGTCCTTGTTAGAGTGTGCAGACTTTTGTTCCTGACTGTAGTTTTTAATAAATAATCACAATGATTGTGTTTGTATTCGTAGATTCAGTGATGTCATTCCTTGCCATTGTGTTTGTTTTGTCCATTTCAGCATACTTGTGTGTATTTTCCTTTTTATATTGTGTATGTAAATGCAGTATTTTGGAATTCCTTCCATGTATCACCTTTTGCTTAGTCTTTTGCTGCCCTGCTCGCTTCAGCTCATAACACTAGACATTAGAATATTGGAAAAGTAATTGGGCCCCAGACTGAGACTTGGCAAAGAATAAATAAGGAAACTAGACAAACTAGGGGATTAAAGGAAACAGTTAGTACCTGGAGTAGCACATAGGAGCTAGAAGAGAAAATGAGAATCAGGAATAAGGAGAAGTATAGAAACAAAACAAGGAGAAATTGAGGAAAAAATATTACTAGGAATTAGGATAATTTGGGGAACTGGAGAACTGGGATTGACTAAAGGAAGAGGTGGAGGGGCTAAAGGAAAGAGAAGAAGTTGAGGATATGTAAAGCAAAAAAAGGTAGAGGAGCTGGAGGAACAATAGGAAGTATAGGAGCTAAAGGGAAAAAAAATTAGATTAGCTGTCGAACAAGGAATAGCAGATGAGCTTTGGAATGAGGAGAAGTAAAGGGGCTAGAGAAATGAGGAGTAGAGAAGCTAAAGGAACAAGGGGAAGTAAAGAAGCTATAGGAAAAAGTAGAGGAAGAGGACCTAGAGTAACAAGAAGAGGTAGAGGAGCTAGAGGAATGAAAAAAGGTAGAGGAGCTGGAGGAATGAAGAGAGGAAAATGACCTAGAGTAACAAGAAGATGTAGAGGAGCTGGAGCAATGAAGAGAGGTAGAGGAGCTGGATGAATTAGGAGAGGTAGAGGTGCTGGAGGAATGTATAAGGTAGAGGAGCAAGAGGAACAAGAAGAGGTAAAGGAGCTGGAGGAATGAGCAGAGGTAGAGGAGCTAGAGAAATGAAGAGAGGTAGAGGAGCTAGAGGAACAAGAAGAGGTAGAGGAGCTAGATGAATGAAAAGAGATAGATGAGCTAGAGGAACAAGAAGAGGTAGAGGAGCTAGAGGAATGAAGAGAGGTAGAGGAGCTAGAGGAACAAAAAGAGGTAGAGGAGCTGGCGGAATGAGGAGAGGTAGAGGAGCTGGAGGAATGTATAAGGTAGAGGGGCAAGAGGAACAAGAAAAGGTAGAGGAGCTGAAGGAATGAGGAGAGGCAGAGGAGCTAGAGGAATGAAGAGATGTAGAAGAGCTAGAGAAACAAGAAGAGATAGAGGAGATAGAGGAATGAAGAGATATAGAGGAGCTAGAGGAACAAGAAGAGATAGAGGAGCTGGAGGAATGAAGAGAGGTTGAGGAGATAGAGGAAAAAGAAGAGGTAGAGGAGCTGGAGGAATAAAGAGGTAGAGGACCTGAAGGAATGAGGAGAGGTAGAAGAGCTAGAGGAATGAGGAGA